>NC_067301.1:1537500-1845000 GCF_020740795.1 Apus apus
TCTCCTTCTCCCCATCCAGGCTAGGACATCTGCATAGATTAAGGCACACTTAGACTGCAAAATGCTGGAAACCTTAATGCTGTTGCCATAAAGGGGAGAACTAGAGACTATAGTTTCCTGTCTCATCCTTGAGGCACTTCCCATAACAGAATGTTAATGACAACTGCAGCCATATTAGGCCAACCTTCCTGGTTTCCTTGGTTTCTTGGCCCAAGGCACTAAAAGAGCAGGCGGATGGGAGAGCCTGCTGTTTGTGCAGTGTTTGTCACTGGACCATCAGCATCCAGTCCAACTGACTGTTCCACCACTTTAAAGGTTTGCTGATTCCATGCTTGAGAAGTCAGATGGATTTAATCAGATTTCAAGCATACCACAATATTTATTTAGTGACTTGGGGGGCTGGCGGGGGAGCTGGCACCGATAATGGGAAATGGTTTCATATGTCACACTACTCAGAGCTTATGAAAAGCCTAATGCCATTAATTCAGGCACAGAAAGAGTTCTGCTGCTTTGGATTAACTTCAAGTCAAGGGAACCAGCAAACTTCTTCCCTCCCCCTCCCATTGTCCTGATATTTTCCTAAAAGCCCAAAGCAGATATTGGAAAAGAGATGTAAAAAAAGAATAAAAAAGATAAACACAGCAAAACTATGGACACACAGCCAGACTAAACTGATCAAACAAATAGAAAATTTTAAATCTCTGTAAGAGGCTTTCAAAGATGCCTGCTGTAAGTGGGCAGTCAGAATCTACTACTAAAAAAATTAATTACATCTTGAGAAGCCACAAAGTCACTTAACTTCTCCTGCAAATGTACCCACCAATGTCCAAATTCCTTCATTAATCAAGGAGAAGGGGAGGAATTAGAAGAGAAAAGCTCTTGCAGTCATAGACAAAAGCTTTATTTGTTTACTACTTCTTCTGTGTTCTATGAACAGAAAATTTTGTAAAAATCTCTTATCTTCCTTCCCCTCCCTGCCAAATCAAGAGAAAAAAAAAGCCAGTTTCTTTATTAAAATATAAACCTTGGTTGCCTCTTCCTATTTTCCATCTCTACAAATACTCAGGTCATGAATAAAGATACTGTCCCATGATCCCAGAGACCAGATGCATATCTCTGGCTTGAAACAAGTATAAAATGCTGTAACTGAAGCAGCTTTCCTTTGCACGGGCACATGTTACTCTGCAGTTGGGAAATGCTGACTTACCACTTACCCTGACTGATGTCAGGAACATCAGACCACAGACCTGCCTTTTTTATGCTATGCACCCATACCCTCAGGTCACAGCCAAACCATACATGTAGCACTAAGCACATCTGTAAATGTTTGCATACTGGGACTCACACATTTAGCACCAGAGTAGTCTGCTGTGTTCATAAAGTGTGATCTGAATAACCCAGACCAGAGAATTCCATCCAGCAATCCCTGAACTGATGGCAGTAAGTTTGCAAGTTCTTTGAGGAAGGAACTTACTTGGTTAGCAGAGTGCTCATTAGGTATAATTTCTGATGTGGATATCCCTCAGTGAAACAAAAATAATGATAATAGCAATATTCCTTGTTAAGATGGGTTTCCCATATTAAATCTCTACTAAATGCTCTGGTTTGGATCTTAAAATTTACTTAGTATCATACCACACTCACTATATTTAAAAAAAAAAAAAAAAGAAAAAAAAAAAAGAAAAAAAAAAAGGAGACAAAGAAGCCTGAACAAACAATCCAAACACTCATAGACTATTGACAGTCACTACTGCAGATGGTTAGCTAGGCATGGAAAAGACTAATCTAAACCAGACACATCTAGGAAAAAAAATAAAATAAAAATAATTATGCAGACTTTTTTCTCTCATTGTCAAAAATAATAATAAAAAAGAGCTCTTGATAGCAAAACATACAGGAGCTTCTAAAGTCAAGATGCTATGCAGAAGCTGAGACAATGATGTGATCTACGGTGGAGAAGGGTGAAGAAAATCTGGTCTTACCAGCAAAGAATATAGGGGATTTACTTCGAATTTCCTCCAATTTTTGAACGAACAGGGCGTTCATTTCCCTCTGTAGGGTGCCCACTTGCCTTCGAGAAGTTTCAGACCAGCACTTGGGGAACTCTGGGCTTCCAAGGCTTTCTAGACTGCTGGAGTTGGAGGATACAGAGCCATTGCTGGCTGCAACCAAGTTGACAGTGCTTCCATACTTGCCACCTGATTGGCACTGCCACCGCTGCCGGGAATGAGCCTTTATTCCGTGACATTTAGGTTCAACATTTTTCTTCCCTGGGGTCACAAAAGGCTGGGTACTTGTTGTTAGATCATCAGCAGTTCCAGGGCTGCTGCAAGACTGCAAATCTGATTGCTGCCTGAGCTGGCCTTCAGCGCCCCAGTTTTTTAGCTCTATCCTCTCTTCTCCCGTTATACTGCTATACTGATCATGGTGAAGTATATCTTTAGCAATTGGCCTGGTAGGATGGTCACTCCACTTGGATTCTAGGTCTGGGCTTTCTTTGGAACCAATCATGCATTTCATGCAGTTGGTGGCCACTCCAATCCTACCAGAGCCGTTGATGGCACAGCGTGCAAAGACGCTTTGCTTCTCGCTCTGGTGCTCCTGAAGCCGGACCCTGCCAGACCTCTGCATGGGTTCACTGAAAGCAGCACCCCCTTGAGCACAGCTTTGGCTTTTGGCTTTACGAGAACCATGGGCCTTACCTTTCAACCCCTTGCCATGTACCTCTCCACTGGCACCATCTCTGGGAGCTGGTGACAGAGAAGCACTTTCTGGCTCTTGCTCAAAGCGGGGCTGTGAGGCAGCTTCCACTTCACGGTCTTCAGCAGCCCCTTCAGAGCTGTTGTCTTTTGTGTCAAAAGCAATCTCAGGGAAGCCTTTCTTGTTCTTCTTCTGGCTCTTGGTGGGTGCACTGGCTGTCCGTCTCAGGAGGTGGCTGCTAAAGGGTTGCTTGCGATGGAGCTGACCAGCAGCATGACTGTCCAGAGAGGCCTGCTTTGGATTTCTGAGAAACAGGCCTTTTAGACCTAGAGCTTGTTTGGCCTGGAAAATTTAAAAAAGAAAAAAACCCCTGTCCTTAATAGAGAAGGCAAGTCTCTTCCTTTGGGAAGGAACACAAGTACACATGTACACTTATGAATTAAAATAGGTAATAACAAATTGGATGCTCAAACCGAGATTTACATTCTTTAGGAACTGTTGAGAAATAAACAGTGGATGTAAGAATATGATATTTTGTTTTCCAAGTTAAGGAGATCTATGCTTAAGTTGAACTGAGCGCTGTCATGAGTAGCAGTTGGACTATACGCATGGCAAATGATCACCCAATATTTTTCTTTCTATGTACCTCCATTTTCATCATTTCCTACCATACAACACTTATCCAAAGACACTCATGTACGTTTGCATCACTGAAGAAACACACTATAAACAAGTGAAGTTAGTCAGGGTGATAATGCAGTACTTATACTTCAGTACTTATTTAAGCATTAAACATATATACACCATCATAAATCTCTCACCAACATACAATTGATTTACATTTCAGTGAAACAGAGTTTTTGCATTCCTGCAAACATTCCAGATGTACTTGCCAACTTTTAAAGCAACAGGCTGGTGCCTGATAAGGTGTTGGTTTTACTGCGTTCATAGAGCCTTGTACACATAAATCAAAGCAGAGAAATAGGTGTTTCCCTTCTGATCTACTTCTCCTCTTCTGTTCCCTATATTTCTCAGTTAGATCTCTTTAGTAGCTGTAGCATAAAGAAGGAATAAAAAGAGATGACACAAGCCTATGATTGAAGCACATTGTAAAAAGCCCACGATAAAACGTGATCAGCATCATGCTTGTTGGCACTTGCTGCCAGTTCCGTTTTTCCCCTGTGATGTCATATCAGGTCACATTCAGGCCACATGTCCAAACAATGGCACAGAAATGTCTAATTTAAATTACAATGGGCTATCTTTCACCCCAAAATATCGGGAGTGCATGCTCATGCATTTCAAAATTTGCTTTGTAGGACTTAATGGACAGATGTTAGCTGCACTGTACAGTAAGCCTGAGTAAAAGCAGCTTTTATTCCTAAATCTCCTGTGCAATCTGGCATATGTGATCAAGGTTTATTTGTCTGACACAAAGCCCTGTGAAAGCATTCAGAATATTATTTTTATAATGGACTGAAGTTTAGTTACCACATGCCAAGATTCAGTGTGAAGGGATGATTAAGAGACCTAAAATCACCTTTAAAAGCATATGCAGGATGAGATAAAGAAGGTAGGAATTGATTCTTCCTGTAGAAGACAGATAAAATGTAATTAAAATATTAATAAACCTTCTGTGTGGGAGAGAGACTATTGAATAGTCTGCTTGGATCATTGTGGATTCACTTTCATTAGAAAGCTCCAAAACAAGATTACCCATTTGTTAATGAGTGAAGGGAAAAAAAAAAATCTGCTCCAATTTAGACAAGTTGGCAAGTACATGAATTTATTGCTATAAAAATAAGAGAATATAAATATTTGCAAACCCCAGAAAAAATCGTCATACACAAACACACAAATAATACCCAACAAAAATAAAAGCACTGATGGAATCAATGGGTGACACGCAGTGCAGGGCCCCAGGTATCATTCTAGCTTATTTGGTGCATCTTTAAGCTAGTCACTATTGCTTGAATCAGTGAGATGATTCAAGAACCCAAGGACAAGTTTGTTAACTTAAGAAAAAAAAAGTTAAAAAAAAAACTTAAAAAAAAAATTAAAGAGAGCCATTTTGAGGGAGATCCAGAACATGTGCTTTCAGCATCTAGTTCAGCTTTTACAGGGCTATTCCATTCTTTAAATCAGACTTGTAAAACAGCACGAGAAGCTTTCCCACCATTTAGCAAAATATCCACTGTTAATGTTCTTTGTTGTGTGAAAGAAGAGGTTTGAACCATAAGACACCAGAGAAAAGACAGTACAGATAAGAGACTCAAAGAAGAGAGACAGGGAGAGTATAGAAGGACTGTTATCCTGGATCTGCTTCATTTATGGACGGCTCTCAGGCTGATCAATGACCCAACAGCACCGACCAAGTCAAATGAGTTTAAGGGCTTCAAAATGCTTAGAAGGAAACACTGATGCTCATGAAGCAACTGGTTAGAGGCATGCAGGTGTGTGGTGGTGGTCACTACACCTCCCTGAGACAGGAGGGGGTACCTTCAAGGCGTCTAAAAACGCTCTGCTTCTAAAAGTAGACTTTGTGACATAGAGAAGCTCACTGAAATTACAAACAGACAGAGTAAAGGCAAAATAACAGTGAGGGAGGATCTCAGAGATATGCACACCTAGAAAACCACAAGAAATCCTGCAATACATAAATAGACTACAGAAGAGACAAAGACAAAAAAAAGCAAGTTTGTCTTTTATTTTAAACCCCCATTTACCAGTGGATACTAAGCTACAGACTCTGACTTCCAATGAAGGATATTGAAATATTTGCTATCCTTAAAATGCACTGAGAGAGC
This sequence comes from Apus apus, assembly GCF_020740795.1. Classification (NCBI taxonomy): domain Eukaryota; kingdom Metazoa; phylum Chordata; class Aves; order Apodiformes; family Apodidae; genus Apus; species Apus apus. The sequence continues at coordinate 1,543,008 of NC_067301.1, forward strand.
AGTGCAAAGGACATCACCTGAAAGCAGAAAACAACTGAAACAACATGAATGCACACAACACTGGGAAGAGGAGGAGAATCTGCCTATTCCCCGTTGTTTTGACTAGGAACAGAACAGAAAATAAGAATTCACCACATTGATTAGCAGGACTCGGAATTCCCAGCCTGTTCGATGCCGCCTCCTGCTGCCACAACGCTGATATTACAGCTCGCTAGGGCAGGGGGCTCAACCTGTCATTGCCAGGGAGATTCTCAAGGCACTGAGACACTTGGCTACCTGAATTTCATTGAAATTAATAGCACAGAAATAACTAAATCCAGTACACTACGAGGAAAGAAGCTCTCTCATTTTTAGCTGGCTTAGGGAAAGTTTGGAGTTAGGGCTTTACTTTCAGCTTGGAGTTATTCATGTGGATTTAGGTGTAGCACCCAGATAATTGTATTTTCCTGCGCATGAAGCAAACACTCTTAATAATGGATAAGCAGTGAAAATAATTCCAAAAAACTATGATAAAGATTGGCTTTCCTCTGAATTTTAAGTGTTTTTATGGAAAAATCCCAAAACAAATAACCCTTAAGCATTAATTCAAATTTAAAAGCAAAAAGCATCAGGCAGACAGAGCCTTTACAGGATAAGCTCTGCAGGCAACAAGCCCTCTCAGTTCAGGTGTAAAACCTTTTGCTCAGCAAGGCACTGGACACAAACATACTTATTTCTATAAATGTGTGCATGCTGCAATGAAATAACCCCCCATGGGTTCCTCAAAAAGGCACTGCAAGAAGCTCTTTTTACAGCTTTCCCTGTGATTTGCTTTTATCTCCATGTATATTCAGAAAGATCTCAGGCTACCACGACAATCACAGAGATTAAATTTAATTGAACAAACACATTAGCTTAGACCTTCACCCCCTGGGTTTCCTTGGTGCAACTGAAAAATCCTGTGTCCCCACACAAGCTGTGTGACAGAACACAGGAAGCACTCACCTTACCACTGATGTCATGAATGGCCACATGGACAAAGATGGATGCCTCTTCTATACCTTCCAAGTACACGTGTCGGTAACCTGAAACAGGGTGATCAAAGCTGACAAGGAGCCGAGATGACAGAAAGCACATCCTGAGACTCTCCTTTTTGTAAAGAAAATAAATCAACCATTGGCATTTCAATGTGTCTGTCTTACCTGGCATCATACTGTTGAAAGCTATTGTTCTCTGCCCAATAAAATCACGCCCAATTGGATCATGATCCCACACAAGGAACCGGACCAGCGCAATCTCTGGCATGTGAACTGTGAACACCAGCGTCTCCTCCCACATGGGGTTAAAGCCTTGGAAGGAAGGAATGAGATTTTAGATACTTTGTTCACAAGATGCAAGAAGAAAGAAGACTGCCTATGTAAGGAATGCCTAAACTGCAGTGTCATTCTAGTTCTCCTAACAGTTTGATCATTGTACTTGGAAAACCCAGCACACCCCCTCACCTCAGCAGGAGACACAGCAGCACAAGAATTGGCAGGAAACAGAGTTGGACTTACTTCAAGTTGGCCTTGTTTTCAGGAGGTGTTGGACCTGACTTTGGTTTTGACCACAGCAAGCTCAAAATGCCCTTCTCTCATACACAATGAAAAGTGAGACAAATGGCTTGTTTTACACCAAGACCTTCACAATATTAGACCAACTCTAGTTGAACAGTTCAAGACCCAAGTTTGATTAACATCAAGAATGCTTAAATCATTTTTTTCAGTGCTTTACTATAACAGGCAGCACATTTAATTTACTCCTATCTTTATGAACCAAACCTGCCTGAAAGATAATGTTTCAGCCATAAAAAACCTAAAAACCACATAATCTTACCATTATCATCAACTACTCTAGTTTGTTCTTTGAAGCAATCAACAGGTAAGCCTATAACTTCTACTTCAACAAACGGATCTATGATCTGGAAAACAGAAAGTAACAAAATGGAAAAGAAGGAGTGACAAAGATGAAATTCAAGCAGATGGCCCTTACAATGTAGGCATTGTAAGTTATTGTCTTAACAAGCATTGGTCCTCAGCCTTTCTGTAATGGATTATTATGCTGATGAGAAATCTCCGGCTAAATAATTAATCTAAAAGCATAATTTAGAATAATCATGTTTTACCCATTTGTGATAATTTCTCTGTTTTTTGCTATTTCTCTGCTCTGAAATGAACTTTAAAGACTGGTCTTCATGTGAACGTTTTCTAATTTAGTGTATATTGGAGTAAAAGCTTTAAAATACATTCAAAACAGATGTTACGATAAATATGTTCTAAGGCAGCAATATTAAAACAATCTCAATAAGAACCATCTGTCAAAAGTCTCAGTGTCATCATGGCACAATGGACAAGGCAATGGTCAAAACAAATTGAGAAATGAGTTCTACCTCTGGCTGACTGGCAAACACCTTCTATTACCAACTTCAATTTCTGGAAGTACGTCTACTTAGAATGTAAGGCTAGAAACACTAGAGCACGTCTTGTAGAAGGTAAGTGTAATTACCTAAGACTAGGAAGCCTTTGACTCTGTTAAGACCTCTTTAATCAAACATGAACCTCGACTGAATTACAAGTTCCCTGAAGGCAACAGTGGGAAGAACTTTCTGGGGATCATGGAGCGGGACCATCCTGACAGAGTCTTTACATTCTCCCAGGCAGACACAGAGATATTCCCTTAATTGGCCTGAACCTCTACAATTTTTAATTAGTGTATAAGTATCTGTTATGTTCTCTGAAAGGGTGATGTGTTTTGACAGAGTTGAGTCACAGGGTGGTACATCTGCCCCTATTCACAAGGGCTGGGAAAAGGCAGGTAGCTTTAAAAGATTAATCATTTATTGTCCCATACCTCTCCTCTGTCTCCCAACATGGAATCACGTGGTTTGGGGAGCTGTTGACCACTGATAATTCTTAGAACCAGCTGTTTCTTCAATTGACCAGGCAGTGGATCATCAGAATTTGGATTAAAGACACCTGTAAGAATGAGATGTCACATCATGTAAAAGAAGTTCAATTTTGGGGATGACGTTAGTTTTAGATACCTTCTGACTTATCCGCTTCTAGCATCAGATACGCATCTTTAACCCAACTATAACAAAGATCCACACTCACTCTTCTCATGCAGCAAGTGATCCAATTATTTTCCTTGCTTTTCTTACCTTGACACATGCAGTTTGGTTTAAGGACATAGCCACAATTCCCATTGGCACTAAATTTGGCCCGGTTCAGTTGCAGCATTCTCCCCTCTGACTGGTAGTTTAGTGCAACTATTGAAAAAGGAAAAAAAGTGATAATTCTTGTTTGTTGAACAAAATTAAAGGATGGCCACCTAAACACATATTCACACTTGACTTCTTGGATGCAAAACCTCAAATGTTTTCTGAAATAGCATTCTCTTCTATAACACACATCACAGCTTCAGGGAGAGAAGCTCTTCAGAAGGGTCTGAACTCTTGAAAAGTTCTTTTATTTCCATTTACCAGGCAATTGTTTGCACGTAAGACACATGTTTGAGATAATCTATCTAGATAACAACATAGATTATGACAAGGAGGATTCAATTGTCAGTATAGCTGGATACTCATAGTATTTTAAGGTGTGATTCTGGAGCTCCTAATAAAACATCCCTCCCCCCCAAATAAAACAAAAATAATCAAGTTTTCTTTCTGCTCACCAAGTTGGCAGCCAGCATTCCAGAATGGCTGGGGGTTGTAGTTGCTGGAGTCCACACGATAAGAGGATGGGTAGATGCGGGACAGCTGATGCTGGTTGAAACGTAGATACTGTGCTGGCTTTTGCTGCAGGATCTGGTGGGCTTTAGTTTCACTGAAAGATGAAACCTGCCAGCTGGAAGAGACTACAAAGAAGAGAGAAGGAGATTAGAAGTAATCTCTGTATTTATTATCTAGATAAAGCATTCAAAACTACATAGCACTAGTTACTTGTAACTACCAAGCACCATTTGAACACGTCCCAGTCGGAGGAAACGAGGCTTTTCTTATATTACAGCAAAATCATTGTGCTTATTGGAGTTCTGGTTGGGAAGATGAAGCTGGATATAATGAATGGCCTGAATCTTCATTAAGAAGTTTAAAAAAAAAAATTCCCTAAGATTTTTTGAATTTGCTCAAGGAAAGTATGTTTTCTGGCCAGCAATTCTCTCTTTTTGACACTTTTAATTAAAACTTAATTCCTGTCAAAATAAGATGTAGAAATCTTAGAAATATTCTAGAAATTTAATGCTGACATTTCAACAGATCTGACTTAAAAATGTAAACTTTAAGCTTGAAATTATCTTCAGAGCACTCTGTACAAGAGCATAACTAAGTCCTCTGTTATTTCCAGGAAGTAACTGTTGTGTAGTAGCTTTTATACAAGCTGGCAAAGACCACACGTGTACTACTACCTATGGTACCTTCTTCTCCTTTATGGAAGCTGCCACACAACTAACTCCAGATTCACTTTATAGATTGCAAGTGGCAAGTGCTCAGCTACTTGAAAAGAGCACAGCTTGAACGTGTGCAGCTCTTGGGTTAAAATCTCAGGGTGGGGGAGATACAAACAGAAAACTTTTAATAGCTTTTAATAAGAAGATATGTGAGAACATAAACCTTCCCATTTCTTTGTACAATAACTATTTTCAGCAAACATTTAGTTCTACCTACTTTCAGTTTCAACATCATGGATGCCAACAGACTTTGTGTATTTCACCAGGTCAGAGAGTGCCCTGGACAGCTTCATTGTTTTCTTCTGCCGGTTTATCCTAGAACGATAAAACCAAATTAATTTCCCATTAATTATGAGGTAAATTTTATCACATCTATTTAATGGGTACATTTATGTAGGTATCTTTTTTAGAAAGAAAATTGCCAAATCACTCATTAACAAACCTGCTGTAATGTACAGAGCTCCTGGCTAAGTTCCCTTGACAATCCGAATCATCTTCACCCTCTTCCAGACTTGTTGCCTTTTTCAGTTTGCTTCCTTTTTTCTGTGCCACAAGGAAACAAAACCACAGTATCATAAATGTCTGATCAGCATTTGAGCAGCTGGATACAATTCTGCTTGGTGTGCCAACGAGTGTGTTAGTGACACAAGACTGGAAATGACAGCTTTTGTCACGTTCAGGATTGCAGGATGACATGCACACACATGGTGAAGGCTCAGACCAAGGCCAGAGTCTTTTTATAAAGGAATGACAAATCCCCAGATAAAAGGTGCACATGAATTTTTATGTTTATCAGATTAGATCTTGGATACTTTTAGACCTTGATGTAGACTGAAACTACCTCTTATGTCCACTGATAACCAGTTATACAGCCTATCTAAGTCAGTGAACTAGCAAACCTCTGTGAACACAGTGCAATTATGATATTCCTCCTCTCCACCTCAGTGTGCAAACCAAAAAACCTATCCAAGAACACAACATTCAGTGCAGAGCTCATCTGCTGAGTGGCTCACCTTGCGTTTAGAAAAGCTGCCCATCAGTGACCTGCTCTGCCTCTTACTGGCACCGAAGTCTTCCCCAGAGTCCACATCATCCTCAAGTTTACTCTAAAGCAACCAAACAGAGAGAAAGATGTAGCAGCCCAGAGTTCTACAGACAGCATCTTTGAACATCATCAGCAATAGTCTGGGAAGAAATCCTTGCTTAAGTGTCAGCAGAAATGGACTAGACTCATCCAGACTTTGTAGTTTTAAACACCAGCTGAGTACAAGACCTGGTATCCCAGCAGTAATTGCCATAATTTTTTCCATGGGAGTTTTTCCCCTGTTGAAAAGTCATTTCATTTGTACCTTTCAAGCTCCAGTTGCTGTGTGAGCAAGAAAAAAAGGCTTTGCATCTGACAGTGATGTTCACCTGGCATCATCATTAACTGAATGAACTCAGCTATAAATCCAAAGTCAATAACGTATAATTTATTCAGTAAGCTAATAAAACACAACAAATGGAAATGCTAAAGTCACTGGAAAAAGTAATTGGACTTTGGAGAAAGATGTGCTTAGCATTTCAGTTTAAACTTGGAAGTACTGCCATATTTCATTATTCATCTGCAAATACCAACTGTCTCTGTCTCCATCAAATGTGAATCATAAAACTAGCTAAAATAAAAATCTTATCAGCAAATTATAAAGAAGCTTCTACTAAATGGACATCAATGCAAAAAAAGTATTTTTCCTTATATAGCTTTTATATAAGCAACAGGAGGCTTTAATAAGATGTCATGACAAAATATTACAGGAAATATTACAGAAAAAGCAAATGTGTTCTTCTATATTGAAACAGCCAAACACATGATAGTCAGGGCAGTCACCTAAGACTGGAAAACATATCTTCAAAATCTGAGTTCCACACAATTGTGACTGGGGACCTGGATCTCCCACATCCCAGGTGAACATCGTTCTTGAGTTGTGCTATCCTAGTTAACCTAGACAGGGACCTAACAGCCAACAGACTCTGCAAGATGCACTGTGTGACTCCCACTGCCCGGTTTTAAGGGAAGTGTGAGCACTCTCTAGTTTCATTAGTGCTATGATAGCTGTAGAAACCTCAGGTAAACCATGCTATTTTGTCTGGGGAGTCTCAAAACAGATTCAAAACCCAAGTTTAGACAACCACCTTTGAAAGAACAACCACTATTGTTATACAATAATAGTTCTATGTAGCTACAGACAGAAACCAAACAACAATCAGGTGTAGGGGTAAGTGAAGTACAATAAAACATATGCACCTTCTTACTATCTGATTTCAGACCAGCCTTTCCTGATGGTGGTAGAGTGGTAACTGTAAAATTGTTTGGATCTTCACAGTCACGAATTTTGGATTCTTTTATTAGTGAGTCAAGTTTTTTCTTTGCTATATTCTCCACTCTTTTCCTAGTAGTAGATGCCTACAAACAGAACAGAATCATTAAACTAGGCAATGATGAAAAACAGTCTCAGTAATTTCAGCCAGGATTAATGTAATTCCAGTAATTCCAGGATTAATGCAAACTAAAATGTTATGTGCCAGAAATAAAGGAAAAAAAAAAAAGGTTCTTCATTTCCACAATGTGAAGCAGTTATCTGCAGCTCAGTGTCAGACCTCAGGTAAGGTAAGTAAGCTTATGAAGTAGGTGTTAAATCTAAAGTGTAAACAGATTGTCTGAAGTGATGAGAAAGTAAAACTAATTAAAACTATTCTAATTAAACCAAGATTGACTTTTAGCAGAGCTATTCACATCTAATATCTGTTACAAGCCAAGGATGTGCTAACATAGAAACAGTTGTTACTGAGATGACTCCCCATACTGAACTGGATTATCACATGCTTGTTTGCAGTACATATTTGGTGAAAATCTGATCTATTCCATCATTCTGTCCAATAAACTTTTCTCCACAGAAAATTAATACATGGATACATGTGGGAACTCTAAGGAGATGTTTCTCTCACACTTCAGGGTTGAAGGACAGCATTCATGTGCTGGGTCAAGGTTGACTCTGCAGCTACCACAGACCCAAGATTCTACTGCATGGAAAGGGAGAAAATTTAGAATCTTGATTTTACCCATTCAAGGGCAAAATATAAGAGAACTCCTGTTCTCTCCTTCTGTGTACATCATAGCCCATGTGAGGAAGAGTGGGAAACAAAAATACAAATCCAGGATTTTCTTATTCATCCATGAGGGATAAACCCAAAATCCCAGGTCTTTTAAGAGGTGACAGATTGTTTTCTCAGTAGGTCTTAAGAATTCCCAATTAAATTTGTCATGAAACAAGCTATGGTTTTCTGAGCTCTTCAAAATTTGGCTTAGAAAGCAAACCAGATGTAGCAAATCTCAGATTTAAAGCATCAGTAAATCTCACAGCAAACTGAACTGTTATTAAGCCAATGAGGTCAGCAAAGCAATGTCTACTGAGCCCTTCATGAGAATGATACACCCAGCCACAACAAGTTACTACCTAATTTTATCATGAAACATGATGCTTTTCTTACTGGCATCCATTTCTTCCTTTAATACAAAATAAACATTATTTGACATCTCTTTATAAATAGCATACGTGTGGACTAAGTTGAAAGAATCATGGTAAAAGTAATCTCTAGTAATGAGAGATCTGCCAACATTTCTGCTTGTTCAAGCATCTGGATTAGGATCCTCTCAAAACAAACCACTTTTAAGTCTAGAAGAGATTATCTGGAAAACTTGCAAAATCAGGATCTTAAGCACCACAGCAACTTTGATTTCAGCAGAGTTGTCAAATCACCTGCTTTGTTTCCTTTGGATATTGAAAACAAGTTTGCTATGCCTGGGATACAGATAAGAGAACTAGAACACACAGGAAACCAAGCTGAGTGAACTTCATTGATCACAATGACATTTCAAAGTCAAGAAATGTCCAGTCCTGATTTTATTCAGTTTGTGTAATTCACAAATCCTTCCACTTTGGAAAGATGCATCAGAACATCACAGATCTCAGCTCTGAAATCCTGAAAAGTGATATGCTAAAACATAACAATTCTAAAAAACAATCAAATTCTTTTTCCCCTCTGGTAGTTTTATTCACAAAGAAGTTTATTTTTAGTTTTAGATGAAAAGAATCAAATCCTTAACACAAAATGAGGAAATAGCCTGAGGGAAAGAGGACAGAAAATGCAATCTCTTTCCAAGGCAATCTAGTTTATGTTATTAAATGGTTTCACTGTGTGTTTTATATTGTTTCTGTAGGATGCAATGTCACTTGCCAGAAGATTAAAGTGACAAAAAATTAGCTTTTAAAAAGGATGAAGAAATAAGGGATTTTCATATTGAAGTGAGCAAAGAATATTTTTCCTTTTTAACACCTCCTTACAGTAAAAGTCACTAAACATAGCATTTAGTGAACCAAAGGGATGCTTTTTAACAATGACCACAATTTGACATAAGGAGAATATTTTTATTTTCTGTTTTTGCATTTGAAGGGATGAACAAAAGGATGCAATGAAGAATCACAAGCTATTACTATTTAAAATATTAAAAGATAAGCAATTCCAAAGTTGAAATATAACCACTTGAACTGGTGCTGTCCAGGCACAGTTTTGTCAAATCTGTTCCCATTAAGGTTTAGAACCTAAAAGACTTGAGATGAATCCCAAAGATTAGACCACATCCACACTCCAGGGAACTCACAAGGTTTCTTCTCACTGATGGGAAAATTTAACATACGTTTACATTCCAAGGGTCACTTCACTTACATCTCCATTCATTATTTTACAGTCATCATCAATCTCATCAGCACTGTCCTCATCAGAGACTTCACCTTCCTCTGCATCTTCACTGATGTTGGCTGGAAGTTTCTTCCCCTAGGAGATAACACGGTGACACAGGCAGGTCAGCACCCAGCTCTCAGCACACCATTCAAAAAAATAAATCAAAATTATTTAAAGCAAGCAATCAGGTTGTTACTGGCTGAGAAGACATTTGTTCAGAGCCTTAAGTATCAGGCTCTTAAAGACTGCTTTTTGTAAATTATTTCAATTAGGGTATAAGAGACAACCAGGCAGAAATCACAATCATCACAAACAACAAGAGGGATAGCAAACAAACAAGCAGGTTTCACCTTAACCAGTATCTTTCCTTTAAGACTTGCTGGCGAAGGGAGCGTGGTAGAATCATCATTGCCCACAGAAGACAGATCCAGTTTGTCTCCCAGAATTTCAGTAAGGTACTGAGCCATCTTCTTCTGCTGAACAACACTGCAATGGTTCTCAATTGACAAGATGACAGGATACCTAGCAGAGACACATGCAAGTATCATCAACTGTAAATTTAGCTTTTATAGCACTCAGAGGATAAAGGGTTCTTACTGCCTGAGCCATTCCTGTGCTTCAGCCCCTTCGTACTCACAGGTAAAAGTAAATAAAGGTTCCAAGAACCGAAACATCCCCCAGGGGGCTTTGTGTTTACCTTCCCACTTCCAGCAACCAAGTGATAAACATGTTGTGTTAGTTCTTCCATGAAAACTTTTATGGCTAGCAACAGCACAGAGTCACACACACAGGCCTGCAGATAAAGTCTCTTCTGCAAAGACAGTATTATTTCTACATTTAGTTTCATTGTTGTAATTTATTTTGAGGGCCAAGAAATAAAAATGTCTGGTTGTTTGAAAGGCATCAGGGTAAGATTTGTGAATCACTGATTCCAGTGTGGTTGGTGCCATATAAGAACATACCGAAGATGGATTTCTGTTTAGGGATTATGCATTTTTAGGGTGCCTGGAAAAGGGAGCACCTGCAAGTCTAAAATAGGTTTTGTTCAGTGCCAAACTCTGACTGAGCATCAATACCTATCAAGAAAAAAAAACACCAAAAATAATAAATTGTAGCGTGGTCCCAGTTAACCTTTCAGTAAAGCTTTTAAGAGCTGCAACAATTTCAGAAGCATTGCCATGTATTCTGCTGGCCAGTTTCCCTTTGATTTACCATGTCTTCAGGCAAACTCTCAAAATTTCAGGGTCAGAATAAGTTTACCTGGGCAGAAATGTCAGCAGAAGTTTAACTTTATTAATGAAGGTAGATTGTCACAGTTGTCCACACAGATGGACTGCTTAGGAGAAGCTACTGGAAAATTTTACAGAGATAAATTAATCTTAAAAAAAAAAAAGAAAAAGAAAAAGAAATTGACACACAAATTTTGTCTCTCAGGAGGAGGACAGTGGTGCCAAGGCATATGAAACTTCCCATTGTACAATTGTCTGATTTTGTGAGCAATTTACAGGTAGGGAAAACACCCTATATCTCTTGAACACTGTGTTTTCCCCACAATTGGGCCACTGTCTCTCTTTATTCCTTTGCTGCCTGACTTGCTTCCTATCCCTGGAGCAATCAAGTGTAACCTTGGCATCCCTGGAATACACATCCAGAGACACGTAGTCCAACTGTCAGCTCTTCACTAAAAACATTCACTGCCAAAATATGTTGATCCTCTTGCCTCCTACAAATGGGATAAAGACAGCCCCACAACCAGGTACAGAATGCCTCTACTTAGTTAGCTTTGCCTTTTTTTTTCCTTTTTGAAGGCTTTCTCCCCACACACCAAACAACTCAGAATTCTGTCTGGCATATGCAAACACAGGTTAGATTTTCACTGACTGCCTTTAGAATGATGCCCAGGAACAGCCCCGAGACTCAAAAGTTGGTGGTGTATACATACTCATTCTTGATAAAGGCATATTTGTTGATAGTTTCAATCACATCTTTGAAGAGAATTTTGGAAGTCAAAGTGTATCCATGGTGGACAATTGGTTCACCGTCCGGCCCGTCCCAGCAATCAACTGTAGAGTAGAAACCATGACACTCATCAGACAAGTGACATCTGGGGCCACCATAAAATATTTTTACAATTTTTTCTTCAGTACCAATGACACTTCTCAAATGTCTGCCTTCTTTCCATGCTCAAGAAATTTATCCATTACATGGCAACTTTATTATTTTGGTCTTTGTGAAAGGAAGACACCATTTTGCTGGGCTTTTTCCACTACCCATTTGCCATGTCTTCTGCAGAAGCCCTGAGTCTTCCTTTATAGAGGAGAAACTAAACTACAGAGCTTGCTGATGATTCCTTTTTGATCCTTACCTTCCACGCAACGACAGCCAGATTGCAGCACCCATGCATACATGTCCACCCTAGACTGGGACATCAGCTGATCTCCCATGAGGTAGGTGTTATGTGACGAGGTAATGAAATAGTGACTCAAAGGATAACTCATGTCCTGGTTCACTTGGTAATGTTCTGGGTTGAATATGTCCCCTGATGGACTCCGCATGTAATTGGTGAAACCTGTAAACAGATAAAACTACAGATAATACAGCTTTGTCCTTTTTGTTGCTGTAGCCTTCCTAAAACCAGCCTAAAAATGCATGCTTACGTTCACCAACACATTCATGAACTAGTAAAACAAATTAATAAATAACCCCACTACATCCCAACTGTCACAGTGATCAATTGTGCACATATACACAGACACTTTCACAAGACAGATTAACACTAAAAGTTGTAACTTCCATTTCAAGTCTCCCCAAAATTATTTTCATTCCAATGAAAGACCAAGATTTCTGTTCACATCCTAGCTTAAAAGCTGTTGACAGCAACAATGCCTTTATTCAAAATGTCTCAGCTTCAAGATTTCTAATTCTTCTGACATTTCACTCATTATTCCATAAATAAAACAGTGTCCCTATAAAAATCCTGTCAAACTTCTAAAGATCTTGATGCACTTGATACACAAGGCAAAATAACTCCAGTCCTCATTCTCAAAATACTGGTCTACTGAACACAAAGAAATTGAGCTTGAACAAAATTCAAGATAAAATTGATAAAATGTCACCTTTCTGATGGTTTGTATAGGCTTTACATTTTTTTAAATGGAAGTAAGTTTTATTAAAGGAAAGGAGCTGTTCAATACAAACAGCAGCCAAAACTTTTTGAACAATACACTAGGCAACAGTGCTAGGGAACCTGCATGAATGATCCAGCTAAATTCTACTCTATTTGCCAAAAGCAGAAACACACATACAGCTCCAGCTGATGTTCAGTGACTACTGCTTCATCATGTCATGTACCTTTAAAAATCCTCCAAAGAGTACCAATGTCCCCTTAGGTTCCTCAGCAAAAAATAGATACTAGATAAAACCCAGCTACTGAGAAGCATATTCTATACAACTTGGCAACATTCTGTGACTATATATTATACAAACAAATGCAACATTCTCAAAAGCTTTTAAACAGTTGTCTTTCCTACAAAAGCTACAGCAGCCAGCTTACCATCAATCCCCAGAGCTCCCTCCTTCTTGTTCTCCAGGCATGGTTCAAACTTGCTTATGATTTCCAGGCAGTGCTCTTTCGTCACATTTGTCATCTGTGAACACAGCAAAAATGCAGGGTTTACTAGTACTCACAGCTTGTCCTAGCCCTTTTCTCTGCAAACAGTGGAACAACTGGGCAAATTATCCACAGTGGTACTAAGGATTTCCAGTTACCCAGTGAGATTCTCACTCCTGTCAATCAGTGTCAGGTCAGATCAACACCAGACTGTTTTGTGAAAAGCTTCTGTCCTATTGGCAGCTGCCTGATCACAGCCAATAAAGACAATTCTGCTTTGTAGGTCAAATCTGGTTAGAGTGTTATTAGGCACAAAGAGCATCCAAACAAAACAAGCTTTGTCACAAACCAATAGGATTTCTTCTCATGTAGGATTAAAGGATTAGTTTGCATTATCAAAGGGTTTTTACTTTAAAGTAAAACAAGAAATGGTTCATCTTGATGCAGCAGACAGAAACATCATTTACTAGCAGCGTAACAGAGAATCAGGAAAACATGCTCTCAGAAGCTCCTTGAGGAAATCTACTAACTTCAAGGTTGCTTTTCATTCTCAACTGAGAAAGGAAAGAGAACAAAGGGAGAGATATGCATGTAGAGGTTGTCATGTATAAAAAAGGGCCATCTGCGGTAAGCTGTAGCTTTTATTACCTTGCATGTTTTCATAGTTCAATTTTAACACTATTATTTAATTTTCATGCTATTTACTGTTCATTTATCCTCCAATTATTACCCATGCTCTTATTTAACATTACTGTCCTGAGTGGTCCAGCAAATTCTTTCCATTAGATGCCGCACATAACACATGAAAATACAGTCCCTGTGGCCCAAGGGGACTGCCAATGAAGTGACCAAATTGATGATTGTTTTGGCAACATAGAATATTTGCTGAGGGGGAAATGAAACCACCAGTTTATCTGCTACCAGATCAATGCCTTTTCTGGAGGTAATTTAAACCCTAGCAAGTGAAAGTAAAGAAGAGGAATTAAAAAACCCTAACCCTTTATTCGCCCATACATTATAGGTTTGCTGGGTTCAGAAGATAAAGCTCTGGAACATCAGCAGGTTTTTCTGGTACAGCTTCAAATGTGCAGAATGAACAGTTGCTTTCCCTGTTTGTATTGTATGGGAAAGGGAAGCACTAGGGAGGGGAGAGAAGCCCCACAGACATGAGTTGTCCACACCAGTGATTAGCTGAGCTGATTCGTGTCCTGTGGCAAGTGTTCATTTTCCTCTCTCCATCTGGAGGATCAATTGACCAATGAAATGGAAACATAACCCACTTATCTAAAAGGATAACTGCCAGAGAGGTGGCTTTTTTATTCACTAATTTCCTAGACATTTTAAACTGATGGGGATTTACAATTTACAGGTATGCAGCTTCAAAAAAGACTGCGAGAGGAAAATGGTATAGACAAGTCAATGCATTTGCTTCTGCATGACTGCATCTTGCTGTCTAATTATTCTTCCTCATTTCAGAATCCTCCACAAGTCTCTAGATGAAAGATCATAGGATCATTCAGGGACCTCAGGAAGTTATCTAGCCTAAAACCTTTCTCAAGGGAGGCTCAACTACAAGGTCACCACTTTGCTTCAGGCATTACCTAGTCTGGTCTTCAAAACCTCCAGGTAACCTGTTGCAATGGATGAATGTCCTCATGGCACAGATATAAGATGCCTCACCATTTTCTGGTCTGCCACGTACCAGAAAGAGCCAAACTTCTTCTGACCAAGGGCTATTTGGGATAGGAGTAAAAGTCTGTTTTCCACATGGATGACAACAAAGCTCCCACTCCTTTTCAAAGGCAACACATCCCCAACAGACTGGGAGCCTTCCTGGCTGGGGCCTACCTTCTGTTCAGTCTCTAGGAAGCGTCTCAGGTCATCTGTATCTAGGTAGTCCTTGTGGTTGCTGTAGGTGAGCATCAGCAGGTACAAATCACGTCGTGTTGACATCATCTTATAAAAGGCGCAGAACTCCTCGAAGTCCAACATGCCCTGCTGATCATCTGTGTCAGCCTCCTGCAGCACAAGGCAATGAGACACCCAACTGCCCAGCAACAGCCTGAACTAACTTTAAACAAACTCCTGCATGAGAACAAAGCAACATTGACAGGTTGAAGCTGCCTGACAGGGCTACCCATCCCATGGCCTACTAGAACAGATTGAATCATCATGCTGATGCTTGTTCCTCTTTGAACCTCTTGGTGTATCTACCCCTACAACATGTATGTTTTTCTGGTTCTTTACTTGTTTGGCCTGTGATCCAAACCACCCTCAGTGGAATCAGCAGTAGTACTGTTTGCACACAATGGAGACAGATTTCTTCAAAGAAATTTTGTGAGAGTCTGATCACAATAGATCCACCCAATTATAAATATTTGGAGGAGAGATTACGGAATTACTGTGTTTCCTAAAAGCCTGTTCCCAGAAGCATGAAAAACTTAATGAGGAAATCTGGCAGGGGAGAGTATGGAAAAGGAAAGCTGCAATGTCTCCCAAACAGGATAGGCAATCCTTGCATATTTTATGAAAAAAAAAAGCTTATTCTGCACTCCCTACTTAGTTCTCAATAAAAGTTGTCAGTATAGTGCTTTCCTCTCCCTTACTGTAGACATGTTTAAGCACATTTTAGACTACAAAATTAAAAAAAAAATAAAAATCCGGCAAGTTTTTACCTGATCTTCAAATTTTCCACTGAATATCCTGCAAGTACTGCCATGAGTGTGCACTTCTGTCAGTTGGGAAAAGCCCTGGTAACTAATCTCTCACAACCATGGACAGCAGCATTGAGCAGCCTTTCCAAAGTACTTCTGTCCTGACAAGCTGACATGCATTCAGTTCTCTGCCCAAGAACTAAGTACTGCTATAAACTGCAATTTATTCTACTGCACCCACTGAGATGTTTAAAAACATACACAAACAGCCTCCTCTTCCCTTGTTCCCAAGGGACACCCTGTACTTGCTCCTTACTCTTTAATCTTGACTGACCTCACTATTCTGTCTCTCTTCCAGTCTCACACTTCAGTAGTTTCAGAGCCTGATGTGATTTCAGGTTTCTATTTCACAGGACTAAAGGTTTCTAATGCTCTTGCTTTAGTGCATTAAAAGAAAGATTAAAAATAAAAATGGAATTTTTGCAGTCCAAAAGGACTGCAACAGCAAAAAATAGGCATCCAGGAAGTTTCGTCCTGTAAGTAACTTACAAACCAGGAAAAACTGCCAAAACAAGAGGAAAAGTTTTGGAAAATGAAGATGTGAGCTGTAAGAAATCTTGAATCAGTCTTAAATTGATTGCAAACTGCCTAGGAGCTGTACAACCTCAGTAAATGCTTAGAATTAAAGATGGTTCAGTCAGCACCAACAGAGATCAGAATTATCTTTGCCTTGCCACAGATCTTTGTGTGAAAGATGCTGCAAACTATGATTGAACTATGCTGAAAAGTATTGATTCCACTTTTGCTTAGGTCCTTCCCACAACAGACTCTGATTCCCAAAGCATACACACCTCCATAGTTCAGTTGCCCAATAAAGTGAGTCAATATCAAACTACTCTTAGCAGTGAAAAAAGCATGAGACACCCAGAGTTTTGCATGCTGGACCCTTTATTAGTACCAGTTATTAGAGAATATTGGATACTCTACTACATAATATTCATTAGAGAGAACATAATTGGAGAAGGAAACATGACTGAGTTTCAGATCAACAAGAACAGCAAAAGCAGCAATCTTTATATTGTGTTTCATTCTGTTATGTAACACCAGAAGAAACCTGGTGTAAAGGCTTTTTCTATGAATAACAACTTATTTATGATGTGTCTCTGGAGCTCTCTTCAATTTACCAAATGGACTGTGTAGTATCTCTCAGTAGAGTGGAAACAAAACAGCTGCTGAAGCATTTACAATCTCTCCTATTAGATTTCATGTTAAATCTCCAGCAGCTCAATCCTTGCTCTTTTCGAAAATAACACCTTTTCATTCCTTACCTTAAACATTTGCTTGACTTTTTGTCGGGGTAGGTTCACATTCAGTTTGTGCATTAGCTGGAGCACTTCACTAATACTCAGGCTGCCATCACCATTTTTATCTGCCTCATCAAATGTCTGCTTCAACCACATTGAACAGGAGTTAAGGAGCAACATGGAATACTGTGGGATATTGCTGAGCATTTTATATATATATATATGGTGTTTTTTCATGTTAGGAAAGACTGGATATGAGACTGGGGACAAAAGAAAGTTCAAGGTAATATATAACTCTACTCATGTTATTTCAGCAAGAGTTTCTGGACTTGCAATGCTTAACATGCATCACACGCTGCTTTACCCATCCCAGAGCACAGAAGGAACTTGTGAGAGAACTGCAGTAGCTGCATCACCCTTTGTCCTGTATTCCAACTGAAATGGATGGCTTTACCCAGGGAATAACAGATGAAGGAATATACCCATATGTTTTTCAGTTCACTCCAGTCATTCATCTCCAAACCTTACCCAGAACAATCCTCTCCAAAGACTCCTCTCTCTGGCAACAGGGAATACAATGGGAACTGCTTTGAAGCTTTGAGCCCAGTGCTTACTTTTAGCAAAATAAATATTTAAAGGCATCTCTCTGCCATTAGCAGCTCTCCACCACTGGGAAATACTCTCAGATAGTATAAGAAGGATATTGGTCTCTGGTCCTTTGCCGTTTTGAGAGGCTGTCTTCATCACTGATCCCTGCCATCAGATATTTCAGTCCTGTGATCCAGGTCCGTGCTTCATCTCCATTGGAAGATACCAGGTCAAGAGATTCCATATGGTCTCCATAGTAGATGCTGAAGCAGCAGTTGGGATCAAAGCTGCCATCAGCATAGCGCTGGAAGATCTCTGACTGCTTCCCCTCACACACCTCCTGAATGGAGTCGATGGAGACTAAAATAACAAAAGCATGTAGTTCAGTAATGACTGTGTCCATGCCCTAGGCCAGACAGCATGCATTTATCCTGAAGAGAAACCCTTCAGAGAAAGGGCCCAAAGCTGACATTGCAGGTCCCCAATTCACACAGGGTTTGCCTGCATCTCATTTACAAGATACTACACTATTGCAACCTGCACAGCTAACAACGGCAACTTTATCTTCATCAACTATTCATCATAACATCATTTACTGCCCTTCAAATTCAAGTACAACATTCTTCTTGGTCACCTGTGAACAAGCCAAATCTTTCATGCTTGTTTGTTTTATAAGAGAACAAGACCCTAAGAGGAAACAGAGGAAAGGTTCTGTGCTTGACACTCACTTTTGGCTTTCTCATTCTTCCGAGAGGGTCTCCAGCGAATACAGGACTTGTGCTCATCCAAGTAGTAGAAGCGGACTAGCCCTTTGGAACTGCCACGGAGTTTGATCATTTGGGTACCAGCTTGCATGGAACTCATACATTTTTCCACTGAAGACAGAAATAAAGTTATATCAGTCAGGTCTCCCAGCATAGCCTGTGACTTCATGCTCCTGTAGCTTTTCTGCCTCGTCTATGAAAGCAAAATTAAAACTATGACCATGTCATATATATATATATATGTGTTCTGTTTTTTTTAAAAAAGACCTAGAGATGAGAAGTGTAAAAAACTACTCAGATTCTAGATGGAGGAATGAAAACTAATACATATTCTAGTGAGTACGGCTTTATAAATACAAGGAAAATCTGAGGTCAGGCTGCTCTTTTGTCAATCTGTACATACAGATTACAGATGAAACAGTGTCCAGACTGAAACAAAAAAGCAAAACAACCAAGAGAAGCAACAGAGTAAAAAGAAATGGAAAAAAATGGCATTCCTGTGCTGTAGGACTCATATTCAGACAAACTCAGTTAATTTACTCAGGATAAGAAAGTTCTACAAAATACATTCGTTTGAAAGTAACTCACTAATTATAAAAGAAAATTTAAATTTAAAGCCACAATCCTGTAGAGTACATTGTTTATATTAATAAATTATTTATGGAGAGAATGTGCTAAATTAAGAACAAGATAATCCCTCATGTAACATTTTATTTCTTAAAGCTGATCCCTTGGCTTCAGTCACAGATGCCCTTACATGAAATCAATGTGGTCAGCAGGTATTAGCCATAAAAGCAAATGTTCTGCTACAGCTCAGAAGCATTACTGGAACTCCCTGCAACATCAGATCTAAAGTGGATTCAAACTTGGCTTGACCATCTCCCAGACACTGCAATCTTTTCAATATCTGTTTTCCTTACAGTTAAAAAAAAAGATAAAGACAAATTTACTGTGAGATAATAGTAATGGAAAGCTTACACTTACATCATTCCACAAGGCAAAAAGCAATGTCATAGCAAAGCAGGAAAGAGAAACACAGAACACTTGCCATTCTTGTGTTCTTACAAAGTCACACTAGACTGACACAGAAAAAAGACTCAAAGTGTTTTTTTCATAGTAACACTTATAGTTACTATGAACAGGTTTAAGGTAACAATAAGTAAAAAAACTACACAAATAAATCCCTAAATAAATTTGGCCTAATACAAATAAATAGAAAGTCCAATTTCATGCTTATTGTTAGAAAGATGCCCTAATGTCTGTTAATTAATTACTTGTGGCTCAGTAGTGTTATAATCTTTTAGGAGTTTCTGGGTTTGATGTAAATGTGTGAAGGAGTGGGAGTATTTTAGCATGTGAGGATGAAAAGAAGTTGGAAGGATTGAGTCACTGTGTATTTTTATACATGGACTGGCTTTGTCAAAAGATTGATGTCCACAGTTCAACCCAGCCCCAGGTTCTGCTGCACAGCTTTGGCCCAGGCCAGGCCCTGCAGAAACACCCGAAGGCTGGTAGGACAGCCCTGCTGAGTGTTCTGCCCCAGTGGCAGGTCTGACAAGGTGGACCCTAACTGTGTGCTTCAAAACAGCCCTCTTCTAAATACAATAAGGAGAGGAAAATAGATTTCAGAGGTTTATTTCTCTTCAGGGCCTCCAGAAGATGCAAAATCTTTGTGAGGCTGGAGAAACCCCTCTAGTACACATGAACTGCAGGGGAAAGTTGCTCCCTTCAAAACCAAAGCAGCTTCCCAAGATGCAAACAGAGCACCCCCACACTTGTCATACATTCAGCTCTGCAAATCCATTGAAGAGATAATAACTACACAATTTTTAGAAGTCTTGCTGGAAATAGTTTTGCAGCTGTAACTGGCTCATCAACAGGTAAACGAAAGAACTGAATGGCTCCAATTATTCCAGCCATATCAGTTTCAGTTTAGAAAGGATGCAGCAAGTCTTTTTAAAATCAATATTGTTATAATAATACAAAATCATATAAAGTATGTAATATATGTAAGATATCCAGTACCATATGGTGGGAATTCTGTTCAGCTGAATAGCCTTGGAATTGGAAGATATTCAGAAACCTCTGTGTATGAACTGTACCACTGATTTCTGTGAGCCATGACAGTTCAGCACACCACTCTCCTCCTAAAGGCTCCCTGATTGTCACTCCTGACCCTGAAGATATTTACTCAAGTAATCACAGAAACTTTAACATGAACTGTTGGCTACAGTAGCCTGGTTCTGCTCCTTATACAGGCACCTATGCTAATGGATACATGAGTAGTAATTCCTACTTCACATATTGCCTTATGAATCAAATTAATTGCTATTACATGCAGAATTTAGCATCCCGTGGTTCACAGGGAGGCAAACCATCTTTATTTACAGACTTTAAGCTTTATATCTCTTTATTCTATATTATTACATTTTTAAAGTACAGCCTTTTCATTATAGCATGAATTCATCGAGGCAGATACTGGTTCAGTTTTCTCTGACATAGAAACAAAACTCTTACTGGGTGGATTTTGCTTCACACACACAGAGAAAACTCCTAAACAAGAACCAAAGCCCACAGAATGCAGAAAAGGAGGTATTTTCATGCAGTGAGTGGCCTGATCAAGAGTTAACCTGTTTACAGTGTTCAGAGATCAGATACAGCAGGCTGATTCACATCACTATGTCAGGGCCCAATTAAAAACCAGACACCATCCAGCTTCAATCTTCATTTGTTTCATACTGCATTCCTAGAGCCCTGTGAGCAGGTCCTTCCCACCTTATAAACTAAACATCTTATTACTAGTGCAAGAACGTTCTCCCTCTTATTCGCTCTCACTGATTCAAGCCTCACTAAATTTCAGGTCTGCTGTTCTTTTCACTGGCAAAAAAAGTCTTAAACTATCTTTGAAAAAGAAAATTCCTGTATAATTCTGCCAGCAATGGTTGGGACAGTGTTTGCTGTGTACAAGAGATAATGCAAGACTGATTCCCTCCTTAAAGTGCATAACCCCTAATCAATAGAGATGTTAATGAGAGAAGAGATGCTCTTAATCCAGTAGAAATGAGGGTGCTTAATTCAAGGTGAGTCTGTCAGCTCTCCATCTCTCAGCTGAGACTCCAGCAGCCATCTGGATACAGGAAAATCCAGAAGTAGAGCAGGATGGCATTCCTGGATCTCTGAAAGAATTCCCATTCATTTCTAAGCTATCTCTCTGCCTCTAGATGTCTTTAAAAAAAAAAAATAATTAAAAATAAGCTTTAATTGGTGAAGCTGACAGATGACTAGAACAAAATAGTAGTTACAAGGCAACAGATGGTTCTGGTCAAGGCCACTGCAGATTTCCTCACTGAGAAACACCCACCACATGGGTGGCTCAAGAAGGCTGCTATTAAAATGTATTTACTAGAGCATGAAACATCTCATTTCTACAGCCTTTTCCAACTAGGTTTGCTGGGCTTATTACCTATTTAACAGGCTGCTATGAAGCAAGAAGGGACCTTTCTCAGACACTAGTGAAGCTCAGTAATTTGCAATTGCGTATCAGTATTCAGAAATCAATTTCGCAAGAGTCCAGTAACCTAGTATGGAAGAAGAGAACAGAGATGCCTCTAAATGCTCATTGCAACGACTGCAAACTACAAAAACTACATGAAAAAAATGAAAGAGTTAAGAGGTCTACAAATTCTGGCAGACAGCAAGTCTACCTTACTGTGGGTTTGCAGAGGGAGATACATTCTATCAATGCAACTGAAAACATCAATAGGTCTGCAAGTGTCAGCTTTGCATTTGCTTTTCCAGAAGAGTATAAAGAAATCAGTAATGAAATTGTAACAGAGAGGTCCTTAAAGACCAAATAATTGTACTAGCAACGATGCAAAACAACATAGGAGTAGGGCTGTGTCTCAAGTTCTTCCTTCTTTTTCCGCTCCCCCACGCTACTGCTAGACCAACTTGTCACTAAATAAGATTTAAACATGAAAGCTCTCAAGATGGTACAATCTTGCTCAACTTAGTGGCAGGTGTTCAGCCTGCATCTTACCAACACGGCCGATTTTCCATCTCGGAGGAGCTACGATGCTGCCACCAACCCAGAAAAACTCTTCAGCCAGACGGGCCACTGAGAACTGATTTTGAAGCAAGGGACTTTTTGAGGCATCCATATCTGAGACAAAGGGCAGCTTCAGAAGTGAGCACAGGCACTGACAGCCTCAGTAGGTATCAAGATTCTGTAGTACACATTTTCAGCGTAAGGGAGTAAAAATTTTTTCAGGAAAAAAACAAGATAATTGTTGATTTCCAAAATCCAGTGGTATTTTTCAGGCTGCTACAGAGCAGCTTTACAGTAAACTTAGGCCTCTTCCCCTGTCCAGATTTAGAATATTAAAATCTCAACAAAATCCTTTTTATTCTCTGTGATGTACCTATGTGGGTTTCAGTTCAATATTTTAAAGAAGACACAAGATGGACATGGACCAGGCAATGAGGCAAGATGGCATGTAGATGAATCCATTGCTGGACAGAAAGGCCTCCCAGTGATATTCTTTTTCTTTTGCTACTTTACCAGTTCCAAAGCATCCACCAAGACACCATACCAACTTACAGTTGCTGGCTTCTCCATGCTACTTCTTCCTTCTGACAGCAATTCCTACAAAGAGGAACCCTTTTATGCATTTGATTACCAAAAGATTTGCAAGTCCCACTCTTCAAAACCAAACAACAGTTTTCACTGCAGAAAATAAACACAAAGCTAGTAGTACAATCCATTCCCCTCTCTGCTCTCCTGAGCCACCCTTGCCTCTCACTGTGAATCTGTCCAGGTGCTTAAGCTCTTCAGTCTCTTTCCAGGTCTGAAAAAAACGGAAGAATCACATTTTCTTCTTGTACAGCTGTTCAAAATACCACTGTAACAGTCCTTATCTTTTCTCAGAAAGTTCTCCTTGTTTTTTTAATGGCCATACATGATAAAAGAAAGAACATTTCTCTCTAGGCAGTGAGAACTAGATGCAATGCAAACAGAGCGACACATGTTTGCTTCAAATCCCAAATCCTTGATACGCACTAATCCCAAAGCCGTGGGTCTGCCCTATCCAGTGAAGGGATTTAGGTGACACGTTACAGCTGGAGGGAAAAAAAAAAGGTTTAAAAAAGTGCTTTTTTCTTCTTTGCCTGTGTTAGAAGACACTTGCCTAGGACACAAGCCAGGCAGCCACACTGCACAGAACAAATGCTGTACACAGAAGCCAGGAATAGTGATGGTGCTTGAAAAATGACAGATAAAAAGTAAGGATTAATTTTTTAAAAGCAAGAAGTCACTGTCTCCATTTGAAATGCATCCATTAAACTCCAGATACAGAAATCTGTCATTTAGGTTATCACAACCTCTTAATCTACATTAAGTTTTAAGTACAATACACAATTGCTCTTGCCATCTGTGATCTGTACAAGGAGCCCAATATGCTTCTAGCTTGATGAGCTAAACACAAATTGCCCATTTAAAAACACATTCATTAAGTACTTCCTACTCCTCCTTTCACAGTCTGAAAAAGCTGTACGGTTGTTAATTGTAGAGATGATTCACTCTCAATTAGATGATGTTTGTTTCAGCATCTATGCCCAGAGTTCTTATATTAGGCTGGTCTAAGTACTGATTAATTCCAAAGAAGAAACAAACTAGGTCTGTCCCAAGGGTCAACAGTGGCAGTAATGCTACCCTTGTCATATTCTTCTGTCTATTCCAACACTTCAGCAATAGCCTGCATTCTCCTAAGGCATCTTGCAAGAGTAGTTTAGTGAGATGACAGCTTCTTCTGTAAAATGCAGCATATATCCAACAGAAAACTGCCACACAGAAGGCAAGAACCCAGGAGGTATTGTTCAAAAGATCTTAATCCTTTTTCCACATGAAGCAAGATCTAGCATGGGCCAGAATTAGACTTAAGAAATGTGAGCTTAATTTTCCACTCTTAACACATGCTCCTCTGAATTTCTTAAATAAATCAGTTAACATCTTTGTGGGTAATTTCCATGCTATAGAAATAACATCTTAAATGGAAAGAATGACATTGTTGAACTGCATGAGAGGAAATTCAACTAAATATTAAAGCTCTCAGTTATAATGAGACAGAGTTAAGGTAAACTTTTGCAATAAACCAGAAGTATTGTGGTTGTTTAGCTAATTTTCTTTATCTTGCAGCACTGAACAGAAGCATTCGTTGCAGTCTTCCAGGTTGTACATGTAACAAAATCTCAGGAGCTGGCACTCTGTGTGCTAGGCAGCAAAAGGTACTCCTTTTAAAATTCAAAACTTAATTCTGGAAAGACATCCTAGATTCTGCATTAACTATTTATGTGTTATCAACCTGGGGACAAAGAGAAGAGAGAAAAAGATTGAAATTTAACTCCTGTTGCAGGTCTGCCCAAGATGCTGGTTTCACAGTTTGGAATTAGAACTCTGAACAAACAGGACTTAGAATGCAGACTTGGTTTGAGTACAGTGAAATGCCAGTGATTTGTAGCACCAGAAAAGAACTATTTCAATTTTCAAGCTGAAGTTAGATCTGTAATCCAAAAGCCACCCAGGGAAGGTTACTTTCAAACCTTTTAGTTGGCACTATCAATCCATCCTTCAGACCTCCTAAGAGGATGATCACATAAACA
This sequence comes from Apus apus, assembly GCF_020740795.1. Lineage (NCBI taxonomy): Eukaryota > Metazoa > Chordata > Aves > Apodiformes > Apodidae > Apus > Apus apus. Next base: position 1,567,831 of record NC_067301.1, read on the forward strand.
GAGAAAAATAAATAAATTTTAAAGACCCTCTTTTTACTGATGATGTTGGATTCTAGGTAACAGTGTGGGAAAGCAGTAGGAAACAACAAAGGGTTAAATGTGGCATAATCCCTCTCCCAACTCTTAAGCATAGTGAGCTGAGTACTTAGGATATAAGCCTATTGAAATGGGTTTCTATTCTTGCCTCACTTGACATCTTCAGAAAAATCTTGCTCACCTGACACAACATGCAGATTAAAGACTTCTTTCCACAGCACTTCAGAAACTTCTTATTCTCTGAGTGCAACAAAGGCTTTTCATGCCACAAAAAGATTTGAAAACCAACAATGTTGGAGTTGACAGGATGGCCTATGGCTTAGCTAAAAGTGGAACTCAGAACACTTGACAAAGAACACCAGAATGTCAAAGGTCTTGCAAAGACTTGCAAGAATGGCAGAAAAGCCAGACTCCAACAAAGAACATCTTGCAGAAGATACAGGACCACAACATACACACAGTTTGGGAGACAAGAGAAAAATGAGCAAAATGGAGATCCTCCTGAGACAGATGGGTTTATCATTAACACAATTCATCAGGATGGATGGGTTCCTTTTCAACATGCCTGCTTCACTGTGTGTTAAAAATTATTGAATACACAGGGAAACAGCTGTAGCCCTCAAAGTAGAAAAGACAAAACTAAAAATTTCAGTGTGGGAAATTTCAATACATAGGTCAGACTCTGACCTCTCTGTTGTCTTCTGCAAGTCAAGATTCAAGCAGAAGCCAAAACAAAGCAGCAACACAAAGTAAATCAGGCTCACAGTGCAGCAAGAAGCTTAGGTGTATCAGGCAACAGCGTGCAGACAATTTCTACACTTCAGCTGGCTGTCAGTTGAATACGTCACAGAAAATACTTGAGATATACTTAATATACTGATTTTCAGAGTTCAATACAGCGATCACTAGAGACCTTAAATATTACAGACCTGCTACTGTAATTGAACTGCAAATCCACAAGGATTAGACCAGTAACTTCACAGCTATGTGTGCTATATATCCTTGCACAAAAACAGTACAGACCCAGTTTACCAGATTAACAAACTGACCTCATCACAAGAGGTTGATTCTAAAATACTCAGAAACACACAGGCAGCAATTAGCAACACATGTATTTCTTTTAGTACAGGTATCACTATTTCCCACTTCCCATCCAGAGAAATCTTGCCCTAATGGCTGTAGAATAAAATTATTGCCAACACACAACACAAGCTATAAAATGAAAGGAGGAGACAAAAGATTTGTCTGGCACACTGCCATTTATCTGTACACTCTCTTTCTCACTTACTTTTATCCTCTCCATTGCACTTCCAGCTGTAAATGGCAGTCAAAAAGCCCTGGAAAAACTGCAGAAATTACAGCTACATCTCAGATATCCCAGTCTAAGATCTTCCTGTGAGTTAGTAGGCCTCTTACAGTCTTTTGAAGTACTAAATGTTGACATGCTTCCCAGGGAAATAAGAAGAGCAAAGCAATCTCGTTGAAATTCACATCACTCAATACAGTTTATAAATACATCTGAATTACAGTGAAGGTTCAAAACCCAACAGCTACAGGCACAAACACCAACAGCAAGAGCACAGAAAGCTTGACTTGATGAACTGAAGTCATGATGCTCATTCACTATTTCTATATGTGTGATATTTCTTCCCTTTCCCCCAGAAATGCTGCTCCTTAAAGATCTAAAGCAGCAAGATCTAGGGAGCAAGACCAGTCACCTCAGCTTCTCCTCTGCTGGAGACATTTGCATTCAGGTTTCCATGGTGCTCTATGTTCTTTTACTCCCATGTGCCTGTATGCAACAGCTTCCCAAGAAGAGGAATATGGGGAATATATACTGAGGGAGCATAGACCACATTCGTTATATTTTCTGGTTTTGTCTGTCAACTAAAAAATTCTCCATCCGTTACATTAAGAATTCACTGAAACAATCACTTTCATGTGGTTTTGGTAACTTCCAAGGAAGGCAAAAATTCAGTTATAACAAAATTTCCTGCTTTCATTCACTTGCCCAATCAGAGGCTCAGAAAGGCCAGAGCACAGTGTGAGCCACAACATAACCCCAACAGTTTGTAAGCTGCCTTTTCCTTAATTCTACCATAACTCCACTGTACTGACCTTTGACATGGACACAGACAGAGATATAGGACTGCAGACTGCCAGACCATCTGGACAGCAAGTCTAAGCTCATTAATCCACACTCAAGATTAAAGCCACACATCTTGACTGTGGCAAATGGAAGCCAGGTCATTTACTAGTTTCTGTTTCTCACCCAGCACACTCCAAAGCTTAACATTTTTACACTGCCTGGAAGTATATTCAAGCTGTTCAGTTTGACTGAAATATGTGTCTTCGGTATGCATCAATTTACAAGGCCACTAAATCCCCTGGGAGGAACAGCAATGGCTGTAACACTGCCTGTCCTGGTGCATCCTTCCAGTGGTGGAATTCCCAATGGGCAAGCCCTGAGACAGCCACTTTGGCTAAGAAACCACAAACACGGATATTCCCGGGGTCTTCCAAAACTGGTTAGAAAGTTGCATTATTAAAATAAACTGATCCTGAAATGCCTTAAATTACTTTATTCACAGGAAGGAGTATTTGTGGAACTGGGACCCATTAGCAACAACAGCACTAATGTAATAACAAATAGTCTCCCTCCTTCCATGATGTCTTTTTCTCTTGAGCCCACCTGAAAAAAATCATGCAACTATTTTAATTAAGTGAGAACAGACTTCGTATTTTGAGCTTTTGAGTATATTATGTATCAAGGAAGGACTGCTTCTTTAATAAACATATTAAGACTCTTGTATCATGCTTTTATCAATGAAACTGTAGAAATATTAACACTGTTCCACTTAAAACATGCACTATCTTTGAGATATTTCTATAGTTTTTGCTTTGAATTATTAAATTATAACAACAATAGCCTACTAATGAATTCCACTAAGAATTCTGATGCTGATTTTGGCAAAAGAAATTCAGTTACCAAGATATCTTGAGTTAAAAGGATTTAAAAGCTATTTGAATCTTTTTCTTGCAAATCTGTGATAATGAAATTGTGTTGATTACAGAAAATGTCACCATAAAGATTTTAAGACTATAAATGTTGCTCTAAGGTCACCTTGCTTCCAACCTCTGACTCGTATAAGAAAATGTCCCTACACACTTAACTGGAGTAAGATCTTAAACTCTTTACATGTAAAGATCTTTCAGCACTTTACCATCTGTTCAGCGACATGGGTCATAAACATTGGAGGGGAGATTAAGGCAGGTTAGGAGGGAAGAAATCTATCAATATTCTTGAACACCTTCTATGAAAACACCTCCAAGAATTCAAGAATCCAAGTAAAACTGGAACAGGAAAACAAGCCAGAGTGAAAGACATTCAGAAGACATCTGCTATGGAAATGCATCACCAAAAATTGATTTTAACTCTCAGACTTTGCTTCCATATTTGAGGTGAATGTTAATGTATTCTACCTGTAAAGGATTCAGAACACTTCTAGATCTTCCTTTAGTGCCATGGACATTTAAAAATATGTGACAGATTATTTATTTCTTCAAATATATACCAGCTTCATGAAACATGGAAAAAATGGAGCTGCATTGTCTCTACGAATAACCCAGTCTCTGCCTTCAATCAATGCTCTCTGGTTTCTGTGCTATCCAAGAGACAGCCTTATGAGGGCACCCTGTAAATTGAGAGAAAGAAGTGGGATTAAGCCACCAAGCTCAATCCACAATGGAGATGAAGGTCATCTTGCTCTCTGTTAGAAATACAGGCATGTTCCATGGCAGCATAGAGCTGCAGAAGCACAAAGAAGACATTGCAAGGTGCTTGATCAGTCACAAGGGTTACTTCTGGGAAGATGCAGCTGACAGGTGAGAGTGGAGAGCTTCCTCTAGAGCCACTAGTTTAGTCCATCTTTTGCTGAAAATCAAATGTTAGAATCCTTCATAAAAATAATTAGAAATCTGCCTGCAGTGAGGCAAAGCAGATGGCTTGTACTTAAACAATCTGGGAGACACAAAGTTCTGTGCCCAGGAACTTCAGTAAAGAAATTTATCCATCTCCATCCTTGTGACTTCTTCCTATGAATTATAATCAGGCATGCTCCTTTCCCGTCCCAAGGACATTACAAAGTTCCACCTCAACTGATAGGCCTGACATCCAAGAATTCTTTATATAAATCTTAAATATCACAATGACATGAAGAAAATGAGATTTGGCTCAGAACAGTCTTATGGCTTTGAGCTCTGTTAACAGGGAAACACTTTCACAGGGACCTTCCTGATCTTAGACATTTTCTTTGAACTGGTGGAGAAGGGGTGGGGAGGCAACAATAGACTTTTTATTAACCATTAGCTGTTCCAGAAAACAAGTAATCTTTTATTGTTTCTACCTTGTAAGAAAACATGAAGCTCACGTTCACATCTCTTGTTAGCATTTTAATGGGCGGCTGTTCATGAAACTGAAACGAATAGGTAAAGCAATAATTCAGTAATCTGAATCTATCCCACATTGACAACATCCAGTCAGTGTGTATCCTGAACAAAGGAGAGCATGAAGCACTGAGCAATAAAGACAGAAACATGATTTTAAAATGGAGGGCACTGAAATTTCCAACAATGCCTGTAACCATAGTGTTTGACTACAGAGACCGAGCAAGGTGTAGGTAAAAATGGAGCTGAATCTTCCATAGGCTAAAAAAAAAAAAAAAAAGCAAAGCAATTCTGTGGGAGATCACTGCCTGAAGCTTCACTCCAAAGAACTGTGAGGTTTTAATCTTGTGACAGAATTATTGAAAAAGCATCATCACTCATCAACTTCTTATTTTCCTTTCAAAGAATATATCACTCTACAGAACTCAGCATCTGTGAATCTCAGAAACCAACTGCAGGTCTTTTTGTGAGCTCAGAAGAAGACCAGAATTGTGGTTTTTTTTCAAGCAGGAACCACCTGCAGCAATCCCCAAAGGGGAAGGGTTACAAACAGTAAGAAGCACAGCTACACCATGAGTGCAGGCTGCTCAAGTCCACAACAAGGTCAATGACTGCAAGTCAATACAGCTTATTGCCCTTTTTTTTCACTCTTGGATTCAGTCTAGTTCAGGTAAACATACAGGAAGTAATTGCTTCTGGGCTCTTAGAGGAAAAGTATTTCTATCTTTTGCTATGGTCTCTAATATCCACCTCACTTGGAAACAAGGCAGTCTGACAGATTCATTTCCCCCCAGGGTTTAGAACCAGAAGATAAGCAGACATTCGAAGGGTGATGAAAGAGTCAGCTTGCTGGCTGAACTGTGCAAATGGGCTCACTGGAGAGATCCACAGTTAATAGTGCTTCTGGACTCTGTTCAGCACTGGGCTGGTCCACACACATTCTCTGTCAGGCCATGTCATTCCATGCAATTTAGTTGCCCTCCGCCAAGTAATGCTTTTGGACCTGCAGAGCCCAATACTGAACATCCCTCCTTCTGTAATTCACTAGAACAGGAAAGTTTCTCCTTTCAGCTGAACTGAATTCACATTCACCATACAAATGACTCTGTCTAGGGAGAGAAGGGATATTAATCACAAGAATCTGAATGTAAGGTATCAGTTTTTTAAGCTGCACACTTAGCAAGAACATGAACTTTTCTTTGCAATGTTTCTCTTCTTTTAAATAAAACCGAAGATGAAGCCTCTGTAAACCATCTATAATTGAGGTCAGAACAGCAAAAAAAATCTCTGTGCATCTTTAGTAACAAGGCAAAATCAGCAGATATGATGCTGGAGACATAGAGAATAGCTGTGTATTGATTTTTCTTTGGTGACCTACATTCCTAGAATAATCACAGAGACTTTTAAAGAAACCTTCCAAATGGTGAAAGATAAATAATATATAAGAAGGTGGATTGTACCTGTGTAAGTCAGTTTAATGATAAGCCGTGTTAGTATTGGGACTTTATAAGCAAATTCTGATTCCTTTTTTCTGCTTTCTTACATTCATCAGCAAATTAACTGAGAACAGGAAAAATGCCATGATGTTGTTGTTGCAGTGAATTTGTTTTGCTGAGGTTTCTGTGCCTGTCCAAAGAAAGGATCCATCTTGATTTAAGTTGATGTTGTTCACCATAAAGTTTGACCTGAGAAGAACTTGGAAGAGATGTCTTGACTGCTAGATATAAAAATTAACTGAAGTACATCAAGAAGCAAAATACATGTTATACTTTAGGTTCCAAACGTATGCTTGCCAAGCACCTCATCTTTCATCATTGGAGCATAGCAGTGACATGTACTCTTATATCTTACTGAAGGTAAAAACTGCTTCTTTTATTTATACTAAGGACAAAACAATTTCTTCACTGAGAAATCAATTTACAATCATAAAATTAGACAAGGAATCACAACAGCTAAGCGTGCCTTTAAAGAAGTGTTATATTCTTCCTCTTAGAGGTTAGATACTCATAGCTTCCTTTATATGATGACAGCTTCTAATTAGCTGGATTAAAGAACCACAATGAGGAAAAGGTGACTATATATAGAATATTTTATGCTTTTTTTTTTTCCTAATGAGCTCTTCTGAAATGAACAAATTCCTACAATGTAAATACATGCATTCAACAGCAGTCACTAAACAGATAATGTTGGTCATTGACAAGAGAATACAGAAAGTATTTCTTTAAAATTAATTTGTTTTGCAGTGTTCACTTCCATTGTGTGCTTGTTTCTCCCACATATTGAAAAATCACAGAATCACAGACTTGCCATGGTTGGAAAGGACTCCGAGATCACTGAGTCAACCATCAACACAAAAAAACCCAACCAACCACACACTCCACAAAAAAACACCCTCAACCACCCTGCAACCACAGCTACCAGAGAATGCCCTCAAGTGCCACATCTACACACTTCTTGAATACCTTCAAGGGTGGTGACTCCACCATCTCCCTGGGCAGCTGTTCCACTGCCGAACCACTCTTCCAGTATAGAAATTCTTCCTAATACCCAATCTGAACTTCCTCTGCTGCAACTTCAGGCCATTTCCTCTGGTCCTGTTATTTACTTGGGAGAAGAGCCCAACACCCACCTCCCTAAAATCTCCTTTCAGGCAGTTGTAGAAGACAATGAAGTCTCCCCTCAGCCTCCTCTTCTTCAAACTAAACATCCCCAGTTCCCAGCCACTCCTTGTATGACTTGTTCTCCAGAACTTCCCCATCTTGGTAGCTCTCCTCTGGACATGCTCCAGCACCTCCATGTCTTTCTTACAGTGAGGGGCCCAGAAGTGAACACAGTACTCGAGGTGTAGCCTCATCAGTGCCTAGTACAGGGGCACAAACACTCCCCTACTCCTGCTGGCACACTATTTCTGATACAGTCCACTGAATGCCAGACAGTAGAGTTTCAATAACCTTAAAAAAAGAATAAATAAATCATTCTACTATAAAAGGGTGCTGATTCTGAATGAGCTGCATTTAATTGTATCTCATTTCTACTGGACTTGTCTTTAACTCTGTATTATAAATAATATCTAATTTACTCAATATCAAAGAAGATGACACCACATGAAGAAATGCATTCAAAATGTTTCAGATCCCTGCTCTTCCCACAGTGTCAAGATACATCAGGAAAATGGCCAAAGGCCTTTCTTTGGATCAGAACAAAAATTTCTGACAGGAAAAGAAGATGCATGGCCCCCCAGTTTTCTCCAGCACACTGAATTTGTGAACTTCCACATTTTGACTTCTACTCAGTTTCACATATATGATTTTTAGGAATAGCACAGGTCTTTATTACAGCAATAAACACATTAATAAAGTGTTTAAAAAAGGGAAAGAAGTGTAAGCAGTCTCTATTTCAGAGGCACATAAAGGGACAAAAGCCTGAGAATGATTCCATGTATTCTGCCTAGGGACTTCACCAGATGAGAAATACACCAGCTCACTATACTTTCAGTAATAAACCATGCTTTCTTCTTCCCAGCTTTTAATAGCCTTAGACTCATTTTACTTACTTTATATCCTATTTTTTTGGTAACAAACAGGTAGAATTGCCATAAGGAGAGAAGAAGGTGCCTTCCAGCAAATTTCAGATCTCTATTCCAAAGCATGAAGGCACTTTATGTCATCATTTCTGCTTGTGAAAAGAGGATTTGATAGTACTTCCACTGATGCGAGGTGAGAACTGAGCTTCATAAACATGTTTCAATTGCTTTTTACAACTACAACTGGCTGCACAAGGTACAAGCCTGTAAGAAATCAGGCCTGAAGTGTTTTCTGAAGACAAAAATAAGCTTTTTAAAATCCTAGTTAGTTTACTGAGCCTTCTTTTGGATAATAGATGCACAGTGCTCATCATTCCTCTCACTCCACTGTACTCACTCAAGCAAAGGTGGCTATATTAGCTTCCTTGACTGAGTTCTGGTCACATTTTTATTCTCCAGATCTAAATATAACTTATCTAAGATGGTTGCCAAATGTCACATTCTTAAAGGACTTTCCCAGACAAGATGCTTTACTCAGTATGTGGCCCATTCTCCTCCCAATGGTACTGACAGACAGTATGAATTATTTCTTCAGTGATAGCTGAGTATTTCAGAACTACTGGGAGACAGTAATTTTTAGATCATCATCTAGGACTCATCTTAAAAATATGAGAGTAGCACATCACTAGAATACCAGAGTCCTCAGAGCCAGCATGTTAGTACCTCTCATGATAAAGACTTCTAGAGGCACTCATATATAATAGAACTCCTGTCTTCAGTTGCATCACCACTGCTGCATACCTGAGTGAGAGGAGAATCACATTTCCTCAGTACCACAGAACACAGCAAGAAGGTGGCCACCTTTAAAAAGAAACTGTATTTAACTGCCCTGCCTGTAGCTTCAGCTCATGGAGCCTCTGCTCTTTTAAGTTACCCCATTTGTTTCCAAGGTGCTTCCACAAGCTGGCTTAGAACACCACCATCTGGCAGAAAGACTGAGCTGGTGAACATTCTTCAATCTCAGCCTCAGCCTTTTCCAACTGCAAATGAGGAATAAACCCGAGTTCCTGCTACACGTGTGATTCCCCAGGGAGAACCTTAAGTGAGAACCCCTCTCTCTCATGCCTGTTTTCAGAAGCTGGAAGCTGAACCCAGTAGCAAGGTGTCAAAAGGACTTTGGGTGACAAAATTCCTATTCCAGCATAGCTTCATCAAGGACTTTAAATAAAGTACAACTCAATCCACAGTGGTACATTGGGTTTTAGAGAATAATTAGAGGAGAAAAACCCGGGCTGTCCCATCACAACATTTTCAAATAAAAAATATTTTGGTTTTCAGTTTTTTCAATCTCACCTTCTGAATTAATATCATTGCTTTAGCTTATTTTTGGTATGCTAATAATAGAGACACTGAGGAGCCAAAACCAGACTGAATGGATACCAGGTTTGGTTCCAACACCTGAACGTCAAGTTAGACCCAAGTGTTTTTCCACTTTGGTAAAGTTTCAATCTAGATATGATTTTTTCAGCCAATGTTACAAAAGGGAATCCTAATGAGTGTGTCTTTCAAAAGATATGACAAGATATTAATGACTGTGTGACTAAGTATTCTATTAGTTGAAAATACAAGGAGTCAGGGCTGCTGATCTGCCTTCCCAAAGACATGCAAGTGTTAGAATAGCACCCCACGCACACAGAGCAGCTTTTTTGAACACACAGCAGTCACACTCCTTTACTTGTTGCATAACTATTGTAAATCCACACACCTAACAGGCATAAAATACAAAATGCAAGAAGACAAGCAACAAGGCATTTGATTCAATGAAAATATATCACAGGGAAGGGTTTATCTCTCTGGGCTTTTATCAAATAAAGCAACAAGAACATAAAGCTTTTAAAAATAAAAACTGGGCTTTTGAGTGATGGTTTTGAATTAGCATGATTTCTTACGAAGCCAACAGTACAGGAGGTATAAGTTCCAAATTCAAACTGCAGAAAACTGCAGTATAGTTTTATCAGCTTGAGGTAGTTCATAGAAGGGACTGAATTCATTCCTGGTCTAACTCCAACAGGGACAAGTTCGACCAAACTGATTCTGTGCACTTTTCTTGTTTGATGGGTATATATAAAATAACTTAAATTAGAAGCAAACCTCTTATTAAAAAAAAATAAAACAATACAGCTGACTCAAAATAGTATTGGAGTCTCATTTCTCTCTTCTAACGTGGGTAGCAGAAGGTCTATGGTTAAAAATAGAAAGTCTTTCTTTACGGTGACAGCTAGCTACTTAAGAGAGCAGAAAAGGAACCTGAATATACCTGGTGCACCCCTTTGCACTCTTCATGCAGGAGAAGCAGCCATTAGAGGTGAATTATTACTTAAGGTTTGGTGGTAACAGGAGACAAACATATGGTACAGCAAAGGCTGCCTTAAGAAACTGCTATACATTTGTTTTAAGCAAATGTTAGTACTGGTAAACTGCTAGATATTTGGGTTAAGCATTTACATTTGAATAACAGAAAACAAGTGCCCCAGAAAGCTCTCTAAACTATACTTTTCTCTATAGTGCAACTAATTTACCTCAAAAAGGTGATTAAAATAGCATTTCCCCTTACCTTTCTCTGGGCTGAGGCATTTAATGGTGCTTGCATCATCCATATTCCAGTGATAGAATCAAGTGAACAAAACACCAGAGGAAGCAGCAAAGACCATATGTACATCACTGATATTTCATAAGACTCTTTTAAATAATGAGAAAAATAACACTGCACATTGGTCCTTAATGTAACATCAGAAGGTTCCTAAGGATGCTTGCTGCTGCTGCTGCTCTGAGCAAGCTCATTTTTTATTCCCTGTATAGTGGTGTATCAGGAGCTGCTGACAGGTAGAAACCAGCACCGGAGCTCTATGAATGTTACCAGCCTTTCACTGCAACTCAAGTGTTCAGCCACCTGGGATAATCGTTTATTAACTCTTTGTTTCCCCACTCTCAGATAGGATTGATGGATGTATTTTGCATCAATCCTTCAAAGAAGAACTGAAGGAAAAACTTGTGGATGTCAGGAAATAAGGATAAAAGACAACTCACTATTAATTCCTCTGAGATGTATTTCATTCAGCAGGCAAACATCAATGGGGTGCTACTTCATTTAAAAAGGAAAAACATTTTATTGTAATGCCTCCCCTGTGTGCATACAGCATCCTACATGTTGTTAAGGTATCCTCCTGTGCTTTCTTAAGTTGAGAAAGCAAGTCTACAATTACTGATAAAAATAGGCAAGCTGTTCTCTTTGGACTACTATTTGAGTTCTTTTCTTGGAAAGACCATGCAGTTCCCTCATTTTTTTCCCCCTTTGCAAGGAAATTAATGTAAAATGGCTAGCAACCAATACATTATAGTATGCTGTGCCTCAACACAGCACACAAGATGCAGACCTTTGATGTCTGTCTAAACTCTGGAGAAAAATTTCAGCATCTTTATATGATGGTACTGCCTACAAGTTCCAGCTAGCAGTAGTTCCTAGCTGTCCTACATGCCATTGAAATACTCAGGATTAGACAATTTGTGCCCGTGAGAATTTGAAATCTGTGTTAACAAGACTGATAAATGAATGTAAGAAAATATTCTCTCCTTTAGAAAAGGAAAACTGATGCATGGTGGCAGGTAACAATCTGAGTATCTTGCTCAAAAGATGTATCTGCTAGAAAACCCTGCGGGCATTGACCCCACGCAGGGTTAGCAGGGACTGTTGGTCTTGATCTGCTGCCCACCTCGACTGCAGGAAGTGAAGTCAATCCATTTGTGCTAGTTGACATTGCTCTCTTGCCTTGTGACACTTCATTTCAATCTTGACCTACTTAAGTATGTATGTGAGGTGCTGTGTAATGCCTACAATTATCCTTCTCCCAACTCATTCAGTCTTTCCAAACCAGAAATGCTGAGTCTCATTCATAGGTTCCAGTTGTTACAGCTAGATTGTTTTCATTCTGTATCATCCTTCCACTTTAGGCATCAGTCAGCATTCCACACACATCAAGACCATTGCAAGCTCTGACAGAAACCCTCTACAATTTTCATTTCAGCATGGATCCCCTTGTCCTTATCAGCTAGGGAATTATTTCAGAATTTGGCACAAATCTATTTTCAGTAAAATATTATCCTGTTTGCTCACTGGCTTTCAACACTAGGTATGTCCCCTGAGATAACATCTCCTGAGCAACCCAGTTCAGGAGCAGTTGTGAAGCATTTATTCCAGGAGGCTCCTGGGGCATCATGTATTTACACCACATTACACTTGGGTTATTCCTATTGCATCCATTGCATTTTTGATAGGTGCCTATCGGGGCAAACACTGAGGACTCTTGCTGCTGTACCACACTGTGCCAGCTCAAGCTGACATAATATACATGATGGTGGCAAAGGCACAAAAAACGTGCACACATCATGGTATATACATTTTTCTACGTATAAAGAAACCATAAAATGCATAATCCTTCAAGCTTCTGAAAAAAGAATAATTTCATATATAGTCTGCTTGACTACTGATACCGCACTTCTTCAAGGATAATGAGGGTCAATTCTTTACACAGAAATAACATACATTTCACATGCTAGTAAAGTAATCAATTAGAAGACTCCAATCCACCAAAATCCAGTCAAGAACTAATGTAGAGTACTACTGTTATCAAGAAAGTCTCTTTTAAAAATTACTTCCTAGATTTCATTTCTGGCTATTCTGAAAGAAATCAGGTTTCTTAGACCCAGAGGACCAACAAGCCCCTTCTCTGAACAGTGACAACTACATCATGCAATGCACTTGATAGAACATTCCAAGTTTATCTTGAAAATAACTAGCCTTTTTGTGCCACTGTTTTTATGTTGTGTAGGCAAGTACAGGTTATCAACAAATTGCTGTCTTGCATCATTAAGGGAGAAGCAGTGCAAGTGCTGAGGCCCAGAAAATGTCTCTAAAACATCTCTGGGGAATACGAGGACAGGAAGCTTTCTCACTGCAGGCAGGGCTCAATACAGTGCCTAGAGACCAATCTCCCATTCAGTACCATTTAACCTTCAAAACTGTATCATGAGACAGAGCACATGAAAAGATAACAGCCAAGCTTGATTAACTAATTCAATGATTATCCAGATTAATAAAGCTTGTTCCTTTTCCAGGGTTTACTATTTTATAAAAAACAAACAACAAAAGAAATGTTAACTACTCACACCTAAGACTATAATAGATGCAGAATCAGCATTTAGTTACTGTTTCACACCAATGTAATACAATGAAATGGTTATTTCTTGGATTTTTCTGCTATGCAGTTAGAATAGGGTCACAGAATAAGCAGAGAAATGTTTGAACACACTCCCAATACATGCAAACTTTCTGACATAAAGACAAGACAGATTGTGCTATCACAAAGAACAAAGCATTCTCCAACTGAAAGATGCTCTCACTCTGAGTAACAAATAGTCTAAAACACAGGAGATTTCTATATGAAAAGCCAATCCACCAGCTTGAAATCAATGCCAATTTTTATCTGGCTTTCATGGACTCTGAATTACTCTCAGAAGTGCATATGTGACAGGAGAAGGTCACAGGCACTCCAGTTTGGAAAGCACACTAACATGGAACAAATCTACACCCTTGTCAGTTCCTTGTCATACAAAGCACAGCTTGCCCTAATTCCTTCACTCTCAGCTATCCAGTTCTACTAACCAGAGCAGAAGAGCAACTTGTGGCGTGGCACTATGACAAAGATTTAAGTCCTAAGAAGGGACTAAAAGAGGACTTTGCTCTCATTGAAAGCCATTAAGCTCCATATCAGATCGTTCCATGTCTCACAATCCATGGCATCAAGACCTTCTATAAATCAACTTCAACATGTGTGGGTGTCAGTTCTTAAGTTTTTGTTCCCATAGTTACCAATGTACTTTGCCACAGGAGAAAACAGCACGTGACTAAGGCATGGAACAAAATCACCATTCTATTAACACATGAAGAGTTGGGAAGTTTCAAATTAAGGCTTTATTGCCAAATGTTTAGTTACCAAGACTAACAGAATCAGATCAGCGAACTATAGGATGCTTCCAAACATTTATTTCTCAGTTGACAACAAATTCAACACCAGTAAAATGATCAATTTCCAGGCTTGCATCCAACAATGCCATGGCGCTGCACTGTCTACTGCAGAAATATAGGTTCCTCTGTTTGACATACTTTTGAAATACTTCTCAGGTCCCCTTGATACTTTTACATGTGCTTTCTGCAGAGAAAAGGTGAAGTCCAGCACAACGTGTACAAGACAGATTTCTTACAATTACATTATCTTTGTGGGACAAAACCAGTAAAAACAAACACTAACCAAAACAAGTATGCTTGAAACAATTTTCTTGAAGATTCCTACCAAAACTATCATTTTCTGAGAACGGGCTCTGCTACAAGTTCATTTAGAAGTGAGAAGGAAGCTGAATACAGCTCTCCTCAACCCCACTTCAGCACAGTAAACAAAACAGTCTCTCTTTTGCAGTTACAGCTTCTAATGTATAGTGGACGAAGTGAACTGTGCCCACTCAGCCTCCAATTAGCCCAAGAGGGCCGATTCTGTTCTCAACTTCCACCAGCCTAGACATAAAGTAGATGGATTGGTACCACCAGCTTTTCAGGTGAGGAAATAATACAATCCCCATAATGGCTGCAAGCTCCTTATTATTCATTTTATCTAAGGTGCAAGCATCCACTTGAAGCTGTTTGGGGTTTCCTTTGGAGCTCCAGTATCTATATTACTGAAGTTCTAGATTAATAATGAGATGGGCTTTTGAGAAAATATTTATCAGCTCCTTGTTCTGCTGATCCAAGAACACAGTTTGCTACTCTGCCAATTAAGACTGAATAAAAAGCAATTAACAATTCCTGCTGCAAGTGTATTTTTCCATTACAGTAGCTAATAGCAAAACAAATTTTTACTTCAGGCCACAAAGCAGCTTGTAAAACTTTAGGTCACTAGTAAAATCCTGGATTATTGACCAGTTCCACTAGCAAAATGATGCTGTTACAGTAGGCATTCTCTCTCCAGCAGCTTCTCAGAACCCCCACTGCTGGGCTGGCAATGGCAACCGGATGAGAAACAGGAAATCACAAAGCTACTAACAGACATCATTGGCAGGGAGGGAGCAGGTGTCGAGACAGGGAAGCCAGAAATATTACAAATGTGAGGAGCTGGCAGCGTAGGAATCCTATGAGTAAAGGAGGTTTTCAAAATAGAGAAAAGATATCCTCCAGCTTAGCATCATACTAATAATTAACATTATGTGGTAACCATCCACAAGAGTACATTTTGGGTAGGAATACCATTTACTTATGTAACATTATGTGGGTTAGCAAATAGCTGTTGTTTCCAGGCATGAATATGAACTACTGAGTGCACATCTTTCCATAATTGCTACTGACAGCAAAGCTCACTCCTTTCAACAGTAGCTATGGCAGCCTTACTGCTCTTTAAAATGTATTGTTTTCTGTATTTCAAAGTACAAGTAAAATTTCTGCTGAAGATTAGAAAGCAAGAAAACACTAAGAAAGTTGTTTTAAGATGATTTTTTCTCACCACAGCATGTCTGAATAAACAATATGCACAACCTTTATTATTTCAGCCTTAGATCCTTTTATAATTCAGGGACTTCAGGGACTTAAATGCTTCAATGGCATATTTTCTCCAAAGACACAAAAATCATCTTGGCCTTTCAAGGTTTTCAGGGACCTCACATTCTTCCAAGGAAAACTGTACTAACCAAGGTTGGAAGATGCTTGTGTCTAGCCAAGTAAGGGAGAAAGGTAACAAAGACAGAAGAGAGAGTTTCAGATAGATGTTGGGGTCTTCAAAAGCCTTAAGAACTAAATCTGAGCTTCCCACCACACTGAACTCATACCAATGAGTTCTCAGCCACTTGGATGAGAAGAGTCATCCACAGTGCTGTAAGTTCAGCAACACACAGAGCATAAGCCTTTATGCCGCATTTCTGCTTCTTGTGGTGTTTTGTAATCAAGCTTCCAACACATTCTCAGACTGCTGACTAAGAATCTAGAAATGAAAGAAAGAATCATCTCGTCTACCTTGCTAAGCAAAAACACTTTGATAAGTAGTTTACATTGTCTGCAGCAGATAAAATCTACAGCTGCAGACAGAGATACAAGGCTTAGGCTGTTTTCTACTGGAATTCAAGCTACTTATTTTAAGGTAATTAAAAACAAAATATAAAAACCCCTTGGCTTGCTACTCCTCTTTGCCCCTTCTGGTTTCATAACTGAAAAATCTAATGCTGTGTTCTGTCTTGCTCTCAGTGTAATATCATTAAATATCTAACAAACTACCACCAGTTCATATTCAACAGTAAAAAGCAACCTCTGGGAGTGATGATACGGCTATGCAGATGTCTTGCCTCTGGCCACAGCTGTTTCCAAAATGTACTAAGTCTGCAGAAACAGAGTTATCAGGTAAACGTCTATCTGCCTTTATGAATCAGACAGGAATGCAGGTCTTAAAGGTATACTAAAAATAAGTCCTGTCTGAAGGATGACCCTGCACTGTGGTATTCTTAATGTCTACGTTTTTTGCAAATAAAGGGAGGCAAATTTTTTATTAATCTACAAAAAGAAGGTCCCTACCAGAAGTTACACAGTCACACTGAAGTACACAGGCAGGAACACTCCTACTGTTAACACTTGTGAAGAATCACTCGTGCCCTCCTGATAGTAAGAAGTATTTTATTAGAATGCATAAGCCAGTGAAATTTTGATGCCTCTGCATCAAAGAGATTAGAAGATGCTGAGCCTTTCTAAAGGTCACTCAAAGCATTCAGTTGTCAAGTGAATGAAGACCACTTTTTGAAAGCTCCATTAACTGAATTTCAAATTCACATTAACCAAAACCAAGTCAAACTTTACTGAAATAGTGGTATTAGCCCCTTGGGATTGTAACATTGATACTAACTTTGAACTGTTTGAATGTCTCCACCTTGGCTTATAGCCTGCTCTTCAAACCAAAAAGGCCAGGCAGCAAATGAAGTATTAAAAAATTTTGCTCCTTCAGAAAAAACCTCACCTACTTCTGTAGTCGCCCCTTTCAAGTACAATCTTAAAGGGGAAGATGAGAGTAAGTGGCTTTCCTTCCCAGTTGTGATGTACTTCTCTTTCCCCTTCATTAGCCACAGGACTCTTTTCAATATGAAGTACAGGCTACATTCCCAGTGATAGTTCAGGGCAATGGATGCACATCTGAAAGGACTGATGTTCCACACATTCTACTCTACTGAGAAAGGGGGGGGTGTTTGAGTATATATAGCACTGAACAGGACATTAAGCATCATCCCTCATTCAGCTACTAACCTGAAGATCATTCCTTCCCTTGGTGACTGCTGTTCCTGTCCCCTAATACTTTCCCTATCTTTTCTACTGAGACTTGTAAAATCCTCAAGTAAGGGCTAAATCTCAGCTACTGCAGAGTGGGCCCTGGTTATTACAGATGCATCCAAGCAACTGAGACACACAGCTCAAAGATTATCATTATGTTACTTCAGATCCCTTTGTTTCTATACATTATCTTTTTTCTCCCTTTAAAACATAAATGCATTAAGATTTTTGCTTGAATGCAGCCCAACACAACTGCTTTATTCCATTTTTCTTCTGTCAGTAATGGATGGGAGCATGCTCACAGCTCCCTTCTCTGTGCTTGTTCGTGTTACTGCTTTTGACAGAATTTTACCCTCCAGCCTATTCTCTGCAAAGCTCCATTTCCTCTAAGCAGCTGGTGTCAGCACTATTAGAGAACTGTGGAAAAGGCATAAAACAGCCAGAATCAGAAGAGAATCATGGCAACTAGAATTACCTGAAATGTACTTACAAGCCAGAAATATCAAGCTCTATGATAAACTATATCTTTGTTGTGTGCTGGGGACATGACACAAGGTCCCCAAAGACAGGAATGGAGCAAAGAAACAAGTTAATCTTTTCATTTTTCAGAAAAGAAAACAGACAGACATACAATACGTATGGCAAAAATCTGTGTAATACATAGCATTTGCAAGTGAAGTCTGTCCTGAACCTATTCTGTCCCCAACATCAAAATCTGGAATTCACTCAGTCACCACCATGACTTGGAGTTCTGAACAGAGACAATTTTCAGACAGTTGAGCCATGAAGGGCTGAAAAACATATCGTGAGATAATCTCAATTACTACTTAGTAACAGAAGACAACATATGTTTGCACATGTACAAAGCAGCTATGCTGCACTTGGCTCCATTGTTCCAAATAAATTAAAGATAAATGGCATTGCTCTGTATGAGCACTAGGTAGATGAAGCATTTATGCTTTGTTTAACTTTCCAGACACTTGAGGGTGTTTGAAATTATGCTGCAAGTTAAATTTAAGCAGATTTATTATCCACGTCTTCTGAATGTAATGAACACTTCACTGCCTCACATTTCCTACTCTAAAAATAGCACATTTTCTAAACAGAAGACACACATGTTTCTTGTGTAGGTCAAAAGAAAACCTCTAGTCATATAGATACTCTGAAATAACAATGCCTAATTTTAAACTTCTCATAGAGCTTATGTACACACAACTGCAAGTGCCCACAATAGCAGTTACAATAAAACAGACTTCCAGAAGTGCTGGGCAGTTGTAAGCCAAAGGGAACTTTGGGTACTTTGCACTGGAAGTCCTTAAACAAAAAATTTCATTATGAAAATTCTAGCTAACACACTGGGTTCACTCTACCTGCTACCAAAATGAGAACAAAACAATTAATTATGTAAGGCCTCACCTTTAGATAGATGCAAGTCTAATACATTTTATTTTGGATAAACATTTTCCAAGCATTGTTTTCATACACAAGATGGAAACAAAGGATAAAGATGCAACTACACAAGGAAGTTGTTGGAGTGGCAATTATAGTTCATTAAATGCACTGATTTGGACTCTGGATACTGATTAAGATGAAGTAACACCTCTTTGCACAGTAAAAAGGCACTTCAAAATACAAGTTATTCCAGTGTACTTTGTGTTTTGTAATAGATAAAACAGTCCCTAAGCAGATACTACCGAGAGAAGAGTGCAATTTCCAGTGTCAGATTTTCAGTGTATAGATGAACACTCAAAATGAGCTATCCAAGTCCTACTTGAAAATGTAGAGCTTGTTTCTTTCCTTCCTCTTCTTATGCAATGCTTGAATTTAAACTATCCTGAGCACTGGCGCAGAATTAACCAGGTCAGTGAAAACAGACTGCTAGCCACAATTACTACACCTTTAAAGCCGCCTTTTTAGTGACAGTTTAACTCTTACTCTTCTATTTTTAAATTAGTTTCAAACTCAAGACCCACCGGACAGGGGAGCAAGCCCTACCCCAAAAATGTCATTGACAAGAGATGTGCACCCTCAGGTCTTGAGGTTTTATCCTTTTTTTCTGCAGCTTGTTTACTGGATTGTTAAACATTCTGGCAGCAAATGGAAGGGGGTGGGGAAGAAGATGAGCTGCCACATTTCTAAAATTAGCATCTTCTGTCTCTGAGAAGCCTGTGGAGATTTTAAAAATTAGGTTTCTCTGCAAGATGCAGAGAGATTTAAACTGTATTACATGGCTAAAGTCTTACGCTCTGTTTCATACCAGAAAGCTAGTTCCCCTGCCTGTTCCCCCCCTGCTCCCAGCTGTCAGAGACTGTCACCACAAAATACCATGTCCAGTTTATATAATAAAGTAATTGCATTCATTTGCCCTGTCATCCACAAGCAGCTCCATGACATCTTCTACAGGAGCTTGCCTATAAAGTCACAGACTCATTCCCTTGCAGAGGTCACTCCTGCTGTGTTGGCAGAAAGGTATTGTGAGAACTGAAATTCCCTGGTCAGTGTGGTTTTCTCCCCTCAGGTCTAATTTTTGGTCCTCAGGCACCAGGTAATGCCCTTCTCAGAAAATGCAGAAGTGTCCTTCTTCAGTCTTCAAGAGCCAAACAATCCTAACAGAAGCTACTGCAGTTAACTGCTGTGTCACACGTGCATGTGTAGATGTAGCCATTGCTGTACTAATTTTAGTTTGAGTTGAAATACAGTGACATTTTTAACAAACATAATGTCAATAGAACACAAAAGTTAAAATATTTTTATCTTTATTTATTCATAAAACCCAGTACTAAAAGAATTGGTTGTGTCTCAGTTCCTGTCAATCACACTCATGCTACCAGCACCATTGGGTCTGTAAAAAATCAGAAGCAGAAATAGACCAGTGTTGTAAACTCTTAACTCAGAGAGTCAGTCTTTCACAGATAAGCTTTCAGTTTGAAACAGAAGAGACTCAGGAATGAAACTCAAGTTCCTTTCAAACAACAATTAATTGTGCAAAAGTCTTACTTTTAGTTACCTCCTGAAAGGACCCTAAGACTCAGCCATGAAACAAATGCAGGCTAGCACAGATTTAAAACATATGGGACAAGAAATTTTTGTTCCAAAATTTCCCCTCTTCTTATTTTTAGCATTTATATTTATTTTACTTCTGTTATAAGTCTCAGTTCATGTCTTGTAAAAAGTATATTTGCTTAGATCATCTTGCACCACTTCTTTCAGATATCAAACACCAGTGAACAGCACTGCAGCAGTGAATTGTGAAAAGAATTGGGAAGCTCTTCTTTCATGACTTCTACAAAGCAAAGTGCCCAAAATAACACATGTATTCTGGATCAAAATATTTTCTTTCATCAAAATAGTTACTGACTTTAAAAGCACATGAGATAATAATGTACACTAAGCAATATATGCTACATACCAAGTACATTGAAGATATACAGGGATATATACTAATACATATACCCTGAAATGAGATGAGATATTTCAAAACAACAAAAAAATCTGCATATTTAGTTCCAAAACTGAACAGGTTTATTCAAACACTGTGAAATACTCTTGTAATTTTAATCTGAAGTAAAAAACCACAACCAAACAAAAAAAAATTCGATTTTACAAAATTTCTCACATCTGTTGAAACCCCATAGATCCAAAGTGATTTCATTCAAGTTACTCTAGCTAGCTCTAGCTTACATGTTTACTATGAAATTCTTTTAGACCTGCTTTGAGTCCTGATGTTAACAAAAGCTGATCTTTTCAAGTACTTCCTGACTAGAAACAGAAAAATATACATAAACTTGGACCAAAATTCAACAGAGCTAAGAAGACAGGAGTTTAAGCCTTGTCACATCTAAGCATTAAGGTTTCCTACAAACATCACAGAGATGCTTTAATTCATAGCTTAACACAGGAACTTGCAGCAATTCTCTACATACATCCATCTACATATCACTGCTAAATGAAAACTACTGTCACCTCTTTTAGCTATTTCCTACCAACTAAATGAAAGCGTAGAGTTCTCTTTAGTTCATTAGGCAGCACTGAAAAAATAGCCTGCGTGCAGCAGCTTCACTCTTCTTGGTGATATCCTGCATCCAATTTATATTTGCTCTGACTTCTCAGACACAGCCCTTAGAAATTGCGAGGATCAGCCTTTATCACTAAAGGCTGAGCTTCCTTAAAGGTGACCAATGGTCCTGAGGCACAAAAAAACCCTGCTGTCCCTTTAAGGGAAACTCCTGCCCCCAACAACGCAATGAATTTAGTCTGTCCTCACTGTCCACAGGCCGTGGTTTGTTCATTCTTGGTAATAAATTATGAATGCTCTCCCCATACACATCTGTTACTCAAATCACCACCTAAATAATGTATGAATAAATTAAGAGACTCCTGTGAGGGGAGAGAACTGTGGGGGACTAAACTTTGAATCTTGTGCTACAGCAGCAGGCATCAAAGCTTGACTATCAGATTTGACCCCAGCTGGGTTTTATTTGTTAAAAGGGTTAAAACTAACTTCTTAAGAACATGAATGGCTAAACAGCAGGGGCATGGCTTGAAAGGTTGCCCAGAAATACACTGAAAGAATGAAACCCCAAATGAAGAAACTTGCTAGAAGTGCAGGAGTATCAAAGGTCTTCACTATCTTATTATATCAGTCTACTGGGACAGAAGGTTGCAAGTGAACTGGTAATTTTCACCAGAAATACACTGGCAGTTAATTCCCACTAACAAAGGCAGTGTTCTGGTTTAAGAGAACTGATGCAATTTCAAAATACAAAGCCTGCAAATAAAACAAAAGGTGAGGAGTTGCTCAAGGCAGTTTCTAAGCTTATAATAAGCTTAGACTGATATAAAATTAGAATGAAGATTAGTGACTGTCCTTAGCAATAAGTTCCTATTAGCAACAGAAAACCATTACTACATCTCTTCCTTAGTTTGTCCTCTCTAAGCGAGTCCAGTCCAGCTCCCTCTTTCCTTGTACATCATGTACTCCTGACCCATACCATCACATCAAGTGCTGCTGGAGGCTCAAGTTGGAAACGTCACCCTTGCGTTGAGAAACCAAAACTGGAAACACTATCGGATGAGGTCTCGGAGTCGATGCTCAGGAGCGGATACCGCCTCCCTCCACCGCCCGGACATCCTGCTGTCGCGGCCACGAGCGCAGTTAGTCCCCACTGCCACAGGGACGCGCTGCTGGCTCACACGTGGCTTTACACCACGCAAAAAAAGCTGTCCCATCAAATTCAGCAGGCTTTCCGTTAGCCGCGACAAGTGTGGCCACTGTCAAGGGCAGAAGACAAACAGAACAGCACATCTACAGACTGTTCAGTCTTCACAGAAACTGAAAGGGCACCTTAAATCATTTAACTGTGTAGAAGGGCACAAGAATTCAGTGCCAAATCCACTGCATGGACAACAAATTTTTTGACAAAAATCTGTACCAGCTGAAGGCTGGTGTCTTCCAGGTAATTGCCAAAGCCTCCTCACTTTCAGTACTGTGTCTCACCCATGGAGAGTATAAGCATCACCTGTTCAGGTGCTGAGGACAGATACAATACTTATTTCTCTATAATAAAAATGAATGGAACAATGTTACTGGATCATCTATTTTTCTTAACATATCTAGCTATGCTGCATGTTTCACAACAGAAAAATAGCATGGGACCTTCACAACTCCCTCACACTTCTGTTTTATTGACTCAAAATTTGCTCTCATCAAAGTGGGTGTTATGTGAAGTCAGTAACTTTTATGAGAAGTAACAGCAAACTCCACACAGCACAATCGGTCAAGTCACCCAAATTCACAGTAGGAAAGAAAATAAGGTTCTAAGGCAGACAGTAGAGAAGCCAGCACAGACTCTCTGGTGATAGTTATTGGCAAAGTCACTGATACCAAAACTATATTTATTGGACATTATGGCCATGATACACAATGCAGAGAATACAGATTT
Organism: Apus apus; assembly: GCF_020740795.1. NCBI lineage: Eukaryota > Metazoa > Chordata > Aves > Apodiformes > Apodidae > Apus > Apus apus. Next base: position 1,591,184 of record NC_067301.1, read on the forward strand.
AATCTCTATTCTACCTGTTTGCAAGAAGTTTGAATCTAACATTTGGTATTTGCACTATTAAAAAAAACCCTCTTCCAGTGGAGGATTGATCATGAGCATCTCACTAGTACTATGGCAATTATGTGCTACAAGAGTGGGAAGGCTATCCAGAGCCCCTAGAGAGAAGAAAAATCCAAGAATAGAATTGCTTTGCTGGAAGAATATCCCTGAGGTCACTGTATCTGTGGCCATAGAAAAAACAAGGTAGCACTACACCCTGCAAAACAGTTAAGTGGTTGTTCAACAGAGTTTATTTTCAACTCTAATCTCCCCATTTAACATTCAGAAGATCTGGCTTGCATAGCACCTGAATGCCTTCAGGTGCCTTTAACAGTTAGATGCATTCCATGTGTTAGCTGTAATTTACTTGTCAGTCATTTACTAATTATCTACTCAAAATGGCTCATCACACAGGATACCCAAGTGTTACAACCATCATTAAAGATGTGATAGCTTTGTCCTCAAACAGAACAAAGATACAAGTTATGTCCTCTACAAAAATGCTGTGTCATCAAACATGCAGTTAACATACACATATACAGAACCACAAAAACCACACAACACTGGAGAATACATTTGAGATCTAAACATGTTAATCGCTTAAATGAACTATGCACCACAGCCAAAGATAAGAGTGACTGCACAATCAAAACTGATCATCATAACCTACAGGAGCAAAACTACAGTATAACCAGTGGGAGAATGCAGGTTCATCAGAACAGTGTGGCAGTTAGCAGAAACAAAGACAAAAAGAAATGATGTGTAGACTTTAAGACACTGCATATGGTGTAGTCTCTCCTTTAAAAGCCAGCCTTCCTTTCCTCCATCAGTAAAGTTCACAAGGTACACTTAAATGTAATTCCTAAAGGGACCGAAACTGCTCTGAAGTAAACAAATTTGTCAGATAATTGTGATTTGCTCTATCTTTAGTATTATCCTTTCCCTGAAGCAGTACATATTTCATTTACAGTTAGTGGAATGGATTTTCATTTACTTAACAGTCTTTTTATTCATCTAGATACTATGGCCATAATTAATAAAACATGCCTGGTTAGAGATGAAAGAGCTTTTGGAAAGAAAGTGTGCTGATAAGGTCTAAAAAACATCCTCTTAAAAACCAGGGTGAAACAGCTAAATAAATATCTCTAAACAAGTGAGAAAAAAGGAAGAATAATGTGATGTTATCAAAGTATAATGAAAAAACAACTGTGCCCATAAGCATAAGTGCAATTTATCCTCTAGCTAAAATTCTGGTCTATAAGGTAAAAAGAATAAATCCACCTACTGTGCTTCTGCCGTGAGCTTCCTAAATCCATTGTCTTGCAGAAATAGGAATACTTTTTTCAATTGGCTATGTTAGAATGTAAAAATACTCAGCATTTTTCCTCCGCATTGCTCCCTCTTCTGAGTCTCTCTCTCTGTTTGTGTGAGAAGGCAGTTTAAATTTCATCCTATTTATTAGCTCAGTCACTGAGGAATCACTGTCAGTTTTCCTATGGTACAAGCTCCTTTACTGTACACAACACCCAAGGAAGCGGGGGAGAGAAAAGAGGTAGGATTTTATCTAAACTACTTTTTGCTGGAACAATTAACACTTTATTGACTGACATCTTCCTCATGCTATCTCTAGTACTAGTTAGTTGACACTTTACCTCTAAGGCAACAGGGAATTCTTTATGACAGCTGTTTAATGCTCATGCTCCTTTTATGATTTCCTCTGCTTTTCTCTTCCTCTGCTTAACAAGGAACTACAGGCAGACACTACCACAGCCATTATTTCTTACAGTACTATGAAGTGTCTCTTCAGTTATGCCAGTGATTAAGGATCACAAATCCTATCAACTTTCTAGGTTTACTGGGACCCCCAGTAACTAACAGCTTCTAAAACTTTTAGATGTCTCTAATAGATATTTATTCTCAACCAACTAATGCTTGCTGCTTCTTCAGGTAAAGTGTTTAAAACATCTCACTCTAAACATCCAAAATAACAGAACAAAATTGCAATGGAAGTTAAGTCACTGTGTCTGGAAAACTGAAATGTAGATGCACCTGTATGCATCACCTTCATCCCCAAAGGCTTAAGTTTTCAAGGTAACAGAACCAAGTTTGTTCCTTTGCTGTAAATATACAGTCATGTAAGAAGGTTGATCTTGCTCCACTTCTCTCAATACATTCTTACTCACAGTACGGAAGGAGATAAGTGCCACATAAAAAAAAAACTCAACACCGATCACCACAAACATCCGAGACACGACTAGAAAAGCCAAGCACCTGCTGAGGTAAGCTCCAGCTCTCTAATTACCAACTAGGAACATTATATAAATAAATTCCTGTATAAGGTTGCTTAGGCCCACTATCTGCAAAGGTTCTTACCATACTGTTGCATGGCACTATTCTCTCTCATCCAAGTGACCACCATTCAAGCACTCTTCCAGGAATTAAAAAAACAAAACACAAAAAAAGCCCCAAGAAAAAACCCACACATTTACTAGTAGAACATCTCTTATCATTAGAAGTAACATTAGTTTCTCTCAGAAACAGCATCTGCACTGAGAACAGTATCTTTCTCAAAAAGATCTCTAACAAGTTAAGACATTTTTGGCATGTTAATACTGAATGTCTAACATTCAAAGGAGCAATATGGTTCCCCATCATGGCTAACATGATCGTGAGACTCATTCTGATCATTAGCTAGGGATTGTGTCTCACACTGAGGAAAAAATTGGCAAAAACTTAAAATATTGTCAAAATCTCACTCTTCTCTATAAACCATTCACAGCTCTTCTATTTTGCACAGGGCATTTGCAGTACAAAAGATTCCTAATAGAACAGCTTCCCTTCACATGGGCTGCACAAATTTAACTCATGGTTTATCTCAGAGATCATGAGTTCAAAAGCAGAGAATTCCCATTTTTTTACTACTATAACCAGCGATGATGCAGAAGAATGCTGGATGTGCCTAGAAGATAGTATCAACCATTCATAAACCAGTTCCTCATAGGTAATTAACTGTAGAAAACCACTAAGATTTGCTTCAGAAGACAACTGAAGTTATTTGTTCTACCAAGAAACAAAGCATTCCTCTCTGTGATGAAGTATTTAACCTCAGATAAAACTGACAGATAATATTCTGATGTGAACAAGATAAAAAGAAAACTGCTTGTAGATGAAGGGCATTTAAATGTTTTGGAAGGTAAGCAATATCTAAAGCCAGGCAGGTTACACAGCATCACAGTCAGGGATGGCTTAGATTTTGAAAAGCCAATTGGTAAACTCCAAATATAAATTAAAGTCAAGACACTAGTCCATGCTGCAAGAGACGACAGCCAAGGGTCACTTGGTAATATCTGCATTCAGTGACTTTCAGGGGGGTTAAGTTTACAAGAACCATCAGCATATACAAGTAATGTAATTGTAAGAAAATGTATGAGAGAGAGGCTCAGCTTTCACTTTGAATGCTTACAAGAACAGCAGCCTTCTGAGCTGATTTGATCGACAAACTTACCACGGCTAACGGCTGTATCTTACAAACATCCCACAGATAACGTCAATGTAGTTCAACTTAGTTGAAGGATACTGGATTCCCCTCCCCATCTTTGCCAAACGCAGAGTCTAAGTCACCATCCAAATGAAAAAGGAACCTGCCTAAGGTCTGAGTTCATGACGCCAGCTCAGCACTTGTGCCTTCATCCAGTAGATGGCAATAGCGATACAGACCATTGTATAAGCAATATTCTTATCCTGGACTCTGGAATGTGTGTACGAACGGTACTACATATTCTGCTTGAAATGTCTCATTTCCTACCACATACTTCTAAAGTCTTTACAGGCAGCAATAGATATATGAGAGAAAGAGTAACAAAACTTGAGGGGGAAGATTTTGGTGAAGGTAGAAGAAAAGACAGAAAGTAACATTCAGGTGATATAGTTTCTAACACATATTGACCCACAAAAGCTCTTAACACCAGCACACTAAAAATACGCCTTAGGCTTTACCTCAACAAAAAAATTACACTTCCTCCACAAGTGACACAAAAATGATCCATTAATATCACAGCAGATTGTCTGATAGATCAGACAACATTATGATATTTATAGCATATTGATCTAATCACTTATTGCAGTCTTGGGTTTGTTGGGTTTTTTCCCCAAAAACTTTAAAGTGAAGGTCTGATGATTTTAAGTTATAGAAATGAAAAATTAAAATTCTACCATAAAGCTAACATGTAGCTGTATCTACATGTGCAGGGCACTACTTTTTTTTCCCCCAGTACAGAAAAAACACTTATTCTGCAACATAGTTCAGTCAGTACCTTTCACCTTGTTGTCACTAGTTACCTTCTACACAAGGAAGGGAGCTGACATATAAATTGACTACCCAAGTTACTCTCCCCTTTTTATTACAATCACAATACTTCAATAGCAGACAGTAAATCAAGGAGAGGCCAAATCGCAATATTCCTACTGACAGTGAACAACCTTGATCTGAATCACTTTTATGGCTCCCAGTGATAATTCTGACATTTTCACATCCCTCCATACATTTATCCTCACAAAACTCCAGTAAGACAGGTACTCATTAGTATTTCATTATTCTAAAACTAAGGTCAAAGAATGTGTGAATTGTAGACGACAAACTAGAGACCTCTGTGCTCCACTGCAGGTGGCCAGTTCCATAGTATTTGAGCTCCTAACTTCCACAGCTTTTCAGTGGGAATGTCTGTGCCTAAGTAGGAGTTAGGAGACTAAACACCCTTGGGCATTTTGGCACAGAGCCTCCAAGAATAACATTACAATACTCTACTAAAAAACAGGCAAACAAAAACCCCAACCAAACAAAACCAAGGAAAAAAGTAATGTATAAATGTCAGCAGTTTTTCATTGCCTGTTGAATCTATTTGGGCTAAATGGCAAGGCATAAAAAGCTCATTTGATCCAAACTAATAGTCTTAAGGAAACAAATACACATTCCTCAAAGACAGAAAAAAGGAATGAGTCACATCAGCTGAAAGACAAGATACCAATATTCAGACAATCAAAACAAAATTCAAGATAATCACATGCTGCTTAGTGATTTGCTTTTTTATTTTTGGTTGGTTTGTTGGTTTTTGGCAGGAAAGAGAATAAATAACAAAAACTTACTCCCATCTAATTCAGTATTTCTAGATACACTCAACTTCCAGGCTTCAGACTCTTGGGGTCTGCAGCAACTAGCTTGTATCAGTGTCCACAAGTGTCATTGTCCAGAAGACCTTACCATAGTAATTTAATTTCTTAATTGTTTAGGTTGAAAATTATTATTTGTATTTCAGCACCAGTAATAAAGACCCAAACATGACTGAAAATTGTCCACTGTACAGGAGTAGCAGTTCCCATTTATAATCAAAATAAGACACAACAATGACAAAGTTACAACAACAACAACAAAACAAACAAACAAAAAAACAACCCTCAGACAGAATGAGAACTAGAATCTGGGTCTGCTGTAATAAACAGATTTATTACAGCAGCCTATGAACTCATGAACATTTTAAATAAGCTGACATTGTCAAGAACAGAAACAGTACAGCATTCTGCAAGCCTCACCTTTTCATTTCTGTCTCTGAGGACAAACAACAGCCTGCAGTGTTTGTTACACAACAGCCTTACTCTCCATTCAGGAAGGAAAAGCAGTGTTTGAAACAATTATTGAAGAAAAGACTATACAAAAACCTCAATATTTGGTGTCAGAATTTTGTACTGTCCACTGTCTGTGTGGCACCAAATCACAGAGGATTGCATGCTTAAGTTTAAACAGTTGGGATAAGTACTGTTTTTTTCAGATTTGATTCAAACTGCACCAACAAAAACCAAACCCAAAGCAGTATCCACTCTTCAGTCACTCACTACTCCATGCAGAACTAGTAGAACAACAATATCAGTTGACATTTTATTTCTAACTGATGGGCAGTTCGATTCAAGTTACTTTCAGACAGCTGATGCTAATTAACATAGTATCACTTGTGTATCTGTTATGCAGCTAAACTCATAGAAGGGTTTGGGTTGGAAGGGACCTTTAAAGATCACCTAGTCCAAGCCCCCTGCCACAACAGAAGTACAGCTCATGCAGACAGGTAGGGTGTAGAGAGCCACATGCTGAGGGCCACCTTAAGTACTTCTTCAGGCTAATCTGATGTACTAGATATCTAAGCAAACAGGATTTTGCATGTCTGTGCACAACACACTTTCATCAGATTACTAGTGGAAAGGGAGTCTAGACATGCCAGAACATATTTAAAAATAGAGGATTACTGAATTTGCCATATACGTCCTTGATTCTGGACTTTCCCAATACTGCTGTAATAATGTTGAATCACATTATACACCAATATTATGTGGAAGTTAATTGCATTCCACTCAAGATTTCCTTTTTACATAGCAATCTTATTCCTCATTCACATACAGCCTACAGAGAAAAACATAGTTTTTATTTCAAAAAAGGAGCAAGTTTATTTCAACTGATGAAACAAATCAGAAAACTGCAGAAGAAAGCTAAGAGTTTCAATCTGTCTGACATTAATTAGTATGGTACAGAAGTAGATTGTAGGTAGCTATGATACTATGGGACCAAATGATCAATTGAGGAGTATTTAACTGCATGGATTTATTCCAGCTGGGGATTTAACTCTCTAGCTCCTTCCTTTCCTAAACTTTCTTGCAGATATGTTCAGTCAAATGAGAAAGCTGAAGTGTTATATTTGACAGCATAGGCTTGACAAAGCCAAAATGTCATCTCTGAAAGCACAGGCCACTCAAGACAACCACTCAACAGTTTTTTGATCACTTCTGTATGGATCACTTGGCATTTATTAGAGTACAAAAGCAAAATGAGATAAAAGCTGTCACGACAATACACAGCTTTTAAACTGAGTCATATAAAGAGTTAATTAGGGAGGTAAGAACTAACTCAAGTGGGTGTTCTGAACAAGTCTGCAAAGGGATTCCTGAGCTGCAGACCAGCTTTTGTTTAGGTTCAGACCCACTTACATTGGAATGCTGGAAGTGCTGCACAGGGACAATGCAGACTCTCTCTCCCAGCTATTTCTGCATTTCTTTGCACTTTGTCCCATGTATGCACACTGACAGAGCTTTATGTACCCAAGGATATAATGTACAATTCTTGTACTGGAGGAAAAACTGTAGTTACTTTTTGCAGGAAGTTAAAATTTTGTCCATTTCCTTTAGATTACCTTTCAATTACAAATACGTTTTATGGTTATATTTTTAAAAATTGTAATAATTTATTTCTGAACAGATTCTCTGCTTACCTGCATAAATAATAGATACAGAACATTTAAGTGCTTACTGCAGAAGTGAACTCAAGAAGCACATTTAGACGATGACCAAATATGATGGCTACCTTAACCAGGGAAAAATTAGTATCACTAAATATATGATACGTTAAAAGCTAGTATAATGAAAGTTAATTATGGATTATTTTTTCACTGACAAGCTATTTTTAAATACAACTCCAACACAAATATATACAGCCCCATCAATGCTAGTAAAAACCATACATTTACAGTCCAAGTTGTAAGCCAGCAGAAAGCTAAATTGATCTCACAATTGCTGAAAATTTGGCCAAAATGATGCAATTAGTTCCTGTGAGAGACCTGCCAATACTTTTGGGGTTTTCTACTTCACAACAGTAGGCAGTAAATGCATTTCAAGTAAATGAGTTGTGTTGAAGTTCTGATTCAAATCTCAGGCTAAACCAACTTTTTTTTTAATTTATTTTAAATGCAACAAACCAGCTCTTCCTCCTTCAGATCTCTCCTGTAGCACATATGCATCTGCCACAGACATCAGTTACACAATTCCCTTCCTCCTACCCAATCTCCAGTCAACACCTGATGTGCAAAAATCACATCTGTAATCTCCAGAGCTTCCTAAGAGAGGAGCTAATTTTCCCCTGCACAAGCTGTCAAGGCTGAAAAAAAAGAGCAACAGCTAACAATAGTTACTCTTTGAGGTCTGTATCTCTCAGCTCAATTCAGACAACTTCATGGCACAAAGCCACAACCCGAGGCAGTATAAACTCCACTCTCATCAACTTCAGGAAAATTTTCCAGAAGCACTTGAAAGAATCAAGGAAAAAAGTTGCAATTGGTTTTGACAGTCTCATCCTATGATACTAATTTACATTTTTTAAATGTGGCCCAAAATGCTTTGCTTTGAGAAGGAGGTTAGATTTCCCTTGCTTCTCTTATGGGCTTCATAGTTGCATTCTACTGCAACCATTTCTCCCAATTTCCCCAGCATTTAGTCTTCCTTCTGGAATATATCTAGTACAGATCAAAGAATAAAATATTTAGGATCTCTTGGTGCTGCTTAATAAAGGAAAAAAAAAAAAAAGTTAATAGGCAACTGCAGTAGTACCACCCACAAAACAGATAATGCCAAGCTACACAGGGCTACCACCACTGGTTCTTTCATATTATGATGAATTGCTTTGACAGGAAAAATAATCTCACTAGAAGATTCTCTTAAGAAAGCAGTGAGGTATGCTGAAACTCAGCAGACACAAATATTTTGGTCTAGCAAAGCTGCATAGATCAAATTCTATAATCCTTATAAACTGTCCTTTTCTCTACAATCCTCCTCCCTCTCTAATCCACTGCCTAGGAACATCATCTCAATCTGAAGTCTTCCCTATTTTAGGATCAATGACCCACACAAGAGGTTTCAGAGATCACTAGAAATAAAACTTGCCATGCCAGATATGAAAATATGAGAATCTCTTTCCTCCTGCTAGATATAATCCTGATTTTTACTAGTTCCTAGATTAAACTGTAAAAGTGAGGCTTAACTGGGACATAACTGATACCGTTTAACAAGTAGCAGATCTCATTTCTACCTACATTCCTTAGCTAGTTCTTCTTTGCCATCTGTCTACCTGTCTTGCAAAGATAAGTGATACACATTCTTTTAAATTCCAATCCTTATCTCCTAAGCCATCAAGACTTTAAGACTTCTGTTCATTTTCTCTTTCATCTGTGTTTATGTGCCTTGTCAGCTTCATTTTTACATGTATGGTTTCCAGCCTACACTAGGGTTTCCAATCTAATTAGTCATCACTCCAACTAGACAGAAAAAAAGGGGCTGGGGAATATACAGTACAAGTCTCTCCAAGAAATTTAAGGAAAACTAGAAACCCATATAAAATCTCAATATAATAAAAGTAAATTGGGAGAAAAATAAACTTGTTTCAATACCTAACTATTAAATGAAAGAGAGGTAAACTTTCACTTACCTATTGTGATGATGTTTGCAGAGAGGAAATGGAAACAGTTTCCATCATGGAGTGTGAGTTCTTCTCTTTGTGTCAAATCCCCTGCTACAGATTTTGGAGAAGTCAGAGCCATCTCAAGCTTTCAGAGCAGCCTAGCAAGTGCCTGATCCAAGTAAAACAAAGTACTTCAGGACAGGTATCTGCAGAAAGATTCAGCTGATAGAAGTATCTGAGAAAAATCAAGACTTTCAGAATGTTGCTGGCTTACTTTGGAAATCACAGTGAGTGCCTTCTCCAGAATTCCATACTCAGGAGACTGTCCTGGTTTAATCCTGTGGATAGATATTCCATGCATTGAAGAACAGAATTTATAGTATCAGCGTAGACAAAGAACTGCCACTGAAGCTCGGTCTTGACAGAAGGGATGTGATGGCCCTTCCCAGGAGCAAACAGTTACAAGTATTCAGTGTATCTTCCTGGAGCATTGCATGTTGCAAACCTGGAAAAGACAATGTTTTAAAATAGTGGAAGTTGCTTTAACTATTTAGTGTACAATATTTACTACAGGAACACAGCTGGATGATATAGTGTACTGACCTCAGTAGTTGTTTATACCCATATAACTCCTGACATAACAGAAGGCACCGACTCTTCTCTCCCTCACCCCAGTATTACCTGAAATCATAGAAAACCATGCTTTTGCCAGCATCAGCTTCTCCAGAAGCCAAACTATTCACGCTGAGTTTAATTTTTATATATATGCACACACATAGACACACATATATAATACATATGCATACACTTAATCATTCTACATAAGTGAATGTATCAGCTATATTCCCAAAGAACAGCTTTAAGAACTGTCTGCTGTGATGTTGGCTTGCTCATTCTATTCTGCCTCTTACCCTTTAAAGCTGTTTTCTCCTCTTACTGCCATCAGCTGTCTCCATATGGTATCTCTTCATCACTGTCTGGCATTCCCTTTTCCTTTCCTTTCCTTACCTATCTCCTGCCCACTGGCTACAGATGGCTTTCAGATGAATACCTTCCTCAGAAAAGGAAGGTCAAAAGCTCACTCCAAAATAGCAATCACACAGGACAGAAGCCTGGGATCCTGCCTTGTACTGGTAACTATTTGAATCTATGGGAGTCTCCTTCAGTTTGTAATTACAAGTTGAGCTCTGAAACATTGCCCTAACATGTTTTGTTGTGAAAGCACAGATCCAGTTTGACATTATTTTAAAAGAGAGAGGGCAATGAAGAAAGCATCATTATTAATTTACAGTGAACAGAAATAGAAGGGGGGACTGAGCAAAAAAAAAGTACTAAGATATGTCCCTGTTATATAATCTGCCAGTTTGAAGTTGTACCTCTTTTCTTGTCTTTGGTCCCTCATTCCACTTCTCTGGGAAGTAATTTCCTCTCTATGATATTTTCACCAAGCCCCACCTTCTCCATTCTCTATCTTGTCAAAATCTCCTCCGTTGAGAGGGAGCATGTCAGTCGATGAAGTAATAACCCATACACGGAGCCAAATGCAGAGCAACTTCAGATATGGGACTACAGCACTTAGCAATATTACTGCTGTAGAAATTCTGTATTATGAAAATCACTTGTTTCCACATTTAAACATGAAATACCTCAACGGGTATCCTGTGGCTATGAAGTAACTGTGGGCATATCAGTGGGTGAAAAAATGTTTATTACAAAGCACAGCTAGAGTCACCAAAACCAAAATTCTAAGCTTAGGTCAGATTTCACTAACTGACAGGATTCAAAGGGGAAGGAGGTACTAGTTTCCCAAAGATACTCCCTGTCCTTCCCCAAGTATATATCCTTGTATATGCTGTCATCTGTCTTCATAACAGCATCACTTCACCATTTTCTGACATATACATATAATCAGTTAAAAAAAAAAATCAATGACCACCAGGTCCTTAAATGGATTAAAATACAAGACAAATATTTTTTGTTAATGGCTTTTGTAGAGTTATCAAAGATTGCCGTTAAAGAGTTGTCAGGCTCCTTCCACAGCATCACCTTAGCCAGCAATGATGTAATTCAAACACGCAAATGCTGTAACAGTAAAGTCATCATTCTCAGATGAAGTGAGTGACATTTGCTTAAAATTAAACCTTCCTGTTGTGTTTGCTGTGGCTGCTATTCCCATACATTCTTTATATTCTGCATTTCTATCAACTTTTGCTGAAGACAGAAAATATGCTGAGACAGAGCATAGGTGAGGAAAAATTTTAAGGCACGCTTTGATCACTCCCCTGTAGCCTCTCCCTATACCTTTCAAAACCAGAGTAAGGTAACAAGTCTTCCTTGTCTAACTTTCCCATCCTGCTCAATAAGCACCTTCAAAACTTCCCGAGCACAACAAAATACGTGATGTCAAGAAAAGTGGATTGAATACAAGGAAGAAGTGAAGAAGCTATAGCTAGATAGGTAAATGCACATTTGTTCAGTATATTTTCTTCCACTGCACCTGTCCCTGATGTACAGTGAATAAGAAAAGACTCAGGAAGGTTTTATTTAGAACTTTGGGAGAGAAACAAGACTGGGCAGTAGAAGACATCTTAGGAGTTAAATCAACTGTGCCCACGGAAAAAGCCAAAACTGCACTTTACAGCATTTCTGAAGCTAGTACATTGCATACTCCAAGCAAGTACTTCTACAATTGACAGACACTGCCTCACAGCAGGTGAGTTACCCATCTGCTTTGGTCATCTGGGCAACTTCTCCTAACCACAACTTTATAGCCACTAGCCACAAAGTGCCATTTCTGGTACATGTGCATTAAGTGTTTAACCCTCAGATTAATCCAGGAAGCCACAGCTCAAAGAACAGGTGAAACTGTTTTAACATTGAGACAAGGTCTATTCATTTCCTTTTCAAAAAGTTGAACTGGTTGGTAGTGATTTTGCCCGACTCTCTCACCTTTGCTTTAGGGGTTTTTTGAGAGGTCATTTCCGTTGTAGGAAGTTCAATCACTGTGACTCACTAAACACCAAAGAACATAATACTGAGATTGAGGAAGATTTAACGGGCACAGATGTTCATGCTGGTACATACTGGCATTATTTTAGTGAAAGCAGATGAGATGCAATGCTTTACATTGTATAAGGATGGGGCTCACTGAATATTTAATGTCTTGTGTCATACCAAATTCACATTTTTTACTCTTTTTTCTGATCTGAAAATGAAGCTGTTGCGACTCAGCTGATCTCTAAACCTCTGTTTTTATGCAAAACATGTTGTTTCTGCACTCAGTCCCACCTCTTAGAGCTTCTGTACAGGCCCTCAGACTTCCCTCACTTCCCCTTCTCTTCAGCTTACCTCTATTGTTAAAAAAAAAAAAAGGAAAGAAAAAAAAAGCGCCCAGCTCCTTTTCCCCAAACCAGCAAGCAAAAAGGCAGCCAACAAAAAAAGCACACTGTTAATCCTTAAAAATATAGCAGAAGTCAAATTGGTGTTTCAGAACAAGATTCAGGAACTAGACTTCCTATTAAAATAAATGAAAGAAGCTCAGTTGCCTTTCCTGGAAATTTTCTTGAGAGGATTGTGTGATGAAAAGTATCAGTTACGTTCTTTGACAATGTTTAACCTCTGTTATACGAGGAAACACTCTGGCCTTTGTGAGTAACACTGCTCATTGACAAAGTCACAAAATAGTCAAAAGAACAAACTGAATCTGTTCAGACCACATGAATGAGACCTAAACTGACTGTTCAGGTTAAGAGCCCAACCTAAGTGTTATTGTGTGAGGCTTCCATATTCCCTTAGAAAACAGGTCTTAAAACCCTAGAGGTAGGGTAGATATCACTTATAGGAAAAAAAAAGTGCTGTGTACACCATTAAAAATCCTCTAGTAAATTTTATATCACTGTTGTATTTACAGTTGAACCCCAAAAGACCTGCTTTTGTGTTCAGGGAGGTGTTGTGTGGCATCCACCAGAACTCAGACTCTTCCAGAAGTGATACACTGACACCATGCATGCAACATAAAATAACTAAGCCATCAATTAAACCTGAATAGTTTGATCAGGAAGCAGATCAATATGATAAAAGATCAAATAGGAGAGAAAAAAATAATACTTTAATGCATTTGAATCTGAGACTTGGCATTTGCTTTTCAACTATACTGCGGTTCACTATGACATGCTGTTCATTCTAAAGAATGCAACTCCATTCAGCAGGCAATTCCATCCGAGATAACTCACACGCCCAGGCACGTTCCTTCACATCCAAAGCAACTGCAGAATGAAAGAAGTCTGCTTCAGTACTACGGAACGAGGGGGTAAGCCCACACCTTAGGGTGTGATACAGCATTCTTTTTCCCGAGGGACAGAGCAGGCATAGAACAAACTGGCATGTGATATAGATTTCTCTGGCAAACAATTCAGTTAAAAATGTAAGGGGGAGCACAGACAAGACAATATAAAGAGAGGACAATAAAATATCTTTCTGGCAGACAGATGCATTCACCTTACACCCAGAACACAGTCATCCCACTTAAAAGGAACACTTAACATTTGTCAGCTTTTCTTCACCCACCACTTACAGCTTGGACTAGAGCTGCACATGCAGGAGAGCACTGCATTTTTGCTGAATGATGTAACTGAATTTTCCTTATGTAAGTAAGGCACTTATTATTAAATCAAAATAATTTCTTTCAGGCTTATATTGACTCTGTCATATGACTCTAGCATTTACTTTATAAACCAATGTGAAATTTGCAGCTATTTCTATATAGACTTCTTTGTAATCCCCATTCTTATCTATCCCCAAGTTGCCAAAATCCCTCTCAGTTTCATGATCATTACTTGTTGCTAGCCAGTTCCCAGACCTATCTGAAATGACAATGGAAACAGCACACAGCAGCCTCTTCCTTCTTAAGAACATTTGAATTTCTCATTAGCAAGGGAGAACTGGATTTTTTATTAGAAGAGCAAAGGGAACTAATTAAGCCAGGCTTTAAATCTCATCCAATAGCTTGGCTAAGAAGCACTTTGAAACTACTAATTTCATTCTATAGACCATGAAAATCAAAAAAGCCTCAGCAAAGGAATGGGGAGAGGAAGATTTCCTTGTTAGGAGACAGACAGGAAGTGGCTACTGCTGGAAAAGCAAAGCTTTTACGGCACATGGGAATTTGTGAGTCATACTCAAGAGGAGATGCAGATGATGGGCTCCAATGCCCTTTGTAATCAAGAGAGCTATAATACAAATAATGTTAATACTCTCAATTATGTTAGCAGCCTTGGTCATTCCCCAGAAGCCAATTTTTATTTTATTTTTTTAATTTCAACTTCATTTAAAGAGACAAGAATTTCTTTTAAGAATGACATCTCTGACTTTTATTCAAGCTGCTTTAGTTACGTACAGCAGTTTATTGCTGTACTGATCATTTAGATACTAAGGAATAACTTATGCTGGGGGAGTTAGAAAGGAGGTGGCAACATCTGTTCTTTTGCTGGTCAGTGGTAAATGACCAGCTTTCTTCTGAGGATGCCCAGTAGGACCTGATACAAAAGCCTAAGCAGAGGAAGAAGGACAGTAAGAGAGAATAGGAAATAAAATTAATATCTCTTGTTAGCTGAATGGTGAGCTAAAATGGTAAGAATTAAACCACTGCCAGTGGCATAAGGCATTACTCTAAAAGCAGAGTTTTTTTCACCAGCCTCATTGTAGCCATCTTTCACTTCTCTATCCTACTCTGGGTAACTGGAAAGGAATAAAACTTTCTTTGGCTGTTTGACACAACTGAAAGCAAATAACATGGCTTCATACCACTGGGGAATAACAAGCACATACACACATACTAAAAAACCTGAGCTAATTACATGCAGTTTAGGGAGAAGATTACACAAGCCCATTTAATGAAAACTGCCAAGATAGGACAATCTATTATTTAAGTTCTGTAAATGGAAGTAAAAACTATGATCTTTAGCTACACTATGGCTTCATTTTTATAACACTGTGCAAATACTCCACAAATCTACACTACTTTCCTGAAAACTTTACACAAAGTAAAAGCCAGTCATGACAGACTTCAAACCTAGAGATAATAGGTCAGAGAAATAATGATGTGACCTTCAGTGCCAGGGAGAAAGGTGATGAGGAGAGAGAACAGAATATCAATTCCAAACACAAAAAAGAGAATGGCAGACTGTGGAATCATCTCTTACAACTTACATGGCTTCATAAATTTTATACCATAGTTTTAAGTATAAATTCCCAACTTGCCAGAGCAAGTGGTATATGTGCTGCTTTGGACAAATAAAATCTAATATATTTTATCTAATATATCCTTAGGGTCACATCCCGCTTTTTGTTAAGCTTAAAAATTGATCAATATTTAAGTGCCTTTTATGACAAACATTTGAGTTGGGGAGCATTTAATTCTCTTGGTTTGCAATTCACACTTCATTTCCAAGAAATACTCCCATAAATGAATTCATTTAAAAAAATATTATTTTGTGTGTACTCACAGTAAGGAATCCAAACAGAATAAAAAAATGTCTCTTTTTAAGTAGGTTTTTCTTCACATCACCCTACCATAGGGCAGAAACTGAGTTGCTGAAAGTGACTGTTACATGTGTAAACTGCAAACAAGAAAAACACATGCTTGGCAACTTAAAGAGAAGGCTGTATTTTCTTTCTGCCAAACATACAAACCAATTTCTTAATGAATCTCCTTCCCCATTAGCAGGAAGGGGTCTGGGAACCACTCAATCCATCCTCATTTTGTCAAATAGAACACAGTGACATTAACAAATGCTAACTAATGGACTTGCTACAAGGTAGGAAGTCTTTAGGGCCTAAACCAATAAATGTCAAAGTACAGCTGCGCTTTGTTCACAACCTTATCTTGGACTTTAGTACTTTGTTAGTCAATAAATAACATTACTTCAGTGATCTTGTCTCATTCACAATCTGTCTAAACTCACAGGAGGGGAAGAAAGAAGTGGGATAGGTCATTTTATACTGCAGGGATTATTTAACAAAGAATGATCCAAAACCAGAATCATCAACTGCAATCCCCACTCACTATCCAACAGCACCAAATCCACTAAGCTGTTTCTAGTGGAAAAAAACAAAACAATCCCCACAGCCTAAATCCACACAGCAGAGGCCAGTTCTGAGTGGGCATTACAACAACTAGCAAACCCCATCTTAATGAAAGACTCATCCAAAGGCAATAGAGTTCATGCAAGCCTTTCTGGCAATTTCAGGCATCTGACAACCTTTCTTCAGCTCAACTCAAAGGCAGCTACCTCTGTACAATGCAATGTGGTCATATTCTTGACCCACCAAATCAAGTAGAATATATTCCACTTAATTCTTCCAGCAATCCCACTAAACAAAACCAGCACATAACATTCCAAAGTTCTCTGATGTTCTGATGTTTCTCCTCTGCAGGCTATATAGCTACTTCTCTGCACCTCAAGTGCATGCTTCCGTTGATTCCTCAGGCTTCCACTCCTTGCTTTTTTTTTTTTTCCCCTTTAAATTAAATACAACACGAATTACATGTCCTCAGTTAAAGGCAGAGAAAACTTCTAGAAAATGTTTCAGCATCTAAGGGTACTAGGAAATCTGGAATAACAAGCTGGGGGGGAGAGGGGCACAGGGACTGCATGCTAAAGGGAAGAAAAGGCAGGGAGGAGCTTCTTTTAAGTTGTTTTATAGTAACTAGTCTTGCAAGGAGAGCTAAGAAGAGACATTCTCTTAATACTG
The DNA here is from genome assembly GCF_020740795.1 of Apus apus. Classification (NCBI taxonomy): domain Eukaryota; kingdom Metazoa; phylum Chordata; class Aves; order Apodiformes; family Apodidae; genus Apus; species Apus apus. The sequence continues at coordinate 1,608,240 of NC_067301.1, forward strand.
GATTCAACACAAAAAGTGGTATTGCAAGTTTCTGCATAACGGCCTTTGGCAAACAACCCCTGGAGGGGATGGGAACTACGTAGTTTTTGCAGCACTTTCAATCTCTCCCAGGAATATTAACATGTAAAGCTCCTTCCTTCACTTTCCCACCTGATTTCCCTCTTAATTTCTGAGGCAACCCAGAGCTCTTTGACAACCATTAAGATGTCAGAAGATTGTTCAGGAGCCATTCCTTACTTAAAGTTAAACAAGAAAGGTTGTGACAAACGACAAAGAAATGCAGGGCCAGATCAGAACCAGGTATATATATATTTTAAAAAATCCATCTCCCAAGTTACACACACTCTTTCTGGCTCAAATGGACATGAAAACCTCACTCAGCTAATGCTTTCATACATGGAAATCGCACTTCTGAAATTATTTCACTGCTTATTTTAATATTTAACTCATGCTTACTTGAAATCCAACCTCAGATGAATCAGTGAGGTCTTTAACAAACAAGACCCAAAGGCCTGCAGGCCAGCTTCAAGCAGCTAGAGGTTTAGCAACAAAATTCTTATATAGCTCTTCTCATCAATAGAGCCTGATACACTTGACTCATAGAGTACATTTTATTGTGGACAGTATGCAGCCAAGGAAGTTGGTCATGACATGCAGCCTGAAGTATCATCTCCCCATCCAGAATGCTATCCTCTTCATTCTCTTAACTCTTAAGTGAACATTTGTTCTGGTAAGGATTTTGGATCAATTCCTGTTTTTAAATAATCAAAGAATTTTTCAAGTGTGGATTCCAGTTACCACTTTTCCTTTGTTAACCATCATGCCTCCTGCAGAATAACAGAAACCAAGATTCTCAAAATGCTCAAACATGAGACCTACTTGTTTAGATGTCCCCACTCAAAATTTCTATCAATAATGTCCACACTCACATGCAGTCTGCCAGACAGTAATGCAGAGAAAAACAACAGGAAGGGAAGTCAGACCTTTGCCTAAGCATGCGTACAGATTTGTCACAGCCTGCAGTTTTACAGGTCCTATCCAATGGCTTCACTGTGCATTTATGTGTGCTGAAGGCAAGCACTCCACCCCCATAATATGGAGGCAGATTAAACAATTAATAAAAGGTTTGGAAATTCCCTAAAGATTTTAGAGTCTGTGTTCTAAGCAATAATGTGGAAGTCCAAAACTTCATAATGACTTGCAGCAAATACCAGACAATGTTCTATGAAGTGGCCATGTATATATTATAGTTCAGGGGCCATGGAGGGAGAAGAGCTGTCCTTTTGGAACAGGACTTGGCCAATGTTATACAGGCCTTTTTTTCACTATCATCTGATCCTGAATGCAGGCTCTATATCAACTACTCACTTCATATACACCATTAAGAACTATTCACAAAAAGTGATATACAGGAAGGTTTGCTATCACTTAGCAACGTGGGTGGTATCAATGGGAGCAGAGGTTAACTCACAGATAGGGCTGAGACAGTCGAAATGAGTGAAAGGCGCTTCAGGCTTTACACTAGAGAGTATACCCAATAGTAAGATCAGAATAATTCAAGTCTACCATGGGAAGCAGCAGATCATTTTATAGATAACTAATGCAGAACTGAGATGTCTTGCTGTATGACATATGTATTGCAGTAAATTCAGATGATCCTTAGTAATGTCTTCACCAGAAAGAATATCTTTGGCCTCATCCTATTACCCAGATTTATTTATACAGTAATTTTCTCAGCTCTGGACATTACAGGACTAACAACAAATTCCAGTGATATTCCTAAATAAGTTTGCCCCTTTTAATTATATTTAGGAACTGAGTACTCTGTACATTTTATTTTAAAATCAAAATAAGGTGTGGTATTCTGAAACTGTGAATACAGAACCACACACTCTATAGCTTTTATTCCTAACAAAGATTAAAGATTCTTCTGCAAAACTAATTTCAAGCTTTCAACTCTACAGCTTTTTACAACATGTGAATATTATCAACAAGTTCTCATAGTGGGAAGGATTTCTGCAGCAACATTAGGGTTAGTATGGAGTAGCTTTTAATAAATTACAGAAATTATGAATGCTACATCAGAGGGAACAAAAAAAGCCTTTTCAGATAATTCTAAAGGCACTTTGCCATAAACTAGAAAGCTATCATATTTTCAAAACCAGAAAAAAGCCCAAAAGTGACAAATGACTGAAAATATTGCCGTTGTCTCTCAGGCATGAATTGAAGAGGTTTTCCAATTTACAGACAAGACATTCTACTGAAAAGTTGCATTTACTTACCAATGATAAAGCATAAGTTAACAAACAAACCACATATTTATGGCCCTAGAAGGCCTGTGGTTCTATAAGACAAGAATCTCCATGAGTTGCAAAGATAATCAGACAAAAAATTTACTTTCCAAGACTAATGTAAGTCTTAGGCAAAGTAACAAAAAATACTGTGATAAAAGTCCCCTGGCTTTAGACAGGAAGCCACACCTTTGGCAGTGATCAGAACAATAGATCCTTTCAGCTGAGAAGGATCATAATATAACACATTATAGGAACTGATCTACCCAACACAATCATTAAATATAAGAAACAGCAACTCTTTAGTGTTTCAAGATTCAGGCTTATATTACACAAGCATGTATGACAGAAGTAGACCTGGCAAAGTATTTTACGTATTAAACAAAAAAGTCCTGTTCAATGGTCTGCCGTGTCAAATCTATCTATATCTGGTCATGGTCTCTCTTTTTATACATATATATTTATAAATATATATTATATATAAATAAATATAATCAACACTCAGTGCCCAGAAGCAGACAATCCAAAACACATAGCCCACTTACTGAAGAGCTCAGAGACAAATGAGCACTTTTTCATCTGTTCCTCACACACTGGTGCTGAGGTCATTTGAATCCAGTAATTATGACACCATGCAATCTTGCCCACGTTTAGATAACCAGTACATTTCATCAGCAGTCACTGACCTTCCCTCATAACCCTCTGTCCTTCATTTGGACTAAACAGTTCCCTCATAGCTAATCTTACTAGGCAAAAAAGAATTCTCCCCAGCTAAACTATTCTCCCCTCAGTAAGGGCAGAAAAAGCCCTTTTAATAGACAAAACGTTGATCACTTTCTTTTAAACAATAAAGAAACAACTTAACTTTGAGCTAGATTCTAAAGATGGCATCAGTTTCCTACCAAACTTATCAGTCAGCAGTGAATCTTGCTCTATTTCTATTTTAAATAGTGGACCCTACCTCCACCATGAAACAAAACACAGTTCTAGAAATCATCATTCTTAGGGTTAGGGGTATATTTAAGATCTACCCGTGAACTGTGGAGCCCAAGGCATTTGAAGCCTAAGCAGCACTAACAATTTGGCCATCCTTATTATTTGCCATATCTCTGCAATCATAACCTACATTTTTGTGCCAGGAAAGAACTAAAAATTCCTTCTCCACAGCCCAAAACCACAACCGAAAAAAAAAAAAAAGCCAAGTCTTTTCCTCCAAGATTTTCCAACTGTTCAGGTCCAGAATCAGCCAGGTTATATTACTTAACAAGTGTTTTATTTAAATTTCTGAAGTTTATTTTACATTCAACTTCTCTTATCCAAGTCAAGCCTAGCTTTGTCTTAGTATACCTGTGAAAGCTCCAGGCTCAGGGTATCACTTCAGAATGAGTGCACTGGTCTCTTGTGCACAGTTAGGGAAGTCTAAACTCAAAACACAAATGCAGTTTGCTTCATCCCCACAGGCTCAGAGAATCTAAAAACTTAGGACCAAGGTTCCTGAACACTTTCATGAACAAAAACGGCCCAAACCAGCATTAGATATGCTCCTTCCATTCTCTCCCTTACATCAGGCAAAAGCAAACTCTGTTGCAGTCATAAAGCTATACAATACTCCTGCAGTAGCATATATTAAAACTTCTTGCTAACTTCTAAGAGTGAGCAAAAGCGTTAAAAGTACACCAAAATTATTCCTGAAAGTAGCAAACTAAAACGAAGCAAAAAACTCACACACCTTTCTCTCTCCTCTCTGGACAGTGCAGACAAGCTGTCCCAGCTTCTGTGCACGTTGCATCGGAACCTTCATAATCGTGACACAAAAAAGGGGAGGGAGGGAACTGCAAAGTCTGAGAGAGAAGGCTCCGCCCCTGCACTTTGCATGTTAAGGGCTCTCAGCTCACTGATCGCAAAGCAGCTCTTACAGTCATTATTCAAACAGTTCAGCTCCAGGGTAACAAGTTCAAAGTGGGAGGAGGCAAAAGGAATCGGAGGGTGGAAACAATCCTGAACAGACATTTCACTCCTTTCCATCTGCAGAACCTGTTCTTCAGGTTGGTAACTGCAACATCTGCCTGTTGCCATGTGTGAAAGCTGCACTCCAAACTTATTCTATATTAACAGGTCTGCAGAGGTAAAACCATATTTAATAATGCACAAAAAAGCAACATGTGGGAGGAAAAGTTAATAATTATTGTGCACTGAGTTTGTTTTACATTTTGAACTTCCTTAGGTTAATGACAGTGCAGCAGCTCATTCCCTTATCTGGCCTGTTATGAGGAAAAGTAGAGAAGCACGCAAAGGAAATAAAGTCTGAACAGAAATTAATCTTGCAAAATCTTAGATAAAACAAAGCAGCTAAATTTGAAGAGACATGGCAGTTTTCTGCAGTTGCCAACAGGAATCAGAATACAAGTTACAAGAAACAGATTTTTCTTGCAACTTGCTGTATAATAACTAATGTAACAACTAACATTAGTCTGATCTTGCTGTATGTGATGAAGGGAACAATTAGCCATGTTAATCCCAGGGTGTTTTACCATGCCACTTCCAGTATCAGCTGAACCATCACATTAGTAAAGCATCATATTTATTAACAATAGTGTAGGTACTTAATTTTTTCTTATAAATAACTAATTGGCATATACACTTAAAAATTCAGAGCACTTAAAAATATAACCCAATGCTGCACGGGCAAAAAAACCTGCTGCAGGAGGCAGAATACTGAATTAAGAATATTTTCAACTAATTAGTTTCTAGATTTCATATCACCTCTTTGTTTCTCCATTTATCCCATCTTCTTAGAAGTGATAATGACATTGATTTATTATGTATTTTGGTAACAAAAAAGTAGCACAGAAATACCATTACTGTTATACACACATGCCAATGTCACTCCTCATGGGAAACACAGCAGCTGCCTAAACAATTAAAAATGCTGGAAATCAAGAAACGAAGAGTGTGTTCCATTACTGTGATAATCAGTTACATGAGAGGTGGAGAGTTTCAGCTCTCTCTTACCTCCAACTTCCAGTGCAAGCAAGCAGCTGGCTAAAACAGGTCAATTCTAGCCAGCTGTATGTCCATGAAAGTTGTCTACCCAACACGGAGAGGTTATTTGGCATGATGTCAGCTCCTCAGTTCAAAACAAAAGATATTTTTAATTATTTTCAAGATTTGGACAATTCTGCTCCTTTTGAGAGGAGATCAATATGTTTATTGCCATACTGAATAGAACTCCCACCCTTCAAAATATCACAAACCAGCAAAACCAATTTAATTTGTTAAGAATGGTCACACACAGAGAAGTTAAACACATTTTAATATTTGAGGGAAGAGAGTCTTGGCAGCCTGGAATGCTAGATAAGGATAAAGAACAGTTAATGTGTGAATTCAAAACACCAGTAAATAATTAATGAGTTGGCCCCATAAAACATTGATGCAAAGAACAGACAATGAACACACAAAAGGGAAGCAGTTCCCATATAAAATTGCTTACAAGTTGGAATTTCAGCTGGTCAGGTTGGGTTTTCTACCACATAAAGTAGGAATAGACCCCATAATCAGTTACACAAACTTGAACAGCACCATAAGAGTTTATTACCTCATTCTTTTTACATCTTTCAGATACTCTTGGACTGTGCTGTTAAAAATAACTGACTCTACTAAAAAGAAAAAGTGTATTATTTACCACACAATCCTCCAAAACAACATTTTTAAGGGATGAACACCTGACCTTCAGAAGCTGAAACTTATCTTTTAAATGGTTTCCAATCTATTAATTAAGTGCTTACTACCCAGTTTTTCAGCTTTGCAAAAGAAAAAAAAAAAGTATCTTGAGTTCTTCTTTGGTTTCTTGACCTATAAAAAAAGAAAACTGTATTTACACATTTCAATAAAATAGTAACAAACATTTGCCCTGCACACTTACTAAACCAAGATCTCATACAGAGCACAAATGAGAAATTATACCCAGCAGATATCACAACCAAGCAGATATCACGTTAAGCTAGGGTGGGAGATCTAACAAATTATCACCATTTGCTCCTAATTGCCCCTAGACTTATTATGTTCCGATTTTCTCATGTGCAACAGATTTAAGAGCTATTAACCTCTTCGCTACTGAAGGAAATCATAGGACACAAAACAAAGAAAACACTACTCATCACAGTCAATGTGAAGTTTAAACTGGCATTTTTAGGTAAGGAGGGTAGCAGCGTCAAGTTTCTTAACTTGGAATATCAGATCATCATGATATATCAAGATTTAAGCGGGAAGCGCACACTAGATGTAAAAAAAGTCGTATTCCAGATCCCATTCCATGTAGGACATTTCCTTATGCAGGTGCTCCCCCTACTGTTCTACCGAATAAAATGTTCCAGTTCCTCCGAGGGAGGGGATCGGAATGCATTACTTAAATTTAATCTTAATCACAGCTCTACTTCTAATTTACAGCTTTTTGTGCAGTTAAATTAGAACTTTGATGTCACAAGCTGCGTTGCTAATAAGACTACTGAAAACCAAAGAAATACAAATTTCCAGTTTGTGCTTATGTGTGTCAGAAAGTAGCCTTTCTTTCTGTTTCTCAGCACTGAAGAGTAAAAAAACAACTACAAGCTCCATCTCCTTCACGTTGCTTTTAAGTGAGTTACTGAAATATTGGTCTGTAAACTCTTCTGGAAAACATCTATTTTAATCCAAGTTAGAGTATTTTTCTCAAGTAAATCAATTGCATTGCAGAACCGTTTAGCTTCCCCTTCCCTTATGCATGTTGCAAAGCTGAATTTATAACTATGTGACATGAAAATCTGCTAAGGGGAAAGCGTTTTGATAAGAAAATGAATGTATCAAACTTCAAGGCACACACAGTATCAAACAGTTTAAGAATGCGGCTGCCTGTTAAAAAGGCCGTTGCTCGTAGGAAGCATAACAAAAGTATTTTTAAAGGCTAGTCACACCTGCAGCAAACTCAGAGTAGGCAGTGGGATTCTGGCTGTCTCCATCAAGAGGCCATTAAGCCTTAAGGCAACAAGAGTCATCCGACAAGGCGCCATGCTCAAGTCCCTAAATAAACCAACAACTAGACACAAGACCAAGAGCAATTAGTCAGAAACTCTATTGACTAAGGTCTTAACGCTTCCGTTTACTCATCCGTCGTTCGCCAAACACCAGCTTTGACCAGTGACTCAAGCACAAGATGAACCGGCTGTTGCAGACGGGCGCTCAGGGCGGCCGCGGAGCGCGGGCTCCCGCCGTTACCTGCCCGGTACAGCTTTACCTCAGCCAGACATGGCCCGGGATCCTGAGCCCCCACCGCCTCCCGCTCCCCAGGGCGGGTGCGACGAGCCCAGGGCAGCGGCGGGGCAGGCACGGGCTGCCAGGACAAGAGGCCGCCGCAGCGCTGAGGAAACCGAGGAAACCTGTTCCCGCCTCTTCGGAGGCGCCGCCTCCCCCGCCCGCCCTGCAGTGACGCCATATCCCTGCGCCTGGCGCACGGCGCCCCGCCCGTGCCGGCCGCAGCGCCCCGCACGGGCTGCATCTCCCTCCGCCCGCCATGGCGGCGGCACCGGCCGGGCCGGCACAGCTGGTGCGCAGCGGGCAGAAGGACGAGCTGTACCGGAGCGGGCTGCGGAGCGGGGCCGGCACCGCGCTGCACGGGCTGGCGGGTAATGCCTCCCGCGGGGGGGGGGGGGGGGTTCTCGACCCCAAAGCCCTGCCGAAGGGGTGGGAGGGCGGGGCTGCGGGGTCCGCGGGTCCCCCCTGCCCCCCGGGTCCCCCTTGCCCCCCGGGTCACCTCGCGGCTCCCGGGTCGGGTGGCGGAGCTGGGCCGATCCGTCGCGGGGGCGTTAACCCCGCGCTGGAAACTCTGGGAGGATTCCCGGGGAAGGTTTGGGACAGCGTGAATGTCATGGGAAGTCACGGCAAGGGTCCCATCCCTCAGGTGCCAAGAGGTGGCTGGAATGGAGGAGAGAGGTTGAACTGCTGTCGGATGTCGCCTACTTCACCCTTACCACTTTGGCAGGTAACGTGCCTGGTAACTTGATATTTAGCATTTAACTGTGAAAAAGGGCAGCTGGTGTTGGTGACCAGACTGAGAAGTGGTTTTCTTTAACATGGGGCTTTGTTTTCCTGCTTTGTCCTACAAACGGCTTTTTATTAAATATGAAACCACTTAATTCTCCAAAGTTTGAGTTGAAATGCAGTTTATCAAGCCAGATTAATGTTCTTTCAAAAGCAAAAAATATTTTTAAAAAAGGGATGTGTGACAGTGTGAAAAAGCAACCCTGCTTTAACCCTGAAACCATTGCAGATACTGATGCTGCAGATGCTGATGTAAACATACCACTCATCTCATTCAACATAAAAAAAACAAAAGCACCTATTTCTGAAACCCCAGAACCTGATGTATCCTGAGTTGAGCAGCCTGTCACCACTGCTCGACCAGACACAGAATGGCCCCATCTCACCAGGCATGTTTTGTTACGTGTGTTATTTAGGTTATCAGACCCTGGGTGAGGAGTACGTTAACATTGTTCAAGTTGACTCAAGCAAGAAAAGGGTACCTTCACTTCTTCGACGGGCCCTGTTCATTTCTCTCCATACTGTGCTACCCTACTGCTTAGAAAAGGGATTGCTGCATCTGGAGCACGAGCTGCAGGCAGGAGCTGAGGAGTCCAGAACCTCACAGAGCAACCCAGCACTTGGCTTATCCTGTAGGACCTTAGTACGGAACTGGATACAGAAACAAGTTGGGGAGCTGACAGAACAGCAGAAGAAGAGAGCCTTACAAACTGTGTATGTTCTTAAGCAATGCATACCTTTGCTTCATCGACTACATCTGGCAGTATTCTACATCAGTGGCACTTTTTATCACCTGTCTAAAAGAATTGCAGGAATCAAGTATGTAAGTGGATGTGTTTCTTGCCTGAAGATGGTGCCCATTGCAGCATTCTGGCCTCTTTTGGGATGCCCTGTGTGTAAAAGAGATACAGAATTTCACTGTAGCTGAAATTGGTTACACCAATGCAGGGGTTTCAGATCTAGATGATCTTTAAGGTCCCTTCCAACCCAAACCATTCTGATTCTAAGAGGATATGGCCAGGGTAGACTGGGTGAGAAGGAAATTTTTAATATATGTAGAGGGCTTATGAGTCCCTGTAGTCAAAAAGTTACGGCTAATAAATGGTCAGTGGGCTGTCAGGAGTTAATATGTAACACTGCTTAGTCAAGTCTGTGCTACAGATACACAAAAATGAGAAGTGGTTTAATAAATCCATGAGAAATACTTAAATATAGTTTTGAACAAAAATCAGTACACATTTAGATAGTTCTTTTCTATGTGAGCTATCTTCCCAAAAAACATCAGCCACTGGCCCAGAAATGCAGAGACAGAAGGCTACTTGACAATTCCCAAGGTCTTTGTGGAAAGGAGGTGTCTGGCTATTTGCTCAGAGCTACATAAAACCAAACTGATGAAAGCAGCAGTTTGGATGGATGGACAGACAGACAACTGATCCTTACACAAACAATCGTGTAGTCTGAGGTGTATCCAAGACACATTAGACCTGAGAGACAGCAGGTTGGTAAGTCTTAGTAACATGTCAATTTTTTTTGACAGAAAAACTGTCAAATCAAGAGTTTATTGATACAGGGAGGAGAGATGCATACTTTCATAAAACTGCAGTAACAATTCTCTTATTCCTGTGAACTATGTAGCTGCATTTTGGAGGACTGCAAAGAGAAGATAAGAGCATTCGATCAAGTTACAAGATTCTTGGAATAATTTCACTCTTCCATCTTCTTCTAACAATTGGTGTTCAGATGTACAGCTTCAAACAGAAGCAGAGAGCAAGGCAGGAATGGAAACTACACCGCAACCTTGCTCACCAAAGGTACGATGGTTTTTACTTACTAGGAAAGAGCTGGAAGCAATGGTGGGAACGGTAGTAGCTTTTATGAACAGTGACACTTTGACTTAAGCTAGAACCTGATGGTATTTAATGTCTGATGCATTTCTCACTGCTTTAAATATCTCTTTGCTTTAGGATTGTATTATCAAGTATTTCCTACAAGCAGGCTAAATGAAATTATCTGTAACTATGTTAATTAGAGATACGACCAAAGAAAAAGCTACGGGGCGCCTCTCCCGCTGCACTTTGTGTTTGGAAGAACGGAGACACACAACAGCCACCCCCTGTGGCCACCTCTTCTGCTGGGAATGCATCACCGAGTGGTGTAACACCAGAGTAAGTACAGAAGGACAAATGGAGGCTGCAAGGAGTATAAATTTCTACTTGAAAATACCAGTCAGCCTACATGTTAAAATAATACCCTTTTTCTCTCAACTAAGGCACCCAAAACCCCCACACAAGAGTTTACCAGGACCTATGTATTTTATTAGAATAGAATGACTATGCATTACATAGATGAAGTAAATAAGGTGAGCAATTTTCTGTCCCAGCCATTGAAATGCAACTGGATAAGTGTGGAAGCCAGACATGGAGATCATTCCTTTATCTACAGACCTAGGCTATAAGTCTGACAGCAAAGAAACCAAAGCAATAAAGCTCTGAAGCCTTCTTCACCTGATTTCCAGTAAAAAAGAATAAATAACTTAGAACTAAACTGAGCTAGGTCTTATGCATGGTATTTTAAACTTGGATTTTGCTCTGTGTTAGTGAAATACAACAGAATTTTCATCCATTAAGGATTTTATAGACATCATGGAATAACACAGGGCCCATTTATTTCCTTAAAGCAAACAGCAAACCTTACTTAAAAATAAAATCCTTGCCACAGAGGCTGTGTCTGTGCCATAAATCAGATGTACTACTGCAGCTGTTTTAGAAATGAGTGATGTCATCTACACCATCTACAGCTGTGGTGGAACAGGATCAAGCAAATTCTCAGTGAATTTTCCTAAGATCCAAAATCAATATAGCCTAAGGATCAATATCAAAGGCTTGTATTTAAATGTTAGATCTAAGCTGTTAAGTTCTACAGTACATGCCTCATTTGAAAACACAAACTAGAATGCAGTTTGGGATGAGCCACTGCCTTCCTAACACCACCCTGACTCAAATCAGGAAACATCAAGAGTCACTTCAGATTTGCTTGCAAAGACCTAGCCAGAAGCTGTGGCAGGAACTTAAACCTAGCTCCAGGGAAGGAGTGGTGACCTACTGAATTACTCAGATGTGTTTTCCAAGGTTGAGAAAAGAGATGCTTTTCTTATTGGGTAGTCAGACTCATTTAATTAATCCTTATTAAAAAAAAAAAAAAAAAAAGTTTGCCAAACACAACCCATCCTACCCACCCCTCCAGTGAGTGTTTTCCAGCTTATCAGCAGAACAGTAATTGCATCTTTGCCCTAAAGGCTTGGTGACTAATTTACTACTCAGAGAACAGTTCAAGGTCCATGGTACAGGATTTTTGTTTCAGATGCAGAGAATTAAGCTTGTTTTTCTTTAACACTGAGAACAATTGTTACCACGTTAGTAAGGAGCACCCACATCACCTCAAGTTGCCCCTTAAATGAGGCTAGCTTAGAATGCTTTGCATGGTTAAACTTGCACTACAAACTGGCCTGAAAAAAAATGTTTTTTGTAATTCTGGATGTTGATTATTTTCTAGAAGTAGCCTAGCAGTTATATTTGGCTTTTTTTTAAAAAAAACTTATAAATACAGTAGTTCAGTACATCTAATTTATTGTCTTTTTGTAGACAGAATGCCCACTGTGCAGAGAGAAGTTTCATCCTCAGAAGCTGATCTACCTACGTCACTATCAACTGTGAAGGAAAAATCTCTTCTGTTTCACAAGGGCCTCAGCTCTCATACCCATTATAAAGTTGTCATACAGTTTAAGTTAGTCCAAGAAAAAGACTTTTATTATAAAACTGGTAACTGCCAGTGCAAGGTGGCACTTCATTCATGTTTTACAGGATAAATCTATATCTGCCTCTCCTCTTCTGTTTCTTCTAACATGGTTCTTGACCATATAAACACCATAGTTGTCTCCCTGATTTGCCTGTATTATTCAGAAATTCCAGCAAACCTGGAAAGCCAGGGCTTTCAGATTTGAGACAACAAACTGTCAGCATCCATGCCTGGTTCTTTTATAAGGCCCTTTCTGGATACCTTGTTTCCATATTTTTCTGTTTTGACATTACTGGTTTCCACAATGCCAATAAAACAAACACATGCAAACAAACAAAAACAAGGGGTCAATGTGAACTAAAACTACCTGTCATTCTCCCAGGATTACTGAAGGCTGAATTCCAGAGCTCTATAATGACTTCATCTGACAAAATCAGATTAAAGGGTTCCTACAAACATTCTCCAATTAGGTGTCTGTTGAAGTTGCCACTATTCTCCATTCAGAATCTTCAAAGAGCTAGTCTTTTCCTACTTCCTGCAAATGAGTGCTCCCTGAAGAGTTGAAAAAGGCATTTCATGAGTAACCAAAATGAGAAACCATTACTGAAAAGGAGCCATAAATACTGTTAGGCTTTATATATGTATATAAAGATAGAGAACAAGTCAAGGGGGACACTGTCTTTTAATAAATTTTGGAATTAAAAAGTCACTTAATAAAACTTCAGTTGTATCACATGAAAAAGTTTACATGCAGATCATTTATCTCTGATTCTCTTTCCCCCCATAGAAAATGAAAAGCTGTGTCAAAACCCACGCTGTTGGTCTGCTCTGGCCAGTTTGGGTTTATTCTGAAGGGGCTGCATGAAGTCATCTTAAATAATCCAGAAACCCTTAAGTATGAAAGAAATTCCCAACTAATAACAATTAAAATATATATATTTATAATTTCAGGTCCTCAAAGGAGATTGTGGTAGAGTTTGAACAAAGTTTTGAGTCATCATGAAAGAGCCCAATTTTAGCATCTGCTCAGAGACGTCATGGTGAAACTGGCATTAAAACCCAACACAAATGAGTTACTTCAGAAGCAAAACCCAGAATTTAGTAGATTTCTTACTACTATCTAGATTTGTTTGGTTACGACTCAGTAATACCATGCATTTGGGAAACTGGCTTAAGATCTGCATCTCTTTATGTCTACTGAATTTTTCTATGAAAATAGCACGTGGCCATGAAGCAGAAAACAGCATCATGTGTGCCATCTTTCACTTCTCCTTCACAAATGTGCACAGCACTTCAGGGTGGTAGTGGGCAGGGGATTTATGTAAAAATATCCAACTCTTCAGCCGTTCATCTCTCTACTGCAAAGGATCTCAAAAGAAATACATAATCCCAAATCTATGGGATTACCCAAAGTTTCTGCAACTTCTTACAAAAGGTACTAAACTCAATGCAATTTGGTTAGAATGCCAGTTTCTTCAAGAAACTGATATTTCAGATAAAAATAGCAAGGTCCTCTCAAAATGAAAATTCAACTGCTTTGTCACCACTCTGTTAATCACTTTTTATGAAGAAAAAAGGCATTGTTACAATGGCTCAAAATCGTTCCTTTAGTTAGAAGCAGAATTGGTCAACAGGTTGATTGCATCTCCTAGCTGGCAAAGGTCTTCCCCACATCTTCTTTCCCTTTGTATTTCCTCTTGCCATGTGTGAAGGGGATATATCTGTACTTGATCATGTGCTGTAGAGAGAAAAGACCCATTTTTGAGGCAAAAATGTTTCATAAGACACATTGTAAATTACAAAGTCTTCTAAAAAGACAGTTCTCCAGTATTGTAAAGGGAATGAACTAGCTAATCATAGAGCAGTTTACATCTAAATAGGGGTATGAGCCCAATCTTATAAATCTCAAATTCAGGTTTACCAACTTATACAGTACAGGGAAGATTACTGACTGGGGGAATCAAAGGCAACTGGAGACAGCATAGCGGTATTAAATGATTACTATCCTTTAATGTTTGATTTACAACTTTGAATAACGATACCTATACAAAATTCTCAATGTCTGGGGAAAAAAACTGGTACTATTTAAAAAATGTTCTGAATGACTTGCCTATGTTCCTCCCAAGAAGTTCTCACCAACTTGTGAGAACATCCCTTTTTGGCCGTCAGAGAACCTACAAGACCTCTTCATTAAAAATAGCCACAGTTAACTGAAGGAAGTGGATGAGAAATTTCAAGACTTGTCCTGTATAAAAAACAGACACTGAATTCTAAGATCAAAACCTTCTGAAATCAAGCGTAACAGTTTCTAACGTAGTGAATGAAGATTTCTTTTACCAAGTATTTTTGCCTCCTATTGCCAATATTTGCTCAAAGTTGCAAACACTTGAACACATTCAAGTGCTGCACATTTGCAGCGTTGGGCAAATACTGAACTAATGTTCAAGTGTTGGTTGTTAAAGTTCCACCAGTAAAGAAGTGTGTGCAATACATTTAATACCTGTGAAGTGTTCAACTGGATGGACAGTTTCAAACAATACTGTGACATCAAAACTGCCACTAGCTATTCTTCACAAGTTACCTTGATCTGCCTCTTCATAGTGATACAAAAGAGCATAATAAAGTACATCACAAGGATTGGCCAAAAAACAGGAACGTTGAAAGCCTCAAAGAATGTGCAGGCCATAGCAACCAGGATTCCTTTAGTGGCAGAGTGCCTTAAAAAGAATAATAAAAATTAATCCTTCAACCCCAGCTACCACTAATTTTATGCAAATAATTATATTCTTTAAAATCAGAGCATGGGCAGATGGATCCACTCACCAGAATTTAAACTCTGGGAGCCTTCTAATGAAAGGACGAAATTCTTCATTTTGCCTTGTAGGTAAGGAAGGACCATCATCTGAAAAATAAAAAAAAGAACCCCACACAAACCCCTTTATACTAATTTGCCACACAATTCAGAGTCCACTTTTTATTTTTAGGTTATTTAAAAAAAAACTTTCACTGCTACACAAAGACTCCAGTTAGAGTGGCTATTCTAACGTAACTTAACACTGATTTCCCAAAACCAAAACCAGAAGTAAGTGCCAGGTCACTTAAGTTACTATTGGGAGAACTTAAGTCACATAAACCTTCTTTCAAAATATAGAAAACTAATACAATATGGAATAAGTTCAAGTCCTGAAAAAAAAAAAAAGGATAAATTTCATAGTAACTCCTGATGTCAAGTTTTATAGATTTTTTAATATAATGTCATGTTAAATATAACGTCATGTTAAAATTGCACATCTTTACACCACTGTATGAGACAAAAAGAGCTGAAAGTTTGTCTAAGTACAAAATTATCACAAAATTAACTACTTATCATACCTGAATCCTCCATTAAAGAGGGGTCTACCTTTGGCGACAAGAAAGCTATGAAGAGGTTTAGATGATAGATTCCCAAGGCATATGTCACAATGTACCAACCCTGAAGCAGGAAGGGAAAAAGAGCCAAGATTAGTGTCTTCCTGAAAACCATTTTCAGATACTGTTTTTTTCAACAAGATCAAACTACCTGTTTTTTGCTTCTTTGAGAAGTGCTTCCTACATCCTCACATTAACACAAGTGCTAAATGATACTGCATGCAATTGCAAAGTGAAACCATACTTCAAAAACACTCAGCACAAAAAAAAGGAACAGTAATGATATCTGAACTACTTCAGTAGTAAAAGCAGCTTTTCTTACCTGCAGTAAATAAACTCTAATCATGTAGATAAAACTCAGACCCAAAGTTACAATCCATCGCACCGCAGTGTATGGAGTAGATTTGTCTAACCAGGACTGGTAGATCTAGGAACAAATACAAAGTGTGCATCTGTAAAATACATATTGCACAAAAATAAGAAAAAGTAAACACTTGTGAAGAGTATTTTGGGGAGTAACCTGAAACATTTGTACTCTTTCTTACAATTAAATGGAATTAAATAAACTTTGAAAAGCTACTTTGACAGAAGCAAAAACAATTTCTTAGCACTTGGAGCATCGTAAAGCAATTTAAATGTTCAATATTTTATACAAGTTTACTTTCCTTAAGATGAATCTGTTAAGAAATCTCAAGTCACTCATTTTTGACAGTAACAATATATATTCAGCTGTGCAATGTCACATACACACACATCAAATAATCCATTAAGCTATGTATTCTAATCTTTTTAATCTATTTTTAAAATACTTCAAAAGAAATACTTTGTGTAGATTTTCGTATTTAATCCAAAAAGTAAAAGTTTAAGAAGCTACATTGAGACCTGCTTCTAAGGAGTCAGAAAAAAACCCTACAGAAAACCAACCTGTCCCAGTCTTGAGAAAAATCTATAGACCACAGAAGGTTTTCCATGAACAGACTCGCCAATGCTGTCCCCTTCTGACATGGTTGCTGTGGAAACAACACATGATACACAGGTAACATTTGAAATAAAAATCTAAGCTCAGTGAAACTATACAGTCTATTATCTGACTCAGCATTTACACACAACACTCTTTTGAATTGGCCAAACTATTTTTAATGAAGGACTCAAGAAGGGACATTTATTAAAAAATAAATTAATTTCCAAAATAAACTGTCAAGAAAGCAATGAACAGGGTATTTTTTAAAAAGGCAAGACAGGATCGAATCCATTTTAGGGAAAGGGGGGAAAAAGTCCATACAGAATGCAGGAATGAGTCTTGTGAGACATCTTCACCTTGGTAAGACAGGAGCTGAGTTATAACATGTAAGCATTGAGATATGAACTGCAGCAACACCCTCCTGTCACCTCAGTTTCTAAAGGCAAAGAACAAAACCAAAATAAATATATTTTTATAAAAGGTGCCTCAGATTTTTAAATACTGAGTAACTAAAAAGTGAAGAAGTTTAAGTTCAGAACCCTGTACACCAGTGGTTACAGACAAAGTACCTATACCAAAACACTGCCCATTTCTACAATTATTCAAGGAGTTCTGCCTCTAGAACATGAAGAACTCAGTAGACAGAGGAAAAAATTTATGCATGAGCAAAATTGTGTTGTGAAAGAGCCAGGATTCTGAACTCAGGTAAAAAAAATTGAACCATGTGAATTATTTTTAGTACATGCTTCTGCCACCAATTTAAGATCTTTTTTCTTTTCAGTTAAGCTCAACTTCCAGATATAAAGCAAACAAAATAAAAGAGATTCTAAACAGAAACTTTTCTGCCACATCACCAGAAGCAATCTCTGACATTACTTCCTGGAGTCCTCATCTGTGGGTGGGACCACATAACTCTGGGATAGTGGGAATACTTTCTGCCCTATAATAACACCTAGAGAGACTCAGATGATAATATGAAACATTAATAAATCAGAAAAATGTAAATTATCTTAGATGCTGCAATACAGTGACTGCTGCAAACAACAATTTGACACCAAGGACAATATGTGGAGGCACAGAACTTTAAAGTTGTATATTTCATCCGTAAAGAGATGAAAACTATATCCAAATAATTAGTAAGTCAAAAGGAGCAATATCACACTTCAAAAGATAGGGGGATTAATTATGAGGCTTCAGGGGCTACAGTCCTCTTTAATTCAAGCTACAGCTAAAAAAGGAAAAATAAACAAATATAAACTCTTACAATATATAAATTTTTTCATTACAGGCAAATGGAAACAATTGTTCTTCCCATTCACCCAGCATTATTACCTAAGCACAGTTCTGGGCTTTGTTTTTTTTTAAATGTCCTGAAGTAAAAAGCCATAACAAAAATATATGCAATTTATTGATCAGATAGCAATTCTTTGAAGATCACAAAGATAAAAACTCTCATATTCTCAAAATTAATTTTAGAGATAGCAAATATGAGCTATAAGGAGAACAATACAATCTTGTAAATGTTAACCTGTGCAGATGAGGTGAAGAATGATGTGTGTAAGGCTACTTTATGATGGAGCAGGTGTTCTGCTTGGTGTAAAAAATGACATTATATGTGATTATGTGGGATTGTTTATCCTACATACAGTTCTTCCACAGCAGACTGAGAAATACAACCAGCTAACAGTCAGTGCTCCTGAGAAGAAAGCTCTCAAGAGCTCAGTTTAAGTAGCACTGACTGAAGTCTATCACATGACATAGCTTAGACTTTATTATTTCTCATCCCTTTAAAACATCTACTGAAAGAATATCTGTAATTGGGCTATTATCAAGAAAAGCAGTCTTTAGCACTTCTTTGAAGGTAGTTTACAGTTAAGAACACAAGTCAGATCTCATTGGTTTAAGGGAACAGTTAAATCTAAACAGTGGCAATCCCTCTTTCATAATGTAACACAAGACTTTACTGTTTGGCATAATATCATAATGAGTTATGATAACCCTTCAGCCATTTCAGCAAAGCCAACACTCTGGAAGACATAAAGATTAACATAATAATAATAATTCAATACTTTGCTACTAGCAAATATGGACTGGTACTAGAACTAACCCATATTAAAACATTTTCCTCTGCTAGAAAATACCAACTAGGGGAAAGCATGACCTCCAACAATTATGCTTTTTACCCCAATTGTTATGGCAATAGCATTACAAATACCACTGCATCACTGACTTCTTAAGTGACAGGGCCTAGGGCAGTAAAACGTGTTTAACTTAAGGTTCACATCACACATACAGAGGTGGAGAGTTTTCAGGCAACCCTCTGATCACAACACAGATTTTTCTTAAATTTAAAATACAAATTAAGCAAAATTAACTAGCAAAACCACATTACTGCTCATACAAGCTTCCTTGTCTCACAGAGGGCATTAATGTGAGGAGCAAGGCACTAAAGTGATTTATTAACAACTGAGTGAACAGACAAATACACGAAATGAACCCGTTTGTTGTGCGAACTGCGGGGTTTTGTGTCTTGGTTGGTTGTTATGTTTTTAAGCCTAAAAAAAAGGTATCCTTTGGCTTTATCCATGGCAAGAGGAGCCTGGTCTGTCAGCTCAGCCCCTGCGCTGGGGACCCCCGGGCCTCGCCCCCTCAGCCCCGCCCCAGGCCCAGGCTGCGGGACAGGAGCAGCACCAGGCGCTCGGGAGGCAGGAAAGGCGCAGGAAGGCTGGCACCGCTCTGCACGGAGCCCAGAGGGAGAAGCCCCGGAGGCAGGGGCCGGACCCGCTGAGGTGAGGAGGGCCCAGGAGCAGCAGCAGGACAGGGAAGGCCCCGCGGAGGGTGCCCAGCAGCCCCGGCAGGCCGTGCTGGGGAGCGGAGGCAGCGCCGCACAGCGCGGCCCGCACAGCGCCCAGGCCGCGGCGGGGGTCGCCCAGCCCGGCCAAGCCCCCCGTTCTCCCGGAGAGGCTCCAGGCGCCCTCCCGCCCGGGGCCGCCCCCGCCCCGCTCCGGCCGCGGGGCCGCAGCTACTCACAGACGGCCGAGCCGGGTCCTTCCTTCCGCTCCGCCCCCCGCTTCCACAGAGCCCAATATGGCGGCACCGGCGGGGAGAGACCTGCTTCCGCTACCGGGGCAAGAGGGGCGGGGGAAGGGCTCGGTACTGCGGGGACGGGCGGCGGTTGCCGCTGGGGAACCGGCTGGGGAACCGCAGCCTGGGCCCGGCGCTGCGGGCGGGACGGGGCGGGCACCGGGGGGCACCGGGGCGCGTTACGCGGCCTTGAGCGGCTGCGCATGCGCGGGCCCGCGCCACCGCCCTCCGGGGCGGCTCGCCCCGCCCCCCGCTGCTGCCCAGCCAATCAGCGCGGAGAGGGGGCGGCGGCGCGCGCGGCCCGCGCGGCTGAAGGCGGCGGGCGCTGAGGGGGCTGCGGGCTCGGCGGGCTCGGCCTCCCTGGCTTCTCTCCCTTCTCTCACTTCCCGCCTTCCCGGGCACTCCCGCTGCCGCCTCAGCCTCGGCCCTCACGCTGAGGGGGCGAGAACGAGTCTCCTACCACCGCCAAGTTCGGCCTCCCGTTGAGGGGAAGAGCCGCTGAGCCCGCGCTCCTGCGTGCAGGCTGATGTAAATACAAGCGCTTTTCCTCTCACGGGTTTGTTTTCTGGTTTCATGCGCAGGTTGTGCAGCCGCTTTGGCTTCTGGCTGTTTCTGTGTAGTCTGTAGCGCTCATCATGAGCTTCAGGCACTGAAGAGCCTGGGTTCCCATTACAATGTGAATGTAAATAGCAAGCAAAGTAATATATGTGTCTTCATATAAATGTTGTTTATGCCGGAGTTTAAAAATAGGTATCCTTGAGTGCAAATAACGCTTTTGTGTTGCTAGGTTTTAAGCATCCAACCTCGTGTTTCCGTATTGTTTGAGTGATTTTAGTTGTCTTTTTACCCGGTGTGCCTGCAGGCCTCAGGTGAGGCTCCTGAGGGGAGCTGGGGCCTGTTGGCTGCGCTCAGGGCCAGAGCATAAATGGAGGGAGCCTGCCACAGGACTTCTAGTTTCCTGTTTGCAGTTGTTAGCTTGCTTGTCTTGTTTGGGTTTTTTTTTGTTTGTTTGTTTTTAATAGCGTCGTTTGTGTTATTTAAACCTTTTGTATGACGTAAGGTGGAACAAGAACGAAAACGGATCCTGTTTTTCACACAGTATGGTAAATGCTTGTAATCTGTAAAACTGGCATCGCTGTTGAGCTTACAGGCTGAAAGTAGGGTCCTTGACTTCAAGAGTTCTAAAAACTGTGCTTCTCTGCTATTAGAGCCAATAGGGAAAAAATTAATGGATTTAGGATTTCTGCCTTGTATCTACTTCATAAATTCACTTGGGGTCAATGTTTACAGTCTGTTTTTTCAGGCTTTGACACAGTTTTTGAATGAGTACATACCATCCAAAAGCTGTTGACTATGAAATTCAAGTACTACTAACCATTCCTTAACCATAAGAACACATACTATGAATCTTTTCTTTTTAACGTATCTCTGTCAATTTTAAAGACTAAAAGCACTGTGATACATAGATTTAAAATAGTGAGCACCGTTTATAGTCTTCATTAGACACGATTAATAGTGAAAAAAGTAGTTGCTATAAACTTGTAGGCTTTTTGAATGTTTTTTATTCATGCTCTATAAGTAAAATATCACTTATTGGTGAACCCTAAATTTATTTAAAAAATAAGCCATGTTTTAAAGATCTACTGTTTCTTTCTCTATTTAACTTTTCCACTTATTTGGTTCAAGGGAACACACTCTGGTCAGTTTGTGTTTGGGAAGCTCCATGATCACAAAATATTGCAATATTAAGATGATGGGAAATATGAAGGAGAGTTCTGTGGAGTGAGAAAAGGTAAGTTAGGCTTTTTGAGCAAGCTTTCTTTAGAGTTTACTCTGTCAAGACTGAACAGACCTGTTTGTGCTACATAAATAAAATAATCTAGTTATTTTTCAAAGATGGCTTTTGGTCTACTGAAAGCCAGGAAACTAAGCTCTTGTTCTCACTTTATCTCGAAGAAAATACGTGCAAGTGCTGTTGTGCGGTTTTTTTCTTTATAACCCAAACACTGTTAAAAAAAAAATGTGTCGGTTTAATAGCTTCTCACTTCTGAAGACCTTGAAGAGAGGATGTTTTAAGTATAGTTGGTACGCGTGTGCACCCACAGTTTTGTACCACTGGGTGTCTCTCTAGCACCTGTTTTGAGATTGAATTAGGGAATTCTTCAGGCTTACACTTGCTCAGTGGCTGGGCTGCCTCTAGGTTGTAAGCATTTAGTACTGTATTGATTTACTCTAGATATGTGCTCAAAAGTGACACATTTGTTGAAGTTTATATTGTATGGTTGAAGTTTGATACTGTTGAAGTTTGTTTTTTATGGTCAGATGTCCTGGTGAGTGTCAAACTTCAGGTATTAATGTTGAATTTGTCTGTCTTTTATCTTCAGTTTTAACTGTAATCATGTCAGGGGTAGTTTTCTAGATCAATCTTTTGCAAGTGATAAATTCTCAGTAAGTGGACGCTGTCAGTTAATAGAATCTTGTATTCTGTGAACCTTCAGAGATTCTAGTCCATTAAATGTCTAATAAACAAGCAATAATTATAACTATATTAACTGAGGAGTCAGTTGACAAAAAATGCTGATTTATATACTGCTTAACAATAAAATTGATTTCACATTGGGTAAAAAGGTGGTCAAGTGATGCAAGATAAAAACTACAACTGAATGCTAGGGAATGTGTAATAAAACAGCCCCTGAAAGCTGCTGATTTAGAAAAAAAATAATAACCACTCTAGTGACCTGTGGTGGATTGTCTGGTTTTAGTGGGTTTGTATGTGCATGCATTTCAAAATGACAGAAACCTATGACATGTAAATTAAGTTTGCAGAGGTTAATGAAGCAAAACACTCATTTTCTTCATGCAAATGTTTCCTTTCCATGATTTCTCATTTCTGGCTGCTGCCTAAGTCCCAGTAAGCAGATGCTGTGTTCCATTCTGTCCCTGTTGCTACTTCTTTGTGTGTTTTGGCTGTGTTTAGTTTGTCTTCTTTCCCAGAGGAAGGCCTGCTGTTTGATACACCTGTTAACCACATTAAACAGGTGGCAAGCCTTATGGGCTTCTTCACCTGCAGGCTTTGGTTCCCCTACCCCCCCAGAATCCGTTTGGATTACCTGTTGAGAGAATCGTAGTTTCAGTTCTGATGCAAATGATTTAAATTACTGGAATTTTATTTGCTCAGAATTACACTGCCTACTAGTGGATAACACAAAATTTGATGAGGCAGACAAGTTATGTGTAGAGACAGGCAAGTTTGAATTTGAAATAAACAGAATTACAATAAAAAATGTAATGGTCACTAATTGATAAATGAATTAATTTATCCCTTCATTAATTGACTGGAAATTGCTTCCTGAAATAAAGTGGTAAGTATTATGACCCATTTTTTACATATTTTTCTATATTTGTAAACTGTGACTTTGAACAGCTTACCCTGCCACACAATGTTGGGAGTAACTGACATGAAAAATGTCAATTCCTGAATAAAAACTGACAAAGTTTATATCCACTGAAGGTAGTATTTGAAAGTCTTGCTTAGTAAGAGACTACCCCGAGTGAAGCTACATGTGAATTTCTGTAGTTAACCTGCTTTAGTAGGCTGTTGCAGAATTAATATAATATGAAATTATTACTGTTCGTGTACTAAATGTTCTAACTGTTATTACCCATAACAGTTAATTGTGGCTTAAATGAATTCCATATCAACACATTTACCTGAGAGTGCAGAACCAATCCACAATTACATCGTGCAGTTAGCAGAATAAATTCCTTATTACTGATTCTTAGGATAGGATTTCTGTGGATGATACCTTAACGACTTTGCCTTCACCTGTTCCTCTTCTTCATGAACTTTATTTCTGTTTTGGTCTCTATTAGTAGATTGCAGTGTCTTAGTGTCTGCTGCATTGCATGTCTCTGAATCACAGGAAATGGAGTACCTTACGAAAACTCCAGGTTTTTGTTGCTTTAAAGCGGAATTTTCTGTTCTAGTTTAAAAAGCAAACCAAGCACAAACAAAAAAACCTCACAGCATAATGGAGCCCATCACTGGAAGCTTGTACCTTTTTCTTTTTCTCTGTTTCCTGTTTCCCTTTGTTTGTGTACTAACTGGTAGCTCTTTTTCTGGAGGCCCCCATGTCACTCTGGCTGTACACACCTTTGTTTCTCTGCATAAATGTGTGATGTATAGATAGTGCTTATGTGGACGTCAGCATTTCCAAACCTTACATGTGTTGCATTGCTAAGCAACTTTTAGCAACACTTATCTCTCGTCCTTATGCCATCTGGAAAAGAGGATTAGACAAGGAAATGTGCCAGAGAGAGACAAAGGCAAATCTAAGAAAGTGGTGGCTTAATTACTGAAGAGAATGAGTGACATTAATAGTAGGCAATCATAAGATTTGATTGAAAGCAGGAACAATGCCTTTACAGGTAGTGATAAGGAACCACCAAGAAAGGCTGCATATTTTATACCCCCTGTCCTATTTCCTCCTCTGGAGGAAGCAGCACACAACCAAATCCCACTGTGTTTACATATGATGATGCCAAATGAAGGCCACTATGATTTCAGTCCATAGTTTTGATAGCGCACTGTAACTGGAATTCTTTTTCTAGACCACCTTCCATTTGTTATGTACATGCAGAGGTGTAACTAGCTGACTGCTGTTTTGAAGGTCTCTTCCACTGAATAGAGAAGACTGGGAAAATGCCAGTGGAGCTTGAAGCTTGTGTACATTGGAATTAGCAAGAGTGCTGCTGTCACTGGGATAGCTGCATCGTGTGCTCTAAAATTATGGAATAGAGCAAAGCAAGCAGCATCAGAAGCAGATTTCCAAAGATCTGCTTTGTCTCTGCTTTTATCTTCCATCTTGCATCTATAATTGCTAAAGGTGCAAACAAAGAGCTAGAATTTTAGCCACTATATCCCTCTGGAGTTTCAACTGGGTTCAGACACCTTTTAGAGTTATAGTAGCACTTTATTCGGTACCTCTGCTGTTTCACATGGAAAGCCAGATACCCTACTTAATAGAACAATTATTACTTTAGATTTTAAATATTCTCTAATACCTTATGTACTCTAACATGAAAGAAATGAATTCTGTCTGATAGCTAAACAGGATTTAGGACCATGTGACATCTGTTACTGAGTATTACTTCCCATACCTGAACTTTTGACTGTACTTTGACCATTACTTGATTATTTCCTTATATGTGTCAACTCTAAACTCTTCCAATAATAGGGGAGCAGTTCAGGCTAACTTCCAGTACCAGTTCTATGGTTCAGTATGTTTTTTTATACATATTTTGGTCTAAAAGTGCATGCTACAGTGTACAATACTATTCTCTCACATCTGAAACTGATACCAGTGTTCCTGGCTCTGACCTTCCCTGTCCTGTCAGCAAATACCTGTGAAGTATCTGACAAATTTTCTATCCTCCCCTGGTATACACCACAAAGAGGAATTGGTTCACTCTGCTATCACTTAATATTAGTGAAATTGAGGCTGTAAATTAATCATCTCAAGATTATACTCTAATGAGTAGGAAATGGTACACTAGAAAAACTGGATGCTCATCATGACGTAACACTAAGTCACACAATTACGTGTGCAAGTTTAATGTCACTAGAAACTAATTAGCCTATACCTAAGCCTCTGTGGTATTTGGCTTTGCAGCCTTAGGAATCTTTAAACTTTTACGTAAAGGGTGTATCTTGGCTGAAATACAGTCCAGATTTAAATAATGAAAGCTTTTTGGAATGGAGTTTTGTACACTATTTCACTTTTCACAATCTTTAAAAAGCAGAATAATGTTCAATTCTGTAGGTGACAAAGCAGTTATTCATTATTGCCATGTAATTTAATGCAATGTAATATATGAACTGAAGGACTTCACATAATAGTATCCCACAGTAACAAACCTCGGGCAAGAAATGTTTGATTCTCCCCCTTTTCCCCTTGAGAGGAGTGCCACATAATCCATGGTTGTTGTGTGGTCTCCTATTCAACTTTTCACACAAATGTTGGAAGGGCATTTATAAAAAGCCTTGAGGACCACCCACTTTGCTATTGAAAACTGGCAGAAATAATCCCTTCTTTATAATTTAGATGTGGTGTTGTCGAAATTTAAATTCCGCATGTATTTCTGTTTAAAGGGGCAGTGGAGAAATGACACTCAAAGAACGGGGCGCTGTAGTTAATTGTTCTGGTGACATCTGTGATGGACTGTGGATCAATGGCTACCCTGCTGGTACGTACATTCATTATGCTCTCCAGTTATTAACAACTCTTTGCCATAATGCTTTAGTTGTCCTTCTTTTGATTAATATGATCTGACTATAGTGTTTAGCATCCTCTGAGTACTCACTTGTAGAACCTAGAGTTCTCTGGAGCAAGGGGGATAGCTATCTGAGACCTTTTCTGAAGGGAGGGAGCTCATTCAAATTACATGGAGAACTACAGTGAGGTGTGGAGTGTTCTGGTAATGGGTTTTTATTTTTGCAGTGAGGGAGAGGTCTTTAGTTTTAATAGTGTGCATTTTTAGCTTAAAAGTGAAAGTATTTTGGAATTAAAAAGTTGGAAAGGTAGCAAAAGAAACAAACTGTGTGCATGCATGGTACGCATGTGTGTAAGAGTAATCCCAGTTAGTTTAAATTGTGCTGTTGGAAATAGTAAAGAATTGCTCAGCAGGTTATAATTTGTTAAGCACAGAGCAGAAATTAATCCCATCATAATGCAAAGATATGGCTTAGTAGAAAGCTTTTCTAATCCAGTTGCCTTGTGCATGAGGGGACTGTTACACTTTTGACACAATGTAGTAGTTCCAACTTGAATGCAGCTAGTCAGGAGATGCTTGTAATTTAATTTTTGTGTTGCCTCACAGCATATATGCATGTATTGTTGGTGTCAAGCAGCAAAACATTTGGAATGGAACTTGGAAGAGCAGATCTGTGCCCATCTTAATAATGTTTGCATGTCAGAATCTCTACTTCAGGATGCTAACACTCTAAAAATGTAATATTTAATTAAAGAATCAGAATAATATCATTCACCAGATTGCTTTATTTCTAACTTTAGTATTAGATGCAATACTAGGTCATGTTCTCAGAACCCAGAAAGAAAATGTTTCTTTTTAGAAGCATTTCCTGTAAAGGAATCAGTTTTTAGTAGCTATCGTAATTCTCACAGTAAAGTGCTTCTTTAATCCAGTCAAAGTTGGTAGTAATCAATATTCATGGCTGTGTTCAAACCCTA
This sequence comes from Apus apus, assembly GCF_020740795.1. Lineage (NCBI taxonomy): Eukaryota > Metazoa > Chordata > Aves > Apodiformes > Apodidae > Apus > Apus apus. The sequence goes on from NC_067301.1 coordinate 1,635,101, forward strand.
TAAAATGTTGTGATGGTCTGTTTCATGATTAGTTAGCAGATGTTAACTTTAACAGGCCCTTTTTTCTGGCACTGTAAGCTGAACAATAAGGAATTGAATAGGTCTTGAAGAAATCTCTGCACAATCATGGAAGTATTCTCTTCAGATTACTATAAGGATATATTTGAAGAGAGAAAATTTGTTCTGCTCCTGTTCATTGCGTACTTAGAGGACTTAATTTTCACTTTTCTCAGCAATGCAATCATTTACATTCTGTATTAAGAAAGCATGATATTCCTGTTTATCACTTAAACTTAATTGTTTTTTAAATCTTTTTAAAATGCACTTTTGCAGAAGTCAAGGTTATTTGTAGGACTTCACTTTAGATGTCTAGATAAATATTTTAGGCAGAACAATAGCTTGGCTTTTGTGCAGAAAATGCCTTCATTACAAGGAATAAATGTGTATCTTTGTTCCACCCTTCTTGAATAAAAAGTAGAGTACATGTGTTTTATATGCTGGATTAAAATCTGTACCTGTAACTGTAAGAGATAGTTAATACAGATTCTTGACATACTAACTATTTGTTTCTCTTTTGATAATCAGCTGTGAGTAGTCATGGATTGAGGATCTGGTCTGGCATCAGAAACTATCAAAATGCATCAAGTTCTGCTACCAACTTAATTAAGTTAATTGAACAAACTGAGAGGAAAACAGTTAACTTCTGTGTACGTAGTGTGGGAAGAGCTGAACTCATTCTAAATTTCACATTATTAATGTGTATGCAGTAATCTAAACCTGGGTAGTTAATATGCCAACTTCATAAATTACATCAAATGTGCAAGTATTATACTCTAAAAATAGTAGTAAATACCTTTTTTTATAGTCTGAGATGTTTTTGTGACTGTCATACTGACTTTTATAATGTAGTACTCAGAACAAGTTGTTTGTTGCCCTCCCCTCCCCCTAATGGGTGGCTTCTATTCAAGGAAAGATTCTCTAATAAAAAAAATGCAGCAAGCTCTGCCTTCAACAACCAGGGCCATAAAAATCACCCCTCTAAATACTGATTTGCAATCCAAAATTAATAATTGATTTATGAAGTATTGTTAAATCCACTAGAGTCCCTGGAAACGGATTAATGTTCTAGTACTTCTAAGAATCCTAGGACCTTTAAGTCTCACTGAAATTTGTTTAAAAATCTTACCCAGCATTTGGTTTCTCTTTATATTTTTATAGCAACAGTTTTATTTTTTTTCCCTAGCATGGATAATATCAGATGGCAGAACTGTAATTATTCAACAATAATGATTTGAAGTATTGCACCAGATGAAACAAACTACAGTGAAATATTTCTTTGAAGCTGTGAAACTTGATTCTTTGTTTATTAGGGAACTCACAGCTTTAAGTTTGTGCAGCACTTTAGCAGAAATTGGGAAACACAAGGAGTAGCCTAAGTGGATGCTACATCCCCATTTGTCTACTCCGGTTTGACAAAATCTAATAGAGGTAATTTTCAGTGTTCTGCTTAATGTATGTTTTCTGCTGTATACCCAGTTGTAAATTTAATACACTGAATACCTAATGGCTGTTGTGGTGAATTTATTCTTATATTTGGACTTCTAATTAAGATTTTAAAACCTATGAGCACAAACAAACACTGTCAAAACTATTTTCTTCTACTGGATTTGAGTGCATAATCCCTCTTTTGACGTATGTTGCATCTGGGAACTGGGCACTGAAATCTGCCATTTCTGTCATTAGTAGCTCTGGATTTGCACTGGCTAGTTTACCAGTCCCTAAGGGAGATGGAGCCAGAATCTGGATCTGACACCATAACTGGAGCAGGAGATGCTTCAAGCAGCCAGTGTGGTGAGTAAAGATAAGGGATTAGTTGACTGCGCAGCTTTTTAGTTAACTGAAAAATGAAAAAGTATCTTTGCACAGCAGTAATACAAACAGGCAGTTCTTAAGTGATTTATAATTTTTTTTAGCACAGAGTGCTGTATTTCTGATAATAAATAGAAATGAAACAATTTTTTGACATTGATTCCATTTTATGAGAGATCTGTTCCCTCCCAGGGTTTCTTTTCAGTTATTTTAATCAGACAAAACACACTGGTGTGATAATTTCTGTGGTCTTAATTAATTTACTAAGAATGAAATAGGACCTGAAATTTTAATCTGGAGTCCAGATTTTATACCCTTCATTAATGTTCAGAAATACTGCTGGTACTTCACACACTTTTAGTAACACCCTTAACTGGCATGTGAAACTGGTCCCACAAATAAAGCAGTTAGAGTATCTTAAGTTTCCTAGTTTCAGAGAAAATCAGAAATATTCAGCCATACAGGCTTTTATGTCCACACAAAAGCCCTTTTGCATTGAAATAAAATATTCAAACAGACAAGGCAGACAGAAATTTTTAACTTTTTCATTATTTAATATTCTTCATGCCTGATTTGTAATTCCTGGACAGCCAGCAAGCTTTAACCTGTGAATTATTGTTATACTGGAGTAGCCCAGTATTGCCAGTCCAGGCTGTGAGAAGTTGAGAGTCAAACCACTTCTTCAGAAGGCTTAAGTCCAAAGTGTTATGTATCTGTAACACTTTCTCTTGATCCCCTAAAGTGCAACAAAAGGGTTTAAGAAAAAAAAAATACAAAATGCTGCCAACCATGTAATAAAATCATAAGAGTCTTTGACTTTGAAGTTTCAAATTTGATGCTTTGAGGAGGCATTTTGTTGACCACTGGGTAGTTGAGACTGCAAAGGTAGCTGTCCTAGCTATGTGTTATTCTGTGAAATGCATGAAAAACAAGCAGTTGCTTTTGCAGTCCATGGGCAGCTCCTGTCTATGACTCATGCAATTTAATCAATGAGAAACAAAATCTCTTGTGACTCTGGATGGGATACCATATGTTGCAACAGAAAAAGAGCACTTTCAGAGGAGGCATTTCAGTGTTTTTAGAAAGATGGCATTGCAGAGAAAATGTGTTTTGCTTTAAACATTAGGACTTCAAACCAGACCCAGTGATTCTTTTACATAGTTCACTAAGCTAAAGATACTTCTGGGGATTCAAGGCATCCTGTTGCTATGGGCAGTCAACCATTGTTTTCTAGTCTTAGTGTCACTACTTGGGTATGCCTGTTTGTGTGCATGTGCACATGTTCTTGTGTCCTGTAGGAGGATGGAATAACAGATGTAGAAATGATTGCTTTGTTTTCCATAATTTTGAAATGTTCTCCTGTTCTGTAAAAGAGATGCAACAAGAAAGTTATTGTGCAACAGCCACACACACCTTCATCCTGGTCCATCCCTCTGTCTCCTATTGTCCTTAATATTTTGATTATCACAGCAGAATGAATAATACACAAAAAATTAATGGTTCGTGGAGTTCTATCTTGTCCTTTTTAGTTGTTTTTTAATTCACCAAAATAAATTGTGGTAGGCGACGGGAGAAAAGCGACCGACCATGGTGATTGATCAGCAAGTCTCGTTTATTGACTCCAATCAGGCAATATTTATACTCTCAATAATGAAGCTCATAACATAGTGCAAAGCTAAGCTCACCATTGGCTAGCTATTAATGTTAACCACACCTTTGATTACATTCTTGTAGTTAGTGTTCCCAGGTTAGCTTTCTCACACTCATGTCCAAGCTTTCCCTCTATCATATCTTGTTATTGTACAGCGGTTTGGTGCTCAAGGGCATGCTGTCCTGGTTTCTTGCAAAACTCCCTTTTCTCAGCTCTTACAATTAACCAGCTGTATCATGTCTACGTGACCTTTCTCACGCAGCCAGTCTTCTGCAAAACTCTCCACAATAAATGGTGAGTTTCTCCAGCCATTGCTCTACTGATTTCTGATTCTTCTCATCTCTGTTTTTGGAGAGGGAAATGTTGGCTAACTCTCAAAATATCTTGGGAATAACTTACGATGGGTAAATTATGAGATCCTTGAGGTTTTCAGGCATGACTGCCTGTAGTATGGATATAATCATGCAATGAAGGAAAACCATCCAGTTTTTATCCAGTATTGATGAACTGTCAGTGAAAAAGTTCCAAGAGTTTTTCTTGTTCAGGAATAAATATGTAGCTATTGTTTAAATATGGGTAATTTTTCATATTTCAAATTACTAATCGGTTCCACAACCATGGAAGATATATTAGATGTAATTTGACTGGGAAGTCTCTTTAGTCACTATTTAGTCACACATCTTGTGCTTAGAGATTAATTTCTAGGAGTTTTGTGATGTTGGCCAAGCAAGCAAGCTCGGTATCGATGCAACTTTTCAGGTTGTTTTTTTTTTCTTACTATCAGTTATGTTTTTCACAGCACTTTTTGTTTCAGTATTAATTATTTTCCAAGACTGTCTTTAGAAAATATATTAATGCCTGCTTAAATTAGATTAATAAAATTAGATACATTAGTAAATGGACTTAGAGTAGCAATATCATCTTGGTTGGTTCAGTTTGCTCCAAGGAAGCAGCACGTGCGAGAAGAGTAATGTTCTTCTATTATTGGTGTTATTACAAGACATCACAGTGTAATAAAGAGAGAAATTTCTAGGCACTGGTATTGGTGACATAATGTTGCTGGTTGTCCAGATTGTTTTAATCCCCCTTTTTTACATTTGTTTCATATCATCCCATTTCTGCTGCGTCAGCTGAAGCGTTTTTCATATTTCTGGATTGAAGAACGTTGCTGTCATGCTATGTGTCTAAAATTTAGGGGCATTTACAAGGAGGAGTAAAAAGCTTTCAATTGAATCCAGGGCTCGGAGTGTGCACAGCCTCCTTACAAAGCCAGCTCCAATCCATTGCTGGTTTGTTGTTTGAAAGGTTGGAGCTGTCAAAAAATCCAAGTTTTGGCTTCTGCTGTTTTTGGTTGCAAGTGTTTAGCTTTAAGTGTTCTGCCATCTGATTCATACTCATCGTTACTTGATGCTTTTACTTCCTTCACCCACTGACTCCATTGAGTTACTCTGAAAATATATCTGTTTGAGATACTTTTTTGAAGGCTTGTTATGGATGAATGGATTCCCTTATTTTATCATTGTGAGTATTCAACTGATAACATTGGATTTGATTGAGGAACAAAACGCACTTGGGTGAAGTAGTAACTGATGATTTTACTGGTTCATTGAAGCAGAAAGATTATAGATCTGATAGACCTACATTAAAATTACTGGCTAAGCAGGATACAAGACAAACAAGGTTGAATTTCCAGGATTGGGGCTTATGGAATTGTAGGTAGTTTAACAAAAAAAAAGACTGAAAAATAACTACTCTTTGTATCATAAAGTCATAGTCCAAGCTAACAAAAACTTGCCTGTATGCATTAATCACATAATAAATGTTTTAATGAATTAAAATTATGCTTGTGCCTAAATAGTTTGAGGGGAAAAATTATTTTGTGCCACTCCATGTTTAAAGGGGTTTGCTTTGTAATAGTGCTGAAGCTTGCTTTATGGCATTGATAATTCAGGAGAATACACATTAGTCTGTAACAGAAATAACTTGAGCATAAATGTTTTGGGATTTCCTTTAATTGTCAGTACACATTTTGATCATGGAAGTTTTAGATTCCCCAATAGTGAGAGAGTTTACATGATGACCAAGATTCTTTTACGGGAACTTATTCATTGAAGCTTATAAAAAAAAGGAGGGTGAATATTATAATTTCTCTTTGGAGGATGTAGGAAGGCTAAGCCAAACCTGCATCATTTCATATGTAGCTGGACATGTAAGGGTTTGGAGCAATTTTGTAGCTGCCAAAGCAAGGTACTTGGGAAGAATGTTTTACTCTCTCCCCACTATTTCTTCATCCAATAAGCCTTTTTAGACTATCTGACAAAAATAACTTAATTCAGGAGCAGCATCAGATGACACACAGGCTGTCATGTGTTAGTTAAAAAAAAAAAAAGAAAAATAGTTACCATAACAACTGAGTCATCACTTGTATTTCCAGGAGTGAGAAGATCTTTAAAAGAAAATGTAATAGGTCAGTCATGTGCATGTTAGTAGTGTTTTCAGTGAAAAAGCATGAAACATCTTTTCATGGGTGACAAGAATGGTTTGGTTTTAATATCAAAGTTCAAGTAAGGTTTTAATATGAAAATAGATGATTGTGTCAATTATTGGAAGCAGCAGCAGCAAGTAAGTATCTTTCAAAACAAAAACCCCCAACACTGAATACCTAGTTTCTAGTCATATTAGGGATACTCTGGACAGCTGACTGGAGAGAATCTCTATTAAACAATGAAATAACACCATCAGGTGCCTTCTTTTAGCCTTGCTGATTTTTTTTAATCATGCAGACTCAGAACAATCTATATTTTTGATTCATTGTTGAGGACCTGATTCTGCTCATGTTTGAAGTCAATAGAAGTTTTCCCTTTGACATCTGTTTGTGGGATCAAGCCTGAACATGATTTATTTTATATTTTGTGTCAGCTTTTCTGAGGTAACTTCAAAGCCCACTTCGCCATCCATGTTTCCTGCTTCTCCACTGAAGCCCTCAGTGCTAAAACTCTTGACATCATCAGTAGAGGTAGCCTGAGGATCATCAGAGACTTCTTTGAAGACTTGTTAGTAATTTCCATTACAGACAAATATTCTGCTGAAAAAAAGGTTCTGACTGTACCCTCTCTTTCCTGCAGGCAGTGATAAATAAAGAATTTCTGCAAAATTAGATAATTTAAATGTGGCACTTTATAGGCACTCCTGGATGAGGCAGAGGGAAAGTGTAGCTATAATTAGGTTTCTCCTCTGTTTTTTAATTTAGTTTTGTTACTCTCTGGCCTGCATTTCAGCTAGCAGTTTCTGCCTTTTTTTTTTTTTAGCTGATTTATATTTATTTTAGTTTTGAACACTTTATTTGGAATTTTATGTGAACTTATCACTGCAGTAAAGAAGCCTCACCCCTCCACATATAATGTGGGAAAGAACTACTAGATTTTGGGCTTATATAAATTTGTTATTTAAGGAGAAATACGTTTTCATTTTCAGTATAAATTTGGTATATAAACTGTCTGCCATAACTTTATTTTCTTAACAGTTTCTCTTTTACTTCTCTTGAAGTTTGAAAAGACACTTAACTTGGGCATAGCAATGAGTCTGTTGGAGCCCACCTGTGGGCATTTCACTGATGTGCAGCCCCTCCTGATAATCACTGCTTCCCATGGATTTCTCCATGCCATTCTTAAAATTAATTAAGATATTCATTAATATTGATTAAAAAAAATATTCTATAGTAGTAGGAAATTGGGGGCTAGGGCAGAAGGAAGGGAACTCCTGTTTGTACTAGAATGTGTATAGAAGCTGCTAACCTGGCTCACCTTTTAGACCAGTGTTAGCACTAGTACACTGGGAGCCTCACAGATGAATCTAAGAAGAAGTAATGATGAGAAGCATACAACATGGCAACAAAGTGATGATTAACCTGTTTGCTGTTTTGCAATTAGAAACGTTGGGCTAAACATGCTGATTCTGTGAGACTTGCACAGGGTGCTGGAGATGTTGCACTAATTGTGATAAAAGGAGTCCCAGCATGTGTCTAGCACATCCACGTTAACTCAATTTAACAAGACATCAATTTGAAGTTGGAATCTACCTGTACAAGTCCTTATCTGCTTTGCTTTGTTGCTACTTCTGTAGCCTATGATATGTTCCCCAGGTAATTGTTACCTGTAAAGTAAATTATTGGGTGGTAAAAGGAATTAAACTTCTGTGTAAAGTTCTTACTTTGAGTTTATCTAGATCCTAAATTCCTGTATGACCATTATCTTGTCAACAAAACCCACAAAGGACAACCTACACAAAATTTTAGATTTAGTTTGTATTTTTACTGAAGATTCTTTTTCCTAATGCCTATTAAGCTTTTATGTTCTCATCAAATTCAATTTTATGATATAGTACTTTTAATGAGCAGAATTTCTTTGTTGTCATCTGTTCTGCTTGTATTTTCAGTCTATATAAAACAAAGCTGTGGTTCCAAGCATTATGAAAAAAATTTATTATTTTATCATTATTATTTGTTTCCCCTCTTACCTACGCAGAAGTAGAAGCCACTTATGAAAATGTAGATATTGATATAATAACGACCCTTTGAGTAAACTGTTCATTATTAGAGTTCAACCAAATCCAGAAACTTCCAGCATACTGTATTTTGACCACTAGAATATTTCCCTTCTTCAAATAATGCAATAAAATACTTTTGGATTTTGAATTTGACTGTATAAAAAGATCATTCTTAGTCGTGGTAAGAGTGGTGTCCATTTTGATGCTAAGCTTAAAGTAAATAAAAACCAAAACATAGATGTATAAAATGCTTTCTTGGAGTCTTTTTTTTTTTTTTGCCCTGAGGTTTGTTTTGTTTTAAACTTTCAGATTGGCTGCTTGGCATTTTGCTGAAAAGAAAAGCCAAGCTCACACATGGATGATTGCCAGATACTCCAGACCCTATTTTGGTTAAATTACAGTACCCACGTTTTGGTAACAAAGCACATTGATTTTATATTCAAAAAGATTTTTATATTTAGTCTGTTAACCTTTTGTAATTCCCACCCACAGCTTTAAACTGCAGAACATTTTGATGCTAATTGTTGTCAGGAGGGTATCTGCCATGGCCCCATGGCAATTTAAATCCATTGAATTGTAATGCAGGTGCTGGTAATTGCAGAACTGGGTTTGTCTGGCTGCAGCATGTATGTCTCAAACAATTATTTTTAAATTGGATTTGAGAAGATTTAAAAAAAAATAAATTCTGTATTTGAAGATAACCTTACATCATATTTAAATGAAATAAAAATATTGGGTGAATTTTTCCTCTCACTTTCAAGGCAGTTTTATGTGTTTGCAGTTTTAGAACAGTCTTCACTGTGGCAGATTCTGAGGTTCAGCAGCCATTGTGTGGCTTTTAAAATGCCTGTTAGTCCCTTGGTTTTGGAAGTTCATAGGAATTTTAGTCCAATAGTTCTTGAAAATATGGTTGCTTGGTATAATATCATAATCCAGTGAATACAACATGGGGGCAGGAGGGAAGAAGTTTTGTGTTCTGACCCCCAAATGGTTTGGGTGGATTTGGACAGATCACTTCCTTCTGGTCTTGCTTTTCTCAGTATAAAATAATGACATTGCTTTTCTTTTACACATCTCAAACCATTGCATCAAATGCTAACAGAAATCTGTCCTGTAATCTTAATGTGCAGATCTGTATGTCTTGTCTGGCCACAGGACACTGAATGTTCTGCCTTTTACCAGCATCTTCATTATATTCGTCAGATCTACGTAGAGCAGAGTTAATGATTATGCAATAGCACTTTGTTTGGAATACACAACATGCTGAAGTGCTGCCTGGGAAAACAGATACAGAGTAGTCATTACTTTTAATAAATTATTATAATTTTAGTGGATTTGATGAACCTTCCCTCTGAGTGAAGCCTTTCCACAGAATGCTTTAATATGGATAAAAGTAATTTTCATGAGAAAAGCCTTTAGTTAACTGAAGTTACTATACAGAGAAGATAAATGTAGGGTCAAAAATAGAAGGGTTTAGTGATATTCACTGTAAGATGTGATTCTTTTTTTCTTTAAAACCACTTGATCTTAGGAAATTAATACTGAATTCATATGGAAAAGGTATTCTAACCGTTTAAAGGCAGTGACCAATTGTAGTGGAGAATCCCTGCTGGAAGATGGAGTTCAGGTTCCTGCCTGAACCCCAGAAGAACTGGTGTCAGGGGTCAAGATGGGCTGGTTTTGGCTCCGTTGCCACTTGCTGCAGAAGCTCTGGTGAGGAGATGTAGCTATGAAACTATTGCAATATCTGGTTGTGGTAATAGAGAGATTAACTCAGTGAGCTTGTATTAAGATACAGAAGGCAAGATTCACTGCTCTTTCTTCATGCTTTATAACTACTTGTCTGGACATAGTTACAGAAGTTCTAGTTTCTTTTAGAAATAGTTTATTTGGCTTATTTTGAAGCAAAATTGATTAATATTGCAAATACAAGAAGAAATTCTGTGGAAGTTGTTACCTGATTTGTAGTATTTCACATCTCTTAGTGAATATTCAGATCTAATTGGCTAAAGACTTCAGTGATAAGTAGCTGAGTGGAGCAGTGCTCTGCCTAGGAGTTACTGCTTCTGCTGAAAGGCTGTTCATTTGATTCTCTTTTTCAGGTCCTGTTGAACATTTATATAATCTGTTCTTAAATGATTTAACTAATCTTGTCCAAGGGTCTTTTAAACCAGAGATTTTTTGGGCTTCTGGCAGATAGGTTCATTTCCTTTGCCATCATATGTAACTAAGATAGTTTTGAACCTGTTGATGTAAATGGGGGCAACTTTTTTATATAAATGTGCATTCTGACTCTTGGTGCTTTCTAATGCATATTTTCTGAATGTGAAAACTTAAATGCAGCCATTAAGAAGATAATTTTGGGGAGTAAACACTGGTGCTACACGCTTGGAATTCTTCATGACTCAGCCTTCTTGGTTCAGGATTTTGGGGGTTTGTTTATCCTACAATTATACTGGTGCTAGTAACACTTTTTACTTTTTTCTTAGACTCTGGCAGCCTATCTGTGTGTGGCTTATTTTTATTATAGGTAATTTGAACACCATTTTCTAGCACTGGCTGTATTTTTAAAGCAGCACTGAGTTAAATTGACCTCATAGTTTTGCTCTGTGTGTGTTTATAAAACAGGGTTTTGGTTTAATAGGGTACTTGTTTGGGAATGCTAGTATCTTCCCAGACAGGATTTATGGTGAAAAGGAACAAAACTAAGCAGTGTTAGCAGGCAAGGCATAGATTGCCACCAACTGTACTGTTACAGTCATACCTGTGCAATTTGCACCTGGTGGAGCCTTTTCAAAGGACATTGATTTAGCCACTAATGTGCCAGGTGTAAATTTCATTCTGGTTGCATTATATTAGATTGATTAGATATTTGTCAAAAAAATTCAGTCAAATGAGGATGGTATCACAGCATTTAGTCTGCTACGAAGATATAATGACTATTTGCATGATGTTAATAAACCTTTATATCTGCAACTGTAGAACTACTGCCTTTTCACCCTTACTGAGGCTTGTTCACTGCTAATATTTTTTCTGGCTTTCCCCAGCTGCCCCCAGCTTCTGGCTGGATGTCCTACACAAGTGATTAGTAGGCTGTAATTGAATTGGCTGTAAAAAGATAACTTGATATTTCACTCACAGAGAGGTCAAGCTGCCCTATCTCAAATGGTTGTTATGAAAGTAGTCATCCTGCTGGCATTATCTCTCCAAGGTGGCACATAATCTTTGTCTTGTTGATAGTAATAATTATTGTAATTGAAATTAACATGAAGAGGGTAATTAAGGAGTGATTCTCTGCATTGAATACTTTAGCTCTACTTTGAAAGCATGTGAAACTGGAATTTATAAACCTTAGCAAGTACTTGTCTGGGTAGTGTATTTAATGCCAGGCAAAATACTACCTCATTAACTGTCTAAACCTTCTTGGTACCACATCACCAGTAACATGGGACAGCACAAGTACGACTATGGATGTGTAAGATTTCTGAAATGACTAATGGGAAATCCTGTCAGACACCTTGAAACCATTGGTCTTAAACACCTTCTTTGAACAGCTGCTTACTTTTGAGATTATTTTAGCTAAAGATTGGCATGGAGAATTATTTACTTTGTGTACTTACAACTGTCTTAGAGAAGGATTACCTGAGGCAGTAACTCTTCTGTAGTTCTAACAGCAATGTCACTTCCTCTTTTTAAAAGACTTTTCACAACTGTAAACATAATAAATAATTCTGCCATTCCTAGTAAGCCAGGTATGTATTGTTGCTTTTTCATGTGTGTCAGGGTAGGGCTTGTGTCAGACAGAAAACATATTTGCACTAGAAATGTTCATCTCTCCTTTATTCCCAAAGGGTCAGTGATGTTCCTTCTCTGCACTGGTATAGAAAATAAATTGAATGGGGTCCCCTCCCTTTTTTTAAAACTTGATTTCCCACCCCTGATGACAGGTATACTTGCCTTTTGACTACAGTGCACTGTGCAAGGTATCTTCTCAGTGCTAAGCTCTTTCTTTGGATTTGTGTGGCACAATTAATAACAATTTTAAAATGGGTTAAATTTAGTTACACAGGAACTTTTTTGAAACTGTTAGTGCATAAAGAACCTGGAGTTATACTGTGAGCAGTGTGGTTCTCATTCATTGCCCCAAGAATAAATACTGCTGCTACAGCAAAAGCTAATGGAGGGAAAGATGTTACTTACTGCCCTTGCAGAGGGAAAGACTTAACTTTCATCTTGCCCTATAATGATAAAGTTATGGCACTGTGGAGATGACTGCAGCATTTGCAACTGGAAATGTCTTACTTTAAGGTATTATAGCTAGGGTGAAGTTTGGCAGCTAAAATATTATCTTTCACACTCCACCCCACAGAATTGGAGACCAATACTTCCCCTTTGACTGTTGAGTTGTACATTCTGGCTTTAATTTTTTTTTATTATTTGGCTCTCATCACCATAGGGGATGTTAATAGTTCAGTGACCAGGATCCAATTTTATTTAAAGAAATAAATAATAGAAAAGAATGAGAGAATCATAATATATGTAAATGAAAATCCACCGTATTCAAGTGCTGATGACTTTGGATTTGATGTTAACTTATGAACACAAAGCAAAACACAAGCACATCATAAATTACACCATTTTTGGCATCTTCCTTAAGCATTACAGAAATACTTTTTTTTTTTTTTCCTGTATAGAGCAGAGGCAAAAAGCCAAGTGGCAGGATATCTGCTGAGAAAGCTGAGAAGATGACAGTCTCACAGGAGAAAATGGAAGACAGCAGGTATGTGTGAATCAGTATTCCTGGTGCTCAGCTGGAGAAAGCTGTCTGCAGTTTCTCTCTCTTTGCAACACACCACTGCTAATTGGTGTTACTTTCTTGGACAAATGGTGCTGTCTCCTTCTTAGCTGACCACTGAAATATGATACTGTCTTTCACATTTTATGCCAATACATCTTGTACTTCCTTATAACCTGGGCTTTTGCTTGGAGAAACAATGTTTCTCAGTCCTTCAATTTGGAGAGTGTTTGGTGTTGGGTTTTTTGGATGTTTGGGGTTTCTTTTAACTGCTTTTCTTGTTTTATTAGAGCTTTTTTCCTCTCTTTCAAATGAAGTAGGTGTGGGAGGTTTTTACCTGGTTTTTCACTTTAGTTTTGCAGTCTGCTCTGATTTCTGTGTTGCTGTGATACACTGAATAATTACACCTAACCTTGCTAGTTTTAAACTGATGTGTTTAAATGAACCTCCATAATTGCGTTACAAATGATGTAGATAGTTAAAAATAAAAGAAATACAATGGGTAGAGAAATTTCTCCTCTGCTTACTAAGCTAGTCAAGTTTTGCAAGGGTGATTTGAACAACTGTGACAACATAAAAATTATAGTTTATTGAAGAGCAGAAAATCCCTGCTCTCTGGGGAAAAAAAAACTAACAAACAACAAAAACAAAACAAAAACCCCAAACCCACTACTTTGAATTTACTGAATAGAACAGAATTAGGTGATAAAGTAGTATCTTGTGACCCTTCCTAGTGTTAATGCATCAGAAATAAACTCCAACTGTAGTGCATGCTTTCTGTGCTTTTACTGTTTTTAGGGAACAATAGTAATTTTTTTTGAACAGCGTTATTTCCTCAAAACAAAATGTAATCTGTCATGATACTGCTTAGATGTAAATTAAGAATATATTTTTAGCTTTTGAAAAACTTTCTGCCTTTCCATTTGTTTTCTCATACAGATATTTTTGCTGAGTGATTAACTTGAAGAATGAACTGTCATTTCAAGTACAGTGAATAAACCTTCCTTTTTGTAAGTACCATGTGAGAACACAGTAAATAAGTCTGGTTTCTCATAACCATGGAATCGATGTGCAGCTCTGACAGCAATACTGAATGTCTTCCTTGCTCCAGCCACAGATGTGCTTGCATTAAGGCTGTGGTATGACAGTAAATGAAATTGCAGCTACAGCAGCAAGTATTAGGGGAAAATGAAAATTCCTGACTCAGAGGAGCAGGGCAATGACAGAAAGACTCCTCATTATAGATCTTTTCATATGGAGAAGAATGACTGGTAAATGAGGTTTCTGTGACACAAAAAGAATGGAAATACAGTTGGACGTTCATGCAGAAATTGTGCTCACTGTAAAAACAAATAGCAGAATAGGGGATATCTGCTTTGCATTTCTTAACTGACAAAATGAGTATGGAGATATCCTCTGAGAGGGGTTAAGAAAAAGGTATTGTTTAACTTTCCCATTATTTAGGTTGTGATGAAAGTGACTTTTACTCTAGCCAGCTTATTGGTCAATTTTCTAGTGACTGCTTTAATTTATTTGCTGTACAATAGGCTCATACAGAAACCAGAGTACCTAACTATTTAAAGCACTTTCAGAAATGCTTCATTTACCACATGCAACAATTGTCTCCCTCATTTTTGCAGCATGACCAAGGAATTTAGTGTAGACTCTTGTTTTTTTTGTTTTGTTGTGTTAAAATGGCATAGCTTGGCAGCACTCCAACCCCTTAGTGTGAAGCTCTTTTGCTTTATCCTATTAAGTGGCCTAGAGAGTTGCAAATTCCCAGATTTCTGGATTTAGAAAAGCTGGAGGTGCTTTTGCATAGGAATCCATCTCTCTTCTGTGGCTGGTCCTTGGGCGTAAGATACCTTAATATATTATTTTAAATGCTTGAAGAAATAAAGAAAGAGGGAGAAGGCTGTCTTTCAGTTGAGCTTAGCTAGACTTTTATACTGTGATGTGAAGGGTATTCACACGTGCTGTGAAGGGGGATCTACCTTTTCAGGTACTTGCAGTGCTTGTCTTTGTCTTAAGTACTTTATATAGTCAAAGATCAGGAATGACCTGTATAAGCAATGTACACAGAAAAAAGACAATACTGAAGTTTCAGACAGTACTTCATGTACTTGCCATTGCCTCACATTGATCTGCACCAATCCCTAGTAATTCCTTCAAACCCACAGTAAGTTATACATTGAGTCATTAATTAGCTTCACCTAGAAGTCAGTCTCTGCCTACAGTGGCAGCCACTGCATTATCATCTGGTGCATTTCAAACAATAGAAATGATTGAAACAGGAACTCCTACATTTCTGTGAAGATTAAGAATGGCACACCACCCTGTAATTTAGGTAGTTGTGCAAGTTTTTCATTTGCATTAGCATAATAGTGCAGATTGTGTTGAATTATTCCATAACAATATCTTCAAGTTTTGAAAGATTTACTGTGCCATATGTATGTTATTTATTTTGGAGTGTTCTGGTCTGGTTCTTGATGGATTTTGTAATTGTTTTAACTATGTGTGTCTTCAGATGAAGGTAAAACGAAGATGCATTAATTCTATAGAGTGGCACATTTGAGTCTTAATGCTGGTTTTAAGCCTTGGGAGCCACCTTAAAATTCTGAATTACATTTATAGAATGACTGAATTTAGTTTAAATCTATCAGTCAATTTCTATATTAGTAAAATAAACTTCTTTCATATGTGACACTGACTGTTACTACAAGCAGAGATTTGTTGTCACATATTTGTTTTCTTCAGTTATGTGGTACATAGAGTCAAGTTTCACTACTTGTTGTGTTATAATTAATTCAAACTAATTGGAGTTTGTATTTACTTTAAGTATTTACTGGATGTTTGACTGCAGGATTTTGAAGAAAAGTAACGTTTACAGAATTGGACAAGTGATGATAATAGTGACAGAGCTATACAAATTCTCCCCCCCCCCTTTAAGACATATTTAATTTTAATGTTATAAGAACTGTTATATATGAGAGAGTGTATTTTCATCTGGGATATGCTTAATTGTTGCAGCTCACGACATGGCAGACTTGCTGTGCCTGCAAATACGATTTTATTGAAATTCCAGGACAGCAAGCAAAGTATTTTCTGTGTTACAATTTATACTTTTGGACTTCAGCATTTTAGAAGTAATGTTTCCTCAAAATTGTAGGTGGATATTAGGAGTTACATGCAAGTGGAACGTTTGTTCATCTAATCTCAAGACACACTTTTTTCTTCCATTACTCATTTTAATAGATTGTTTTAAATAGATTGGTCTCAGCTGTTGAGGTATAAGCAGCTTGTTGTTTTTCCATAGCAAAGGTCACTATGCATTGGGGGAGTCAGGTGGCCAGCAGATAAAACTTAAAATAATCTTTTCATTTTATATGGCCATTTTGCTTTGCTTGAAAAGGACTCATTTAATTGCCTGGTCATTTTATTCATGCAGGAAAAATTCCTTGCATATTTCAGGATTTCACTGTCTGACAGGGATCCCTGTCAATTCTAGAAGAATATTGAGGAGCTGAGAAGGATGGGCTTGATTTAATGCATGACGTTTTGGGACCTCACCCATCAACCCGTAGAAGTTGTATGTGAATCTGGGTTGGCTGGTGCGAAGATGGAAGAGGAAATGTCAACTTCCTTTATTATTTATTCTGAGCAATATTAATTACCTGGTTTGTGATTGGAAAAAAGCAGCCACATGCAGAACCCAGCCAAGCACCCAGCCCAAATCCAATCAGCCTGATGGATGCAGAAAGTTTACAGAATGACCTTGTGCATAATTATTCATTTGATGGCTGTTAGTAAATGGCACAAATGGAATCTGACATACATTATAACACGTTAATGATTGCCTTCCTCCCTCCATCCTCTTCTGTACAGAAAAATGATTTTAATTAAGACTTCCGTGATTAGTCATTTAATCAGTCATTAGGCCAATACAGATGGAGTCAATTAATTTTTTTTACACTTGAATAGAGACTTGATGCTTCTGCAAACTGTACAATATATTTTTTTTAATGTTGTATTATGGACAATTGCCTTGATGTCTCTCTAGTAAGTGCACATTACTTCTCCAAAAACTGGGTAGCACTTGCAGCACCTCAGTGTTGTGGCAATTATAGGTGTGTTTTATTATTTAGAGTCTACCCAAATTCTAATGAATCAGTTTGGTTCTAATTTGAGACTGATGGTTGTTCTTGTTATGGAGTATCCTTTAGCATTTAAGGAGTAGTGGGGTGGAGTTGCCTTTTAATGCAAATGTATTCAGCATTTCCTCATGTATTTTTTAATTACAAACTATAATACTTTGTGTTTCAGTGCTAAATTTCATGCAAGAATTTGAAATGTTTTGTGAACTTCAGGGCCTGTTTCATTTGGTGCGGGAACACTTTCTGCCTCCTTGGTAGATTGAAAAAATGAGGTGAATATAGCTATGAAATGATTTGCTAAAAATCATGAGAAGGAGTTGAGTGATCACCATCCATCTTAGATCAACAATACTTTAAATGACTTATTGGCTGTAGGTCAAAGTCATTGGCCGTTTACTGGACAAGAAGAGAACAGAAGTCTTAGTTTTTTAGTCTTAGAACTATTTTAGAGTAAGTCTTTGCCTGTTGCTGTGGTTGGCTGATATAGCTTGTCTTTAAAAGATATCAAGGCTAGTTTAGAAAAGACAAAGCAACTTTCATTTCTGTTCTGAGAAATTAAATCCAGAGAGAATTCATGAACTGATGAAACTTCCACAGTGTTTTATGTGACTGCTTTATGTTGGCTCATCAAGCAGCATTGGTTGTTTCTAGTGGTGTTCATTTATTGGCATGATATTGCCCTATTTAAAAAAAAACAAACCACCAACTCCAAATTTTCTTAATGAGAGAAGTACCTCATGTTACATCCGTGTTTTGACTTGCCAAGAAAGCAAGATATATTCACAGTTAAAATGTTCAAAAGCAAATAACTGTTTCCTCATTGGCTTCTGCTGTCACTGTGAGGCTCCCTGCTCCCTTGTGTTTTCTGGTGCTTGGTGAGTCAGATAGTCTGGCCACTCCTGATACCCTGAGCATCAGGTTGTGAAGAAGGGAAGGAGCTGAATACCTCACCTGTAACAATTGAAGGAATTGCAAGCAAGATAGAAGTTTGTTTCAGCAATTAATAACCTGGTATGGTAGGTATATGAGACAACTGCAGATGGGGACATGTTTGTGCAGGAAGTACAGGGAGCTCTGGTACATTTGGTTCGCATTTTATATGTGATTGAATAATTACTGTTGAGCAGTTAATTAGAAAGATCATAATATAAGACTAGCCTGTGACATGAGAGAAGATTACAAAAAGAATGACTTATGAGTCCCTGTCTGGAAAAATGGCTTGATAAAAAAGGACAATCAAATGCTGAGGCAGTGTGATCTGGAGAACAGGAGAGCAGTTCAGCTGGGCTGCAGTTCAGCTGGGCTGCCAGCAAACAGTTCGTGGGAGCTTGAAACAAGTGGAGACCTGGCTGCATCAAGGAGGACATGAAATAGTTTAATTCACTGCCACCCAAACCTCTTGAATCCATTTCCAATGTAAATGAAAAACACGGTGATTGAAACCTGTGGGAGTCAATGGGGTTCAGGGTCCATGCCAGCAGCCAGCCTTGGCAGTTGATGGTTTTCTGTTCCCTGTCACAGCAGTGTCCCTGTGCTGGGAGAGAAGAGGGCAGTGTCCACCCCGGCCTGAGGGGCAGATCCTCACTATGTCAGCAGTTTGTTTTAGTGTGGTCTTGGTGGGCTATTGCAGAGGCAAAATGGAAAAGAATAGATTGATTTGTGTCTTTCTTAAGAAAGCTTTCAAAAATTGAAAAATTAGTCCTGTCTTGTCTAGCCCAGGAATAATAAATAAAAGCAGGTGTGAGGTATTGGAATTGAAAACAGCTGGATATGACTGACATGATCTGACTTCTCTAGAGCTTCAATCTTTAATCCCTGTGGCTCAGTGTGAATATTTCCCTCCTGATGCAATGCAGAAATAATAAATAGAACACAGCATATGGAAGGGTTCCTAGACTGAGCAGTGAGGAGGGAACAAACCACAGTTAACTCTCTTTATGCTCACTTTTCCTTCACTTTAATGTATACCTCAGCAACCTTTCTGAATGCCTTCTGCTAATCCTTATTGTCTGTTTCTTGGTGTTTGTAGCAGGGCATGTCATGCTAGGATGAAAAATGAGAAGTCTTTGGAACTTTGTGTGTCAGCTGGAATCTACCTTAATTCAGAGCTTTTTTGAAGATGTTTGGTGATCCCCTCCCCATTTTTGATGTAGCTTTTGCATGTAAACACTTCTTCCCCAGTAAGCACTAAATCATCGCTGTGTGGCGAAGGAAGGCCTCTCTCTACCATTAAAATTATCTGATAAAGTAGAGTGTTATCCAGCCTTATTCTGTGTCTTGAAACTGGTCAAATCCTGATACTTGGAGCCTGCCAGAAGGTGGATTTGTCCACTGGAAAAACTCTGCCATCTCTTTTAGAGAGTTCCATACAAGGAATGGGTAGGAAGAGCAGCTCAGTTGATAGAGATAGCATGTTAATTGAGATGACACCAAATGATTCATTACACTTGTCTGAGACAGCAGGGTTCAAAAATAGGCACCAGGCAATTCTATCCTACCCAATAATGGTCTTTTATTTAACCGGGATCTGAATGGCTTTGTATGTTGGAATGAATCCTTTGGTGTGGATGTGAAGTACTATGTAAAAGAAACTAAGCAATGCCTACGTAAGTAAATGATAGGTGGGTTCTTTCTTTCATGTTTATTCTGTTCCAACAGTAATGATAAGATTCATCAGGGTCACACTTGGAAGCTGTCTTGCAAAGTAGATAATTTAGAAAAACATTTTGGCAACCTGCTGTTTTGTCATATATTTCAAGCAGGTTGTGCCAAAAGAAAATTGTAGAAACTGCTGTTATAGAGTAGAAAATCATGGGATTTATAATAGGGAGCCAGTGGCAAGAATTCATTATACATTCACACCTGCAGATAAAGAGCATCTAAAATTGGAAGTTTTATTCCACTCATCTTTGATCCTGATATTATTAGGTGATATTAGCATCATCCTACACTAGGTTCTGGAATTGAGCAGAAATTAATTCATCCATTGCTTTTTTAATGTGTTGTTCTTTTTGTACAGCAACTGTAACTTGTATTTAGAGCAATAGTCCTGGATATCGAGTCTCTTGGTTTCTGTTGTTGAACATTGTATGGCCCTGATCTCCCATACATAATTTACCTTTAGTGAACTAATAAAATTAAAATGTTCTATCCTGAAGAGAAACTTTTTGATACTTCTGAAATATTTGGAATAATTTCATCAGGTTCTAGACACAACCTGAATATCTTTACATAGAAGTTGCTAACTGAGGCTCTTTGTATTTGTAAATGCCTGGCTCTGTGTCAAAATACCACCTAAACAGGAACATAATGGGAATTCTCTTTCATCTCAACCTAACTTTGGGAGCCCAAATTCTCAGTTTCAGCTGAACAATCATGATTCTAGTATCCCAGTTCAGATCTTCCTGCCCCTGTTTTCCAAATATGTTACTTTGGACTTACACAAAGAGAAAACAGAGTGTTTAAAAATAGGATTTTGTAAATCCACAGATTAAATTGTTAGTCTTCAAAATTCTGTTCTCCAACAACGAATCCTCCTGGAATTTATTGAGCAGGGTGTTGTTCACAGTGTACCAGATGCATTTATCATTTTATCTACTTGTGGAAAATCTGGTAGACTGAGATTTATTGTTTCCATATAGATTAAATGACTGGCAAGATTCACTCATTTCTACAGTATATTCTTTGAAAAATATTTGCTGGATTCTTTTTCTGCAAATACTTGCATTAAATAGTTGTTAGGAGAGGTATATGCCTAGCCAGGTTAACTCATTGAAAATCTTACAGAAAGACTGTACAGCAACTTTTCTTTGCTGCTTTACTCTGTGCAGAGGGACATAAAGCAGAAGGACCCTGTTCCCTGAGCTTCAGTTTTCTGGCAGAGTCACCAAGCAGTGGAGCACTCCCTTGGAAAGCTTTTATAAGCACCGGTGAGCTGGAGTGCCTTCATCCAGGTGAATATACCTGTTTTCTGTCCCACCTCAAGTGCTCATTTGTGCAACTTTGAATGATTAACTACAAAGACTTAAACCAGATGGCAGATTCTACAACCCCTCCCATGATATATTTGATCCATGGCTGCTGAAGTTCTAACAAAGAAAAGGGAAAATGATACTTGGTTTCTAATTAAAGAAGTAATTTTCCTTTGCAAATAGACTTTTTATCTCAGCTGCAGTGTTAAGGATCAATGGGTTGTCACATGTATGTCTTTTTAATAAATGCCAGCTGAGATGACATTAAAGTGATAGACTGATCACTGTAATCAATGCAATTCAAAATTGCTTTATGTCTTAAATGAACTTGGTTCCTTTCTGTGATTCTCCTCCAGTTAACATTGCCTGAGCAATGAAGTACAAGGTTACATCTTAGTTTAAAGGAAGAAGTGATGATGATACGGAATTGAAATTCTTTACATAGGTGCAGGTTGTGCAGTTTAACTCCTGTTCTTATGCAATTCAAAGGACCTGGCTATACAATTCTTCCTGCAAAAAAGCTAATGAGAGGGAAAAAAAAGTAAAAGAAAAGAAAATAATGCAAAGCTTCCTCTGTCTTCCTCTCCTGCCCTAACCCTTCCCATACCAAGAGTGAGTGGCCAAGTCTTACTAAGATTTTTATTTGCTTAGTTGTTTTAGGCCATGAATATTGACACTCCACAACACACAAGTTACTCAACTCAAAGGCAATTAGCATGGTATTTGAGCATGAACATGTGATTAGTCTTAAAAGAATGTGTGTGTGTGTGTGTTGTGCAGTGCCTGTACTCTTAATGCCAACCATAGGCTTATCTCTATTTTTTAGGAAGATACTGATATGTTTTGGGCTCCCATGAGCACATCTTCGCTAGCTTCTGACAAGGTGATGCATCTGTTAAAACAGCCCTACTGATGAAGCAGCTGGTGATGGTAGAGGAAGGCAAACATACCACCAGAGAACAGTCTAATTTGCAGCTAAAGGAATCTTTCCATACCGTTATTCTTACAATCTAATCGGTGTCTTTAAAATCTATTTATGCAGAATACTTCAGAACTCTTTTCTTGTTCTGGATTTATTTTTTCAAAACCCTAGAGGTTCTGTAAAAACGCTCAGGATTCTTGTAAACCCTTTTATTTCTCTTAAAGTTGGCAGACTGACAGGCTTTAGTTATGCTTAGTGCTAAATTATTTATCTTCCTTTTCCCTCCTAGCCCTGACTTCTGAATCTTTAACTTGACTCTTGGGATGTATCATCTTCTTTCTCCCTTTAAAGTGAAGTCATTTTTATCTTTTGTCTTCAGTGTTTTACCATTGAAAAAGTACATGTAAAGTTTGAATGTATATTTAAGATGCAGTCCTTGATTTTTTGTCATTGCAATTCCTAGTATTACAAGGTAACTAGGCCATGTAAACTATTTTGTTACTTGTATATGATTCTTATTCATGACCAACATTCAATAGTGGATCTCAAATTGATTTATTTTTTGAAAAACACCATTCCTATTCCATCTCGTGTCATGTGTTATAGAGCAGTCTTGAGGCATTCTCCTCTAGGATAAAGGTCATTTAATTGCCAGGAGTTTTTCAACAATGATGTTGAAATGCTGGTAAAATAAAAAGTTAAGCACATAATCTCCTTTAAATCCAGCTTCCCGTGAAGTACAATGTAGTGTCACTATATCAGTCTGTTTTTCATGGGACATAAGCAGGCAATTAAATGCCTTCCTAATAATAATAATGTTACTGTGTGCTTTACATTATGTATGTCCTAATAACTTTCAAGTAGGGAAGAAGTGAATAAATGGTAGAAGAGAGGATCTTTTTCATTTTAATTGCTCATCAGGGGTGACAAGCATTTATTTTTACAAAATACAAGGATAACTATTTGAATTCTAGCTTTTTTCAGTGTGTTATGAACTTTGTTATCTACAAAGAGTTACATATGCTAAAGTATCACCATGTATACTATAAAATGTGATTAATGGGTACACAATTTTAATATAAGTGAATTTGTAGTATCCAGTGAACATATTTGTGACTGTGACTTGGATGCTAGTTGTTACTTCCTTATTTATAATTTTCTAACTATAATTCTTTTACCTCACAAATATGTTTAAGTCTTTTCAAACTGTTACATCAATCAGTAATGTTTGGCTTGTTTTGAGAAAGAAGGCAATGTGGTTTCAGAATACTGAAAGCTTTTGAAAATCCAGCCTGAAGGATCTGAATCTTGTTATGTTGTTATGAAAGTAGCCAAATATTTCACATTAAAGTGACCAGTGCAAGACACGTTACAGGAGGAAGTGTCTTTGACTGTCTTTAGGAGCTAATAACAAGCTCTCTTCAACATGTAAGTAAGCATCAGTATTTGGAGTAACAATATATTTAATCTCTAGATTTTGCATGATATCCAAAGAATAAAAGGTACAAAAGGATCAGCACCTCATCAAGAATTCTAAGACATCACAAGGTAAATATCTTTTTTCCTCTTGTCTGTGTTATAGTCATCAAATGAAGAGCTGTAGAGGCTGGTTCATGGAATAATTTTAGTACTGAATGTATTGATCATGAAGATGTGTCCATTCCTAAACTGCTTCTAGGATTTGTAAAGGAAGCCAGACAAATGTTCCTAGAACTTTTTCTTTCAAAACATTGATCTTTGGTGTCTTGTTTAAGTGTCTAATTTGTCTGACAACAAAGAATCTGACAATTCTGGGTGCTACTTTTAATTAGGATTCTGTTGTTTCTGGTACTCTAAAACAAGACTCTGGGAACCTTTAGTCTCTGTTCTTACAACACCAAAAAGCAGAGTCTCTTGAAAGGGAGCTTCCATTGAAGTTTACTTGGAAAATAAATACCTGCCAATAGCATGAGAAAATGTGAATAAGTGTTTGCTCTTGAGGCTGCAGAGGATTAGGAGCAGGGCAGTGTGCTAGCCACTGAGTCCAGGTCATCAGTTCACATCAAATAATGTCACTGGATGATGCTGGTGAGGTTGTACCTACTTGTTTAAGTCACGGAATTGGCAGTTACTGTCAAAGGGGAAATATCACCTGACTGGAGGGGAAAAGACTAAAAAAGCTCCACATTTTGTTTCCTAAAAATGGATGATGTATATACACTTATTTATTGTGCTGTAGCGAGTGTTACCATTTTAACAACTCGAATATTTGTGGTTTCTTTACAAAGATGAGTGAAAAAAAACAAAGACCATTGTTACTGGAGGAGTCATGCATCCTTGATAGTTTTGTGAGTGTGAGCTTGAAGCATCCCATGCATACAGCACGAGAGTCATAGAATGGAAGATCAGACTTATTTACTGTTGTCAAAATGCATGTTCTGTGCACACATTGCTTTGCAAAATGCACAGTAACCTTTTTTGGAGCATACTTACAAGGGGCACGGTAAATCTGTCAATTGCTTGCTGTCTATAAACTCTGATCCTAACTTCTGTCTAGCTTAAAGCCAAGAATCTGCATACTTGTAAATTTAAAATACACAGAGAAGGTTCAAAATGGATCATAATCATCTATATAGTTCTAGTTTTGTCTTCCTTCATTCCAAGTCCTTGACAAGGTAGATTTTCCGTATCTTGTTTTATTAGACTGTTCAAATTGCCATACATGATACTTGCTATAATAGTTCTGTTTCATTTTTACTCACATTAGTATTAAACAGTAACTTTCTATTCTATTTTTGAAGTTGGTGACCTCTGAAGGATTTGGAAATCTGAAACTTTCATTGGTGGAAAAATACCTGATAGCATATTCTGGAAAGCCTATGGCTCATTAACTTATGTCTATAAATGGCTGCAAAATTCATAAACCTTTACATAATGATTTTCTTTAACTGTGGTACTATTAATTTTTATGGTAATTTTAGTGTTATTTATGATCGTCAAAAGAGTCTGTTGGAAAAAGATAATGGCACAGGGCTTCCAATTTGTAGATCCTCTATGCCTGGTAGTAAGTGTTGCAGGCTCTATTAAAGATTAAGGAGGTTACAAGCTTTGACTTTATAAGGTGAAAGTAATTCTTTGAAGGGAAAGTTATATCATTAAAAGTGATTGGAATTGATTACTCAAAGAGCTATAGTAATTCATTCGTGATTTCCATTCAGTTTTACCTCTTTAAGGCTTTAAAACATTTCTCTGTAATCAGAGAGATCCTAATTTATTTTTGTCTGTCTGCTTACCAGTTATAGGAGCTTTTACATTCAAAAAAACCCCACTACAAACACACAAGCAAACAGAAAAAACAACCCTGTAATTACAGCTCAGATTAAAAAGTTTAAATTAGTGTGTTATCTTTGAAAGCTGCTGGAGTAAAACCAGTCTGCCCTTCTTCTTCTCTCTCTGGAATATACAGAATACATGGTAGCTCCTGATCTACACTGTGCAGATGGGGAACAGATATTTAAAAAGGCAATTGGTTGGGTAATGTAATGCTCCAGAAATGGAGTAGCTAGCAGGTATTTTCTGTAAGGTGCAGAGTGAATACCCTGCATTTTGATCCTTTTTACATGCACAGGGTGAAGCAATGAAACATGTTATACAGGCAGGAGACATTGAGTTTTAGGAGATGTTAGATTGATTTACTTGTGTCGCGGGCCGGTACCAAGAGCTACCGGCTGTCAGGATATTTTCGCGACTTCCCCCCCCCCCCCAATGTGGAGAGGTTTATAAATGAGCCCTGAGTGTGGGATCGTTTCTTAGAGGGTAGATTAAAGTACCCCCCCTACCACGCTCAGAAATTGTTACTGAGACCAATGTTTAGTTTGTAAATTAATCAGTTTATTAAGAGATAACACATACTAAGGGATCAAGGTTCAGGAGAGGTGCAAACCAATGGAGTGAAAGGGTAGGAGTTGAGCCCTGTAAGAAGGTAAAAGTATGTGTGTGTGTGCGTGTGTGCCTGTATATTTACCTTCCTTCCTTAATTTGATCGTCCGAAGTGCTGGCAGGCTCAATTGGAGATCTGCAAGGGGGCCGGCGTCCCAGTAACCGGGGTGACCCCTTCCTGCTACTGGCGGGCAAGACTCCGGTCCCGTGGCAAGTGGCAGACGCAGGCTGGGCTGGCTTCTTTGGTCCGATTCGGTCCGGTCCAGGCAGGCAGAGTTCCAGGGAGCGGGCACGACCCCCGCGGGGCGAGCACAGGCGGCGCCCCCCTTTCTCCGTTCCTTCGAGCACGGGAGTGGCGTCCAAGCAGGTCCAGGTGCTGCAGCGGGGTCTGTCCAAAGCAGGCAGAGAGGGCGAGCAGAGTCCTAAAACCCCCCCGCAGATTTTCCTCTTTCTTCTTTTTTATAGACCAAAGACCATTGTTCCAAAAGATACCACTGTCTGAATTAGCCATGTATATTTACGTTTTTAATCTATTGTTTTTTCTTCTGCCAGTCATCATAACCTTTATGTTGTTCCTTTGCTATGCACCTATCTTGCAGGGCAAGAGGCCTGCTCATTCTGTCCTTGAGTGAAGGCGTCACTCCTGTTTTGCTGGCTTGAAAGGCATCTTTTGTTTAGTCTTATGTGGGGTAAAGAAGATAGGGCGTTCCCCACATCTTGCTATCCACAAGTTCCTGTAAGGAATGTCTTTTCTGCTCAGAATTCTGAGCTAGCACCAAAAGCTGCAGTCTGAGGTCTCATTAAAGATTTGCACATGAAGAGGCTTCAGGGTCAGAGAGAGATTGATCTGTAAGTTAGGATATTATTTTCTAGCATCAATGCAAGGGATGTAGTATCTTAAAAATATTTCAGAGATGTTGTGCTAATTCTTGCTTTTCCATCTCGCTCTGTTGGGGAAAGCAGTATTCCTTTAAAATTATTTCCACTGTGTAAATAACTACTTTGATTTTCAGGCTGTCCAGCTTGGGCTCTCTCCATTGCACAAACCACCACATGTTTCTGTCAGTTGAGTGTAGAGCAGTGGTTGTCTCCTAATCTGATTGTCAGTCTGTTGAAGGCTGTAATTTCTGTCTAGAAGGTTTTGTACTTGAATATCTGGTATGGGTGGACACAACAGATTTGAGGGCTGTTTTCCTAGGAGTTCTCAGCTGAGCTTTATTCGCTACTTTTCTTATTGCAAATCTTACAGTGGCTTGGTGGCCTGTTTGTGTTAGTCCTGCAGTCATGGCAGCTTCTCCTGGGAGTTGCACACATATTGGTACCCATCCAATTTTACATACATGAGTAGTCCCATTGCAGCTATTAACACTGCTCATCTGCATAAAGAGGAATTTCTTCTGGGACTTGGCCTATTGTTTATTTTATTACCTGAGAGCTTTTGAGAGAAAGTATCCTACAGGTACACCAGCTATTATGAAAATGCTATAGTATCATAAATCCCTGGTTAAATTACCATTGGGGTGTCTTTGCTACTTTAAGTGTATATTGTCTTAGGAGTTTATTGTATATGTTAATGAATTATAGGCCTAATTGGTAGCACAAGTTGTCATGCTGTCTACTTAATGATCACAGTTGTCTTCTAGTTGTGATTTAGCAGATATAACAGAATTTGGCACTGGAATTGTATAATTTTTTAATACTTTATTTAAATATACTTATGATTGTAATTTTTTCATGTCACTTCTCCCTGTTTGTGTACTGAAACTCTTTGTTTGGGGGAGGTTTTGCTTTATTCTTTCCCCATTTTAAAAGTTTAATTCCCCACTTTCCCTTATCTTTTTCAGGCCAGTATGTGCCTTTAGTCCATGAAGTGACCATGCCCCCATTCTTGGGCCAGACTCACACCTACCTTCAAACTCTTGGATTCTTCCAGAGAAAACCAAAATCAAGAACAAAGTTTCATTCAAAGTCATCAGCAAGTACAGAGGATCGAACCCCACAGCCAGGGCTCTTATCCAGTAGATAGTTCAGCTGACTAGTAGGGATGAGGCTGTAGCACAAAACTTTCAGATTACAAGCCTCTGTTATTTATTAGGCTTCCTAGTACAGATAACCTTGTTAATTAGTATTTGAAAATTATATGTAAGATTGGAATACTTGGCTTGCCAAATGGAAACCATCATCCTTTCTTTTCTGATCCTTTTCTGCCTCTATGAAGAAGAGGCAAATGTTTAATAGAAAAGCGATAAATAATGTTTCAGAAGGATCAATGATGAGGAATATGTGCTTGGAAACTGGGAAACAACGTGTTCTGGAAGGATGGTTTGACAACAGTGTGTGCCTTTCTAGAAGGCAATGCTTTTGTCTCAGTGGTAGCTCATGGGGGCTGTGGTTGCCATGGTAAGGTACATGTTTTGTTATGAATGCTATAAATAGTCCTGTCTTTGGCCAAAAGCCTAAGTGGGGATCCTGCTCTGGTTGTGTTTATTGTGAGTTTTGATCATGGTCACAAAGATTTATGTGGTGATTTACATGGCAAATTAAATGGGCATTAAGACAACCATCTTTGTGTCTTTCTGCAATGGAAGTGTCTGCCTCATGTGTAGTCATTCTCTGGACTTCTGAAATTTTAATTTTAAGTGTCTGTGAATAAGATTTTGATCTTGTCTTTCCAATATTCTATCTCTGTCTGTATCCCTGACCTGAAGGGAACAGACTGCTGGGTGGTCCTACACAGACCAGAACTGAAATTTAGAATACGTGACCTTTGTACCTAGATCTGCTGCAGATGAGCTTCTGTAGAGTAATTATCTCTGAGAAGCAAAAGCAGTAGAAAAAGGGTAAAATATCACCTGCATCGAGATGGAAAAGCTTAAGTCTACAATGTTTCTGAACTTTTGAGATCTTTGGGTGAAGAAAGCAGAATGTTGCTATGGCACTTCTTGTCATTGTGCATTTGGACTGTCCTCCAGTCATTTTTCAACTATGTGGACTTAGCTTGAGAAGGCTGAAAGCACAGGAAACAATTGCATACATCTGGTGACAGAAGCTGTCTTAATTGTTTATGGATTTGTGATTGCAGGAGTGCTCAGCAGTGGTCCATGGCACGTGCTCTCAGGTGGTGCTGGAGTGACAGCCATGGACTGTGTTTCTTGAGTATTTCAAGAGCAGAAGTTGAGAAAACGTCCTGTTTCCACCTTGGAAAGTTCACTTTGCTTTTGCTGCTGAGATTGCTGGCCAGACTGCTTCCCAGTGCCAGTGTGGTATAATTGGCAGCTGAGCTCAGTTTTCCAAATCATTGTAAACAATGCACTGAATATCCAGCAGAAGGCAGTCCATTTCATTGGATGCTCTTTGGTTAGCTAACAGCAATACCTGTTCTACAGTACTTCTAGTTCTTCAGCTGGTGGGATCCAGCTTCTGTCTCTTCTGATGCAGGGCTTTTGATAGCAGTCCCTGTCTAGCACAGGTGGAAGGATTGCACAGGAATCACAGTTTTAGAAACTTCATTAATCTCAAACCAAAATCCTTCTGCCACAGTTATTGCTCTGGCCTATGTCCCCCTTTTTCTTTCATACAGAAAGTGTGTCACACAGAACAGGCTATAGCTGAAGGCTTTCTGCTTTAGAGTGAGATTTATGTACCTCTTTTAATATTAAGCTAAGTTAGGGAATGAAGAGAATTGGGGCATGTTACAGCTGTGATACAAGTATTCCAAGAAGTGCAATGAAAGCTTCATCCATAACACTTCAAATATTGCCATTCTTAATATGTTCCCAAGGAGTGGTGAATGCAGATAGAAGTATCTTGGGTGCAGAGCAGTAGAAATGCCATGTCTGGTTTTCATTCTCTGCAGACAGGATGAGCAGTTGCTAAAGCAGTTGTTCTAAAAAATGAGTTAACAGTCAACCTATCTGAAATATATTTTTCAAAAGTTTGGAGTGTTTCCATTAGTATTTAAGTACCAAGAAATATATCATAAAAGCCAGTTGGCCTCACAAACTTTGAATCTAATACCATTTAATTGTATCGAGTTGCAGTTGTTCTAATGTTTTCTGTGTAAGGGGTCAGGGTTC
Organism: Apus apus; assembly: GCF_020740795.1. Classification (NCBI taxonomy): domain Eukaryota; kingdom Metazoa; phylum Chordata; class Aves; order Apodiformes; family Apodidae; genus Apus; species Apus apus. The sequence continues at coordinate 1,665,002 of NC_067301.1, forward strand.
CAGCAAACATGTTTCTGGAGTTGTTGGCAGCTAAAGGAGAGAGGCTGCTTTATTGCTCTTTCATAACTGTTCTGATTTCCATAGCCAAGAAAGCTCCATCAGAGTTTTTATTATTTTTAATTTAAAAAATGCTTTAGAAAATGTATTATTCCAGGACACCTGCAGGAGCAGAAAAGTTCTGAAATTTTGGAAACTAATCTTGCTTTGGAAAGAGACATTTTCTTTCCTATGCTAAAGAAAGCACAACATTTGAAAACGTGTATTTGTGGCTTTGTAGCAGTGATAAACTTCACTTAACAAGCCATCTTCTGCTTTGTATCATCTGGTCACATCTTCACTGTGCTTTTAAACCACGTCCAATCTTCACGTTCATTGCATCTTCATTCCCATTTAAGGCTTTTAAGAGGTATTATTAACCCAAGTTTGATACATGTCCTCAATTCCCAATATACATGTGATGTTTTGCCCTTAAGTTTTTGATCTATTCTGCTGCAGATGTCAAATCCTCTGGTCCCATATCAAGATGGAATTATGTAATAACAGAAATCAGAGATGGGGGAAAAATCTATGAGGTCACCTTGTCCATCTCTTCTGCCAGCTCAGAAGAACTCCCTGCAGGATGTTCTCCAGTGGGTTGTACAGCTTAGTTCTGGACAGTTCTTTTGAAAGGACTGCGAAGTCTTTCCTATGATTCTCAGTAAATACCTTTTACTTGTCTGGTTTTAGTCTTCTATGACGGGGTCAGATTGTATCCATGACACTTCTGTAATGCAACTATTAGTCGTAGCAATAAGAGCAACTGGCATTTTTGTTTAATAAATTACTTTTGTTTTAGGACCAACTTTGCATCTTCTGGTTTTGATAGCTGGCTAAGGAAGTGAAAGGCAGCTCAGAACTTCTGCAGCACTGTACTTGACAGCTCTCCGTACAAACTCGTAGAGTTGCTAATTGTAGAGCTCAGTTCCAGAGCAGCAGTTGCTTATTAGTATCAAGAAGACTCAAATGTAGCAGATTTCTGTAAGACATGGAGGAGCTGGGTTTTGTGACTTGGAGAAAACAGGCCTATGAGTTCTCTTGTTTCAATCTGCAGCCATATGTTAATTTTCACATGTTCTGTGAGTAGGGCAGAAATGTCTTCTTCAGAGGGCGTGCTAATTTCCTTCCTAGGGATCTTTGTGCATCACTGCTGTCAATGTAGAGCTCATCTGTCAGAATTTTTCAGACAGGAAAAAAAAAAGCAGGGCTTATGCTTTTGAGAGGCAGTGGGGACACACTGAAACACTTTTTTCTTAAACATAAGTAGAATTTCCTGTATTTTTACTGTCTCATTGAACAGTGGAGCAGTTTGCCCAGAGAGGATGCTTATGAAGTCTCTGTCCTTGGAGATACTGAAAATAAGACTGGACAAGGCCCTTAGCAACCTCCTCTATTTGATCCTGCTTTGAGCGGGGAGGTTGGACCAGGATTCCAGAGGTCCTTTCCAACCAGAATGTTCCTATGATTTTGTGATTATTGGAAAGGCCCCAAACTGGGAAAAAGAATAGGGGTTTTCCTTCTGGAAAGGGACAGACTTATCCAGATTCAGGACACCTAATTTTGGGTCCTCTGTATCTGTCTTCCTGCAAATTACTTTGGTAAAGTCCTAGATTAGAACTTGAGGTTACAGATAATAGAATGATACCCTCATTTCATTGTTTTTACTGTTCAGTGTCATCATGAAGCCTAGTCATTGCCATTCCTGATCTTGATTTCATAAGTTTTGTTTAGATTTCTAGTTGAAAGAAGCAGGCACTGCCCCCACAGGGCTGTGGTGAATCTCAGTTACTCTGGATCAGCCACTCATTTCTCAAGAAGGTCCTCAGGATTGCTGAGTAGCTGTGAATCTACAGGAGCCTGTTCCCTTCTCTGTGGTTCAGCCAGTCAGGAGAGACCACAAACAGCCTTGCCTTTCTGTCTGTGAAACCACATGTGCATAGTGAGAAAGTGAGGGAGGAAAAAAGTCTCTGCTAAATCCAAACACAGCAACTGCATGTTCTTAAAGCTTGTACCTCCATTATAGGATACTCTGGCATCTTGCTAGGCAATATGTAAAATATTTCATTAAAAATCCTCTATGTTCTTATTAAGCAGTTATTTTATAGTAATAAATTGTCAGATTTAGAAGGTTTTGAGAGGCTTTTATGTAGTAATAATGTCATACCATCTTCATGGTCTGTTGGAAAGAGGAGAATTTCACTGTTTAAAAAAAAAAGTGTGCTCCTACAGGGCATTGTGAAATGAGAAAGAAGTAGGTGAGAGCTTCTGGTTGGGCTTAAAGTCACTGCAATAGTCCCTGCAACAGCAAACAGGCTTTTCCCATACTGAACATTTTTCCAGTAGGGAGAAAGGAAGACAAGTCTCGGTCTTACGAACACATGTAGATTTTTATGGCCAGAGTGCTTTAATTTTTTTTTTCCTCCTTTCCCTAAATATGCAACTTAAATAGCGTTATTCTGATAGGTAGTGAAGTACAAATGTGATGAATGGAAGAGCTCTTGATGAGCACTGGTAGTTCAGCCCCAGAGAAATGAGCAGCTGGTTTACTTTGGCCATTTTCCAAAACCCACAAAGAGTTAAATCACATTAACTATACAAAGAACTGAGACATTTGTCTTCACTATGGCTGCAGTGTCTTCTCATGAGGAGCTCAATATTTTAACCCTGTTTATGCCCTTTGAGAGACCTCTGAATCTCAGTCAGGGACACTAATACTAATGAGGCTGTAAGGAAGAATCACTTGGGAATTCAGAACAAAAACAGGGGGTTCTGCTTCTTCTAGAAGAAAAATATATAAAGAACAAAAAACCTCTTCCTACTGTAACTTTAATTCTGATTTATTTTTATGTTTACCTAATTACGCAGATCAGAAAGAATACAAATAATTGACTGGGTTAAACTGGAAATGCTGTAATTACTGCCTGGGGGATGAAGGAGAACAGGCTGGGGTAAGTCTGAGCTGGGCTGCACCCCCACACAGAGGGTGCCAGGCTCTTGCTGTGAGTCCAGCCTAGGGTGGGGTCACCTCACATCCCTTCTCTCTCCCACTTTCCCTTTGTCTCGAAATTGCTTTCAGTTAACATCTGGAACTTTTTTTTTCTAATCAGCATCATTTCCTTAGCTAGAGCAAAGTGTTTTCATGATGGGGGCATTCCTACAGTTTGAGATCAGCCAGAGAAAAAAAAAATAATTAGGTTTTGGCTTCACGTCTCTCTTTTTTCTAATTTTGGAAGAAGTGTGTCTGAAGTTTGTGTAATGCCTAGTCTTACTCCACTGAAAAATTTCAAATTCCTTAAAGGGAATACAGCAAATTCAAGGTTTTACTGGAAACCTTTGCTTATCTTTGGGATTGTAAAGTTGTTACACCCTACAGGCTTAGGGGCACAGTAGCAAAGTTTAGTGTCTGTAGCAATTCAGATCTGAAAACATGAAGCAAGTTGTAAAGTCCACTCATGAGTCACAACTCCTCTAGGAAACAAGGGGTGCGTGGGGATCGTTTACCTCTGAAGGGGAAGGCAAATGCTTTTTCACTTCAAACACAAATGTTTAAAATGGAGTGAAGAGTCAGTGGGCTTTGGAATTTCCACGGGAATGTAGGAAACAGAATATGTTTGTTACATTTGGAATTGAATACTGAGCTGGAAACCCAAACTTTTCATGCCGTTGCTTCTTTAATAATAACATCAAGTGGTAATGGATTTTTTTGTTCTTTGTTGCACCCAAAAGGAAGCCTTTGCTAAGATCCTATGAGTGTGACAGAGCACAGCACAAAGGAGCAGCCTCTCTTGAGTAGACTGAGCAGCCGTGTCTTACTTAGTCTAAACACACTTTTGGTGCCTTCCCTGCTAGAGAGAAGCCAGTGTTCCCTTAGTCGTGGTTACTCAGTTATTTTCAGAGTGCAACATACTGTCCTAATTATTCTGAAATGTGCTGCTCACAGTTTTGGCAGTCTACAAAAAGCAAGGTGTGTGCAATCTGCTCAGAAACAGAGTTCAGTACCAGTAGGGAGCTGCCCCACGTAGTCTTCCACTCCAAACAAAATAATACTCAGCCCTGAAGTTGTGCTGCTTACCATCAGTGTTGATGCATTAAGCTATTTGAGTCCATCTAGAGGAATACAATGTAGCTTTTATAAATCTGACAGCAGCACAGGAGATGCACCATGGCTTGTCCCAGGGCACAGAGGGAGTCAGCAGCAGAGCTGGTGCCTGAGTTCAGAGATTGTTTTGGCTGTTAGAAACTTCAGCATATATTTGCCAAATCATACAAGGAGGTTGGGAACATCAGTCAGGCATTCCATTTTGGTGACTTTTATGTAAGCCATCTCATGTCTTTGTGCTGCCTGTGAATAACACTAACCATAGTACCAATGGGAGCACTAGTACACTTGTTTCTGAGGGGCCCTATTCTGTTTGACAGTCTTGATACTTTGACACTCTCTCTAAATCTTACAAATAACTTAATAAATACCTGCACACTTCCAAAAGGAATTCAAATTCCTCTTGCTTCAATGATCTATTTCCTAAGAGTGAAATGATCTAAACATTTCTTTCCAAGTGCTTTTTAGACTGTTCCTCCTTGGCTTTCCTTCATTGTGAAAAGCTGTTTTTGGTTTCTTGGCCTGATTTTTCACTCACATAGTTAATCTTTCTCTGGCTTCTGATAAGATGCCAAATGTTTAAAATCTGCTTTGGTATTCCCTTGTAAAAGAGGCTGGATTTACCAGAGTTCATCACTGTAAGCTATTTCTCCATTTTCAGTGTTCATTTTGCTGTAAGATCTTTCTAGCAAACGAACAAACAAAACCCCCATTTTACTGGTAACTCAGTGTCAGGAATAAGAACTGTCATTGCACCTCTAATGAATTCCATCCTTTCCTCTAGCACAAACATTGCTCTCCTCTTTTGTAATTGTTTCATCCAGACTCAGTAGGACTCCTGTCTCTGAGCTGTTGCAGTTATTGGCTGTTTTGGTAGCTCATCAGATGTTGTTAGACAGGCTCCAAGCTTTATGTAGATCATTCTCATATGTGTGATCAGTGTGTAGATCATACTCATACATTGCAGGCAGCCACAGTTTGCCCACTATACATTAATTAGTACCTTGCCTTTTGCTGTAGTAAATGTGGCTCTGAAAGTCAAATTTATGGATCTGTACCTTAAGAACCCATTTATCATCATCTGGTCTGATTTTCTGCAAAGCACAGGCCAAAGATTTATACCTAGGTACAGAATCAATTAAGAAGATATTTGATGAATAGAAATCTGGGCAAGAGGGGCAGATCCTTTAATCAGATTTCATTAAAAAGCTGGTAATTTGTCACTTGCCTTTTTGCAGTAGTAGGTGGAAGATACTGAGGTTGGGATGATAGATTTTAGGGTCTTCTTCATGAATGGTAAAACGTTCTTAAAGCATATTCATCAGTCTGCTAGGTGAATGTAGGTACTGTGAGAGTATTGGTGCCCAAGATACTTTCTGCATGTTTTTTTTATAATCTAAAAGATTTGACTACCAAGTCCAGAACTAATCATTCTTATCCTATACTTCCTGTATCCTATATTCCTCTGATAATCCTATTTCATTTTATAGTCCTTGGTGGGGAGTTTGCTGGACCTCCTGTGTCCTGCCTCCTGTGGTGGTGACCATGGCCAGCAACCCATAGCACACATGCATGTGTAATCTGCCTGGACAGCAACTTGGCAGTGCAATGGTATGGTCCTTCTGTGCACCTACCAAATCTTCTATGGCTGGCATCATGGAGTTACAGTCCTGCTTGTGAAACACCTTTTTCACAGTCATGGGCTTCACTAGTTCCTACTGAGCAGCTCTTTATTCTGTAGGCAAATTCCTTAGAATAATTACACCATTTGGGGAATATTCAGTGTTTTGTGAAACCTCTGAGGTACTTTTTTAAGTGGCAAGCATTTTTAGTGTATTATTTTTAACTTCATTTTCACTTATTTAATTTTTGAAATAGTATTTTTTTAGAATCCCAAATCTAAGAACAGTGGAAGCCTGTGCTGTGCTATCAGGAAGATGTCTAGTTGGAATGCCACTGCTGGTTGTATCCCAGGAAAGTTCTGTATTGTGTGAAGCAAGCATATAGCAGGGAGCCTCCCAGGATGGCTTTAGTCACTGCAAATTGCACTGAGAAATCTGCTACTTTACATTTCTTTCCAACTGCTCTTTTCAGAGGCTTTCTAAATCTACAGCCCGTTAGTTTACCTTTATTCTCTGAAGCAGTATTTTATGTTTGAATATGTTGCACGTTTTTACATCTTTGCTGTCATTTTTGTACTGAAACATATTTGAGTTTTGCCATCACAACAGATCGGTGCTGCTGTGCTAATGCAGGTGTAAATTGAAATTGTACACACAGGGATGGAGAACAGGCTGGGAAAGGCAGGTCTGTGAGCAAGGCTGGCTCAGTTACGTGCTGGGGAGACGTGAGCTAGAAACAGGGTTTCCTTAGGACCTAGTCCTGCTTGTAACAGGACTGTGCCACAAATACCCTTGTGAATAAAGGCTACTTAAATAAGTTTGCATTTGTGAATTTGGGCTTCATGACAGCACAGGATGGCCTGCATGGATAAGGCAAAAACCCAAGAAATCCCCCTCCCCTGGTGAAGGAGCTTGTCTGCAGGAGCTCTGCCCTGCTGGCTGCTTGCAGGGCTTTGCCCAGTTACTCTGTGTGGCAGTGAGCTGCCTGCCTCTGCCAAAGCAATTATGATTCATGAGTATAATTAGTTTTGTTTTCTCTCTTCTTGGAATTATTGTCTCTAAGATGATTTAAGGAAATGCACAGTTGAGCAGTCAAGTGGATAATTCATTTTTATTTGGAGAGTACCAAAGCTGGAATAAACCAAATAAAATTAACTGTCTTCCATGGCTCCACAGGCATTGCTGGCTTCTCCAACAGCAAAGGTCTGATGTGCAAGTTACTATAGGGTAGACTAGAGGTGAATCTGTGGGCAGTGAGGATGAGTATTAAAGAAATAAGCTCATGTCTGGTTTGCTTTCAGTAATTCAGGTTATTGATCCTAAGAACTGAGAAGAAAATGCCTATACCAGAACTGATGTAATTGTTTTTGTTACACTGTTTGTGTAACAGCCTGGGGCCCTGAGTGAGATTAGGACCCATTCTCTTAGGCACTGGAAACCTGCATGGTAAGAAAAAGTTTTCCTGCATTTCTCCATGAACTTAATACAAGGAACCAGCTAAATGCTATACATGGTGACAAGAGGTTTTGATGATGTGCTATTCCCTTAGAATAATGAGTCAATATTTGCAGAAAAAATAGGAGTAATGCACCTTTCTAGGCACCCAGTAGGTATCCTGGCTCCTTCAGGACATCTTGGAAGGCTTCTTTTTCTTTTGGGATGAAAGCATTGTACACCCTCCTTGAGCTGTCAGAGATGAAGATTTTTTACTTACATGCAGATATGTAAACCCTGCACGGTATGTCTGACTCCTGCCATTATTTATTTGCACATATCGCAATCCCAGCTTCCTTATGCATTTTCTAAGCACTTACAAAATTTGTATCTGCTCTGTCCTCAGCATTGTCCTTGTGCTGGACATGTTCAGAGATAGGGAGAAAGGGGGAAGCTGACTTAGTGCCTCTCTGATACCTTTAACTTTTTGTTCTCAGGAGGACAGACAGTCTCTGTCATGTTTAAAACATCCCCACACAAAGCTATGATTACATCCTCTGCTTTTCATTAGCATCATACTCACCAACCATTGTTTCTAAGGTTTTGAAATGGCCTGGATAGATGTTTATTACTAAGCCCTGCAAATATTGTTCAGCTCAATTCTATTCTTTATTGCAAAAGAAAAGCAACAGTTTCATTTGGGTGTTCAGATTTCATGCGCATTCAAAAGCCTATTTTTTAATGTTTGTGTTTGAAGAACGTTTTTTGTCTTTCATGGCATGTTTCCTTTCCTCTCCTCTTTATTTAGAATATTAGCTTTATTGGAAAGTCAAAGTTTTTAAAGTGTCTTTTTGAACTGTCTGGGATCAGGCATCAGCAAGCAGTTATGGTTCTGGTTTAAAATGTCTTTTGCTTCTCAGCTGAGGGAATAAAAGAAAAATTAGCGGTATTCTCAGAATTCATGCTGCCAAAGCCAGCTGCTAGTGGGTTTTGAACTTCTGTTTTGGTTCTGAATGTACAGCTATCCAGTGTCTTAAGATTCTTTTTACCTATTAATTTGTCAAGCAGCATTTTGAAAAGTCATACAGCAAAAAGCAGGTTGTCTGTAGGTCGAAAAAGGCTGTTGTTGATTCGTTTACATAAATGTCAGATTCAATCCATGACCATTTGCATTACCAATAATCTAAATTGTTAAGGGGAAAAAATGGAACCCGTGCAACCGTTTCCTCCTTGATTTGTGATTTTAAGAACAGTTTTATCAAATAGCCATTCCTGAAAATAAAAAACATCTGGTTGGCAGAAGTGCCCTGTCAGCAGACAGCAGCAATTACAGAAGCCAAACAACATCTTAATTAGTTACAAGGGAGCCCAACTGTCAAAGAGGGGCGCCCTTCTAAGCTAAACACATCTGCAGCTACATGCATTCTTTTATGTAATGCAGCCCATGCCTCCCCTATTAAAAAAATTTAAATCTCAGACCAAAACAAGTTTCATTAGAAGGGAAATTAAAGCTAAACTTTGACTAGCAAGAGTGGAACCAACAGGAAATAATAATCTGTATTAACATCTTGGCTTTTAGTTTATCCTGCCATAACACACAGTGAGGCTCAGCAATTAGAACGAGTTCTGGAGAGGCGTATGGACGTGATGACAAACCAGAGGGTATTTACTTCATGCAAAAAATCTTAATCGCTTTTAAACCACTTAATATTAGCTTAGTAAGTCCCTGTCTTCACTTATCTGTGCATTTAGTTGTATAAAACCCTGAAATGGCTTCACTGAATGTGCTAGTGGGACAGACCAACCAACGGCTGGAATCAGGATCATCCAGAGGTTCCAGAATTGTCTTCAGTCTCTGTAATGCAAAACTTAATCAGAAGTGATGTGTAGAAACCAGACCTGCTTTTCTAATTCTGCTGATTCCAGCATATATGGAATGTAATATAGTGACAGTGAGAGAGTGTGTAGTCATGAGTTTGTTATGATAATATTGGATGCTGGAGGCGGCTGAGTTCTCTAATAGCAGAAAGCATCACTCCCTGCAATACATACGTGGGTCTGCTGGTGTTCCCAGTGTCACTGGGTGGGGCCAGAGGAGAACCAAGAGCAGCTGTGGTGGTGACACAGGGCAAGCAGAAGTTGAGTTATTGTTAACATACGCACAGCTGTAATCAACCCCCAGTTTGATCACTTACATGAACACAGCATATTGCTGAATAAACCCCCTCTGGATACATTTGTATTCCAAAACATGTCATAAGGAGAGATTAACAGTTTTGGAAAGGGATCTTTTCCTTGGGATGAAGATTTCATTTCCTTGCCTGGTACTCTTGGAAGTCTTTCAAAAAGCTGAAAGCAAAATAGAAAAGTTGTAAGATGGTGTGTTAGAACCTGACTATTCTCTTGTTTAACTAGCACAGCAGTCAAGCCCAAAGGAGCAAACTGCAAGCAAGGCATAAGTTTGTGGTCCTGGGAAGGCCAATTCTCTGTGAATTAGGCTGGAAATTTGTAGGAGTTACTGCACTTGGGGAAGTTTGTAGTTTTCCAAAAATAAAAAAAAAATGCTGAGGTCTTCCAAGATTTTTTTTTTTCCCCTCTGCTATAAGTAAATGATATAAAACTATTTTATCAAAATAGAGATTTGTTTCTGTTACACAGGATTGGAAGAATTTTGCTTTCACATCTGCGTTCTGCCCTCTTCTTGCAGTTCCTAAAGAAATGTTTTGATCTTTCTGGTTTCACCTCTCAGTAACATCCCAGTGCCCAAATCCTGCCCCACCGTTCATACCTTGCAAGTCATGAAGACAAATCTGCATCTGGTAGCAGTAGCCTGAATAATTTCAGGAGAAGAATAAATGAGAACAACTTACATCAGTGAGACTGCAGGCTTTTTTACTCTGACTGAAAATCGTGTTTAATCAGTTTGTCAGAAGGATGAGTGAGACCTCAGTGTGGCCTCTTTATTGAACTCTATTGCTCTCTAGTTGTTCCTCACAAATCAGGTAACCACCTTCTCATCTACCTCATTCTCACTAAAGCTTAAGAGCGGCAAAGATAAATTACTGTTGTGGACTAGTTCTATAGAATGAACTGTAGCCAAACGAATAAATTAATTACTGTATTACAGTCAAGCTGGTTTTCAAGGGCTCTTGTAATGCTCCTATCAAGCACAGCCATGAACAATGCAGGGGAGATGTTTTTTTGTGAGTGTGCTCACTGCAGCGTTTCAGATGTGTGACATGGGATCCAAAAGAGAGTGGTGTGCTTAGTTGCCATTAGGACTGAGGTGCTGCATTAACCCTGCTCCACAGCACAGTGGGGTTCAGCAGATTTTAGTGAAGCCTTTTGAATGAAAAGCTGAAGGATGCACAGGGATGGTTTGGGCACCAGCATTATTTGTGTACAGGGCTCATCCCATTCGCCAGTAGTGATGCAGCTGCACTTTTGCTAGCAGCAGCAGACTTGAGCTAACTACCTAGTAATTAATAGATATATGAATTTTAAGACCAGAAAAGACTGTTGTCATCATCTAAGATGATCTGTTGTGTAATTGCTCTCTATTCATTCCTGCCTCAGATCCAGCAGTGGTGCTCGAAGTGGAGTATGGCACTGCATTAAGAGCTCAACTTCTGCTTCTCCTTGTTTCCAGATATATAAGCCTAGACTTGAAATACTTTGTTTCTGTATAAACCTTACAGAGCAACTGCTACGTTTTTGTTAACGGTGATAACTAGTGCTCATTATTCTCCTTGTTTCCTTTTGTTTCTGTTATAAATATACATTCTAACTCTAATTTACAGTTGTTGCTGTCAGTTTCTCTTATTTAATCTATGCCTTTTACAGAATTAGCTGTATGATTACTTTTGCATCCCTACTGTTTTATAAATGTGGGTTTTTTTCTGGTTTTAACTAACTTTACATTCTTTACTCTTAGTGAGATTGCATTTTTCTCCCAATAAGTAAATGATTTTATATAGTTTGCAAATATTATTCATATTTTTCTTCTAAGTTAGTTCCTCTAAGCTTTTTTTTCTTGGTTGTTTTTGTCATATTGAAAGAGTCCATTTTAAAGTAGAAGTATGTGTATTATTGATTCAGTCTTTATTTTCTCAAAACAAATACAATCAAATAATATTCCACCACCACTAATTTTTTATTATTAGATAAATTTCTTTTCAATTCTCAAAAATTCCACCATATAGTAGTTCTTGAGGGAGTAAATTATTGGTATCATTTGTAAACAGAAAAAATCTTGTGTTTCTGTTTCTGGCAGCATGAAGCCTCCAGACAGTACAAAGATTGAAATCACTCCCTGTAACACATTTTTCCTGCAGGTTTCAAACATGTTTAAGAAGTGGGCATTTATTTCTCTGGTGTGAGGAACTGTGAGTTCTCTAGTGTGGGGAAATATGATCTATGGGGTAACAACTCCAACACATGGTGATGAGAAGGCAATGCCAGCGTGATGGGAAGCAGTGATGGGATCCTGGGTAACAGCTCCTCCCTTGGGGCAGAAATGGGATTGAGCTCTGGAGCGTCAGAGCTGAGTTTCTGTGTTTGAACTGGGGCTTAGCTGGTGGAGACAGGTGAGTGTCATGAATAAAGGAGGAAGGAGCACCCTGAAGGCAGAATGTAAGCAGAAAATAGGAGAAAAGGAGACTAGCAAGAGGGACTGTAGGAGTGAGGATGAGGTGAAGAAACAGCAGTAGGGGAGGGCAGCATGAGGCTAATCTCTAGGCTAGTCAGGTATGCATGATGTGCTGAAATGTGAGCACTGAACTGTCCCTGTGCTTGGAAATAGCTCAGTGTACTTAAAAGAAAAAAAAGTCACAGGCTGGCCAATCCTTGATAAATCTGTGTGTATTGCTTTTGTACCTTTCTAAAGACCAGTCTGTATATTCTGTTGAACTAAAAAAGAAAGCCTTTTTATTGACCATAGTTCTCTGTGAACAGCAGCTCTTCCCCTACACAGAATAATTTATGCTCCAGGCTGCAATCAAGTGTAAACATTCCATGTGCTTATCAATAAGTGACTTTAGGTATTGGGAGAAATCTAGCCACATTGCCACAAAGCTCCACAGGGGTTAATTTTCCTTGCTTGTACAAGATTGGGTGAGTTTGTGGCAGGCTGGTGTATAGTATAACTGAGTGCTGTTAGAAGCTTCTGCCTTTTGCACCAGAGGTGAATAAATATCAGTAATGGAAGGAATGATACCTCAAGTTTATAAAGCATAGGGTCTTCTTTTGGGATCAAAAAGGCAGTGCAAATCAATGGTCTCTTTCTTGGTCTTTTTTTCTTTCTTTCTTTTTATATTCTACCTATTTCCATGTATACTCATCCCCCCCCCTCTACCTATCTGATTTATTAGTGAGCTATTTCTGTCTGTCTATGTATCTTTCTGCAGGGTTCCAAACATTCAGAATCTCCTTTGCAACACTGACCTCTCTGAAGGGGCTGTTGGTGTCTCCCTAGGATTCCTTGAATCTGAACCTTGTGAGACAAGGAAGAGACAGCAAGCAGAAGCTTTCATGTGTCTCACAGCTGCCTTCCTATCAGAGTCAAGGTCTGATTTCATTCCTGAAAGGTCCTATTGTTTTCAGTAAGGACTGTGAAATAGTTACTTGCTGAGTGACAGTGAATGGAAGGGCAGCTGGGCAAGCAGGGATGGTTCTCCCTGAACAACTCACAGCTGTGCAATGGGATGGCAGATGTAAGGATTTGACACCCCCTTTCCCCCCCAGGATGGAGTATGGGAAGCTGCTATCAGCCTAGAGGAGACTTGATGTGGTAAATACCTTTCCAGATCTCAATAACCTCCACTTTCTCAGATAGTCAGGTGTGCTTTTCTGCAAATTATTCCCAAAAGGAATAATGTCAGATTTTTTGATCCAGGTAATTGACTAAAAAGATAAATTTTGTATAATTTGGACAGAGTAATGTGAACACTTGTGGCTGAGAATGTATGTCCAAATCAGGGAGGTTTGATAAACAAAGGGCTGATAGCACATGTAGCTTCTACTTGTTTTTCTTGACACTAAGAACCACACTTAGCATCTTCAGCCTGGTTTTATGTAAGTAATTTCACCCACCTATACGATTTCTAGCAATTATTAGCTTGTCCATAGTTGTTCAAGTGAGTGTTGTTTTTTTTCTTTCCAATGGGAATCTATTCTACTGACTTCAAATATGTTAATCCCATACCGAGATTTTATATTGCTTTGTTTCATGTCATTGCTCCTGAATTTATCCTGTTATATTTTTATGGAGCAATACCACTCCTTTTTTTTTTTTCCTAAGACATTACACACTTATTAAGTATATATATTACTGTTTTTTTTTCACATCTCTCACATTATATATTGGTTGAGCCAAAATTTAACGTTTGAGGATTTCTGAGATGTGGACTAATTATTGAGAGAGTAAGTAAATTAATCCACAAAGTAAAATATTGCTCAAAACTCCTGCAACAAATAAGGTATAAATTTTAAGAGACTAATTCAAAGTTCCAGGGTCTCACAATCAATATATACAGGCAGGCAAGACAAGAGTAGAAGAAAGACCAAAATTTATTTCACATCTGTTTTGGAAATGAACAAAGTGGTAGACAGCTGAGAGCTTCCTTAAGTCACACTTCATATTTTTCTGGATTTGGAGTTTGTGGGAAAACAAGAGTTAGAAACTGAGCAGCTGCTAATGTTGACGAAGGGTCTTTTGTCATGATCATCAGGTTATACCCTATGGAGGGGGCTTGTGTTTGAAAAAGTTGAATTGCACGTTACAGAGCAGGCTTTCTCTTGTCCCTAGGCAAGTGGACATATCTCATGTAGTGTGTGGCTTGAGAATGTAACCACCTAGAGCTTCACAATTCAGGGACCACGCAGCTTGTTCTAGCCATAAAGAGGGTACAGTTCCAGACTAACCATAAGCTCCACACTTGAGGGAACCTTACTGGTTCTAACTGAAGTGTGAGAGCCAACCATTGTGTATTCGGAGGTAGAGGCTGATCTCAGAACTTAAGAGGGAACTGCCCTCTGCTGTGGACAGAGCTTGCTTTCTCTCTCATTTATAATTCAGGTGTTCATACATGCACTGTAGCCAGTAAAGTGTGTAATAGCAATAGTCTTCTTCTGTAGCTTTTTTGAGTCATCAAATCATAGAATTCCAGGTTGGAAGGGACCTGAAAGATCATCTGGTCCAACCTTTCCAGGTACTACTCTAATTTATATGAGGTGTCTCAGCACCCTGTCAAGCTGAGACTTAAAACTGTCTAATGTGGGGGAATCCACCACTTCCTCTGGGAGACTATTCCAGTGTTTGACTGTTCTAAAGATGAAAAATTCACCTCTTGTGTCCAATTGGAATCTCCCCCGGAGCAATTTGTGCCCATGACCCATTGTCTTTTCCATGTGACTCCTTGTAAATAGGGAGTCTCCATTTTCTTGGCAGCCACCCTTGAAATAGTGGAACATTGTAATAAGGTCTCCCTGAAGACTTCTTTTCTCTAGGTTGAACAAACCCAGTTTTCTCAGCCTCTCCTCATGTGGCAGGTCTTCCAGTCCTCTGGTCATCCTTTTGGCCCTTCCCTGGACCCTTTCCAGCATGTCCCCATCCTTTTTTGACATCAAGTATCTTCCAAGTAGTAAATATTATGTTGTACAAGTCTCTCTCCCACTACAGTAAATCCTTGCCCCATTTGACAGATGGGGATATGTTGAACACAGATAATACGGTTTTCATGTGCTACAGTTCCTGGGCAGCAGACCTAACAGTAGAATACTGATTACCTGGGCTTTACTACTGTGTTCAATACTCTGCCCTTTGCTAAGCAGTAGAACCTCCTCTGATTTCTGAGGCAAAGCTATCTTCTAGTAAACTTTCTCAGTTTAAACTAGTAAAAAGAAAAATAAGGCTGATGCAAAAGAATAGGTGATTATAACAGTAAATTAAGCTGTGGGGTTCATGGTGGGAAGATCATCAGATCTTTCTTTCCTGTAGTGGTGCATTCTTGTACTTCAGCAATAGGATATCTGAGAAATGGTGTAAAGCAGAAAAACCTCCAGCTGCTCTCTCCTAGACAGAGGAATGCTCCAGAAGTACAGCCAGTGGGTGGCCCAGATGCTGTCACTTGTGGTCCTGATGTTTTCAAGCAGGCTGTGGCTGGCACCTACGGTGGTGACTCATGCTGTGCTAGGTACATAAAGACACGGCAAATGGCAAGCAGCAGTCTCTAGACCTTGGGGTTTTGGGGAGAACTGCTAGGAGAAGCACAAGCTGTCATTTGGCTGGGGGTGGGAACAATTGCACTTTCTAAAAGCTGGTCTTAGTTTTATAGGGAGAGAGTTCCTGTTGGGAATTAATGGCATTTGCATGCTACTTTACCCTGGCCATCAACAGCCCATGGTTATTTGAAGTCTATAAATAAAATAGGACAAAAGCAGCTACCTGCATGGAGTCTGTAAGTGCTTTTGGGAAGGAGAGTAATTTTTCCTCCAGGCAGACAGACCTAACAACAATATTCTCTTCATCCCATCCCTATTCCCAAAGACTTTGAGTCAAATTATGCTCAAATTCCCTGTCATAGTCCCAAAAGAGTTCTTGAAATCAGGGATTTTAGATTTAGAGAGACTGAGGTTACATCAGGGACAGACCTAGCTGTTCTTTTGGACCCAGTTCGGAACCTCCAGAGTTTGTTTCCCTTCCTGGACCTACATTAAGGGACATCAACTCCTCTGGCTCAAGTAAGTGTTCAGTTCAGTGGCAGAACTTGAAGATGAGGTGTCCACCAGAAAGCACAAACCCTCTAACAGACACAGTTCCAAACCTACACACACATGCACACGCTTCCAAATACTTGTCTCTCCATAAAAGCACATGCAGCTATAATACTAATTTTGCCCAAATAAGAACAAGTACCTATCTGAGGATGAATGTGCACCAACACAAACCACTGTGCAAATACATACCTGTTTCCAGGCTCACAGTCCACATCCTCATTTGCTTTCTGCAAAGTCCCCTCCAGCACACAAGTAACCACATCTCAAGCTGACACTCAAACACGTGTGTTCATGTCAACAAAAAGACTTCCACAAGTAAACTACCTGGACACCCTCATCCCTTGCAATAAAAGTGCTCCTCAGCATATTCACACATACAATGTCTTGCTGCTTGCAGGAACACAAAGGCACACAAGCAGCACATCCATAGGCACACCCATACACAAAAGACAGGAATCAGTCAGCAGCTCTAGTGTTTATGCTGGCAGGAGAATGTCAGTCACTGAGCAGCCTGCCTCCAAACAGATGTTTGATTGTTTTTGGGTTGTGGTTTAATTGTTGGGTAGTGTTCCAGCACTCAGAGGGGATGAAAATACTCCAGGTCTGCAGCTGCAGCAAATGCCAGCCTTGAAACAAGGCGGATTCTGAAATCATTGCTCGGGGGGAAACTGCTTGCACAGGAAACCTTAGCCAAGCTCTGCATTAATACTACTTTGAAGTCAGAAAATTAATCTCTGCCATTTAAAAAAGTTCTGTTTTTTCAGGGCCTTTTGTAAGTTTATCTAAGACAAGCCAATTCCTTCTGGGCAACTGTGACAGTTTATTGACTTGCCCAGGCTTAGAGACTTTATTGGGTCTCTCTTCATTTTCCAGAAAATCTTTCCTGGATTCTGTCCTGCACTTCAAGGCTCCTGGTGGAAGTGAGAAGCAACTTATTAGTCAGTCTCTTAGTTACTAGTCAGTTCTTATTTCATTAGAAGACTTACTCAGAATAACTTACCTTTGTCAAGAAGAATGAGTGTTGCAAGACTTCATTTCTGCTTCTCCAGCCACATAAAGGAGCAGGTTGTGTTATCTAGATGTGCCACTGGAAATAGATATCGAAACTTTAAGATTGGTGATAGATGAAGGAGTGTACAGGATACATCCTCCACATTCAGCTTAGGTTTGTGGGAAGAAATCAACAGAAGGGGGCATGTTAATTGTTCTCTTGAGGACTACAAATGAGAGCTACTGAGAAGCTCAGTGACTGGTAAGGAGATACTCAGATGATCCCCCAGAGAAAACTTTACCGATGATATTAAAAATAAAAGTTTGAAGTGTGCACTTGACCAACCATTTTGGATTCATTTAAGAGGACAGTTGCATCACTGACTCTCTTGACTCGTAATATTTCTTGGGACCAGTTTCTCTGAAGTAGACAGGACAATGTTGGACCTGTCACTTATGAAGATTCTGGCATTCTTGAGAAGATCTATGATTGCCTGCTGCAAGAAAAACAGATGGGATCTTTACCCAGTAAGTGCAATGTCTTGCAAGTAGCTTGGGATTCAGAATGTTGCATAAGATCTCTGTTATCTACAAATGTAGAGCAGGTAACTCTGGGTCCCTTTGAGATGAGAGACACTAAATACTTGTAAGTTCTCGTATCTGTTGTAAATATGAATGAATCCTCTATGTGGCCTTTTAACAACATAAACATTGCAGAAGTAAATGTTTGTTCTCTATTATTTTGAAGTTAAGAGGGACATTTTCTGCAAGATTGCAGAAAACAGCTTTCCTAGTTTCATCTGGTGTTAAACAATACATACAGAGGACAGAGAGTAAATTATTCCTTTGGTTCTCTAAACCAATCCTAGAGCATGCGTAGAAAAAACTATCCTGAAAGGACAGCTAAGAAAAGAGCAAAGAGTTTCTGTGCAGGGTCTGTCTCATTCCCAAAAACCTGCATGGACTGTCAGTGTCCAATGTAGTGCTACCTTGACAACTCCAAATTCAAAAGCTGCAGATTTAATAGGTGTCAGGAGCAAAGACTTGAGCAACAAACTAATTTAATGGCCCATTAGAGCTAAATATGAGATCATGGCAGTTGCTTGGTCAGCCCTAGGTTAGGTAAGCCTCAGCACAGCTGTCTCAACTCGAGTCTCCATTGCAGACTTCCTCAGCTTTGAATTTTGGGCCTTACGTGGGTTTTTTCACTGCAGTTTTTCCATTTCCATTCCCCTCCTTCCCTTGGAAAAAAAGAACGACTGTAATTCCAATATTTGTTCCAGTTTCTGTAAACTACCACTCCTGCTGCGCTGACCTGTCCAGATGGTGTTCCTTTCAGCTCATACATACTAGTCAGGGAAGTAAAGAATCTGAAACTTAAACCCATTAAAAATTTGTATTGTATAATCTGGGGGACAGACAAAAGCAGTGGTGGGCCTGCCTCAGAGCCATGTTATTTCCTGCTGGATTTGTACTATAGCTTGGTTTATCTTCTTGTAATCTGATATTACATTATAGTTTTTTGCATCTTGTCTGGGGTAAAACCAATTTTCTTGTCACTTATATGCACACTACCAAACACAGGGATATATTCACTTCCAGACTTCATTAGAATAAAAAAATAAATAGATATTTTTAATCTCTTCCCTCTTCACCCACCATGCTTTCCCGGCCTTGTGAGTCTCCCACATCTTATTCTTGACCTGTGTGTTAAATCCTTATTCTTTTCCTTTTCTCTCAGCTTTTCAACTAGGTTACTGTCTTCTTAGCATCCATTTGCTACCAAGCAGCAAGGTAAGGATTTTCAGCTGAAGGCTCCTTGCTTCTTTCTTTCTTCTCAAACTGCTTTCCACGTTGTGCTAATTCTCTGCCTTTCTGAAACCCTTCTGGGAGTACTCTACCATTTAATACAGTCTCGTAAACCTTACTCCTCTAACAGGCACAATCTATGTAAATTTTCCAGTTTTACAAAACCAACTATGTTAGGAAAAAACTTGGAGCAGTTAGGACAGTTTCCCTCATTTAGTTCTGTCCACCTCTTGAATTGAGCTAGAGCTGCTAAACCAGGATCCTGTTGTTGTTCAAGTGTTGGCTTTTATTTAGTTAAACAAGTTCAACTGAGCTGTAATTCTGAAAAAAACACCACATTTTTTCTAGTCTAGACAAAACCTAAGGGCTCTAAAAACCAAGCACAAAAGGACCAAATTAAGGCAGGACCAAGTTAAGGCAGGACAGCTACAGTTCAAGCATAACTGCTATTTTTTCATCTGCCTTCCTTAGAGCATGCCTTCAGAATAACAATGAAAAAAATTCAAACAACGTATGTGAGAATTCTGCTCTTTGCCTTTTCATGTGACTGATTGTTTTGTTAAGCCAATCTTTGAAAGGAAAGGAAAAATAGGAACCTCATTCTTTCCTGCACAAACTCCCTACAGGTAGTTTTCCAAGAGCATATATGTTTTTTAAACAATTATGTCTAAACCTAAAGTTGTTTTATGCTCTGAGAAGCCATTTCAAACATGATTTCCCATATAAGCAAGATTTTTCTTCCCCTCTCCCCCTTTCTCCCTCCCCTCCACTACCTAGTTCAGCCGTGCAGCACTGTTCTTTCCAAGTTTTCTTGAGGGAGTATCCTGCATCCTCCTGCCAAGCGATGCTCTGCTGTGGTAACATGATGGAGCATTAATGTGAACCTGCCATTCATGCCAAAGTCTCATCCAGCAGGGAGGTGATGTGCATGTGCTGGCTGCAAGAGAGTTCAGGGAGGGGAAGAGCTGAATAATTTATGCCTTGTGCTTTGCAGCCCTATCCGAGGCCCTTTTAATTCTTTCCTGTTTGTTTTTCTCCCTCCTGTGGCAGCATTTAGTCATCTCCTCACAGCGTGTCAAAGGGAAAAGGGAAAGGAAAAGGGAAGGGAGGGCAAATGGAGTGTTTTCTAGGGACATATAGCATTCTTCCCAAAGTGGGTTATGCAAACTAAAGCTTGAGCAGATCAAACCCCTAGTTCTGGACTATGGGGAATGTTGCTTACAACAAATACTGCTATAAGGGAAGGGATAAAATCAGAGCTAAGCTCTCAGACGTTTTTCAGAAAATATAGTGTCAGCACATACAGTTCTTTACTCCTTTGAGACATTTCCTTTATTTTATTTGAAATGGGCTTGAGACAAACTAGTAATGCACAGAAATTTGGAAAGCTGGTTGTAAACTGTAAGGAAAGGAGTGGGCATGAGCTGAACTTGGAACAGGCTAGCAATTAATCCAGGAATTCATCCTGTCTTAAAAAATAATCACAACCACCCAGGAATGGGTGCTATGTGCAGTTCCTGCTGGTAGTGACTTCTGCCAATGTTATTAGGTCATATTTCTCCTGTAATGTAAGGTCTGATCCTGCTTCCACCGATATAAAGATTATCCTTGATATTTTAGTGTCCGTGAGCTGAGGACTTCATCTGAACTTAATAAAAAAAATAGGCACAAGTTGTGCTGGGGTCCAGTTTCCAATAATTTTTCTCCAGCTCTTTTTATGCCATCCATGCCAGAACACCCAGTGCACCTCGCACCCATGATGGTTCAGACTTGCTTTAAAGCCACAGAAGTAAAACACAGTCTTTAGGGGAGACTAGTAAAACTTTTTAAAAATAAACAAGGAATGTTCTCACTGATCTAAGATATAATTAACCGTGTTTGCATTGATACAAACATTCTGTCAGATTTAAATGAATATAAATGGTTGTTCAAAAATAAAGGAAAGGATTCTTTTTTTAAAGAGCACAGTCTGCTCTAATGGGATCTAATAACTCTTAATAGTGCTCCATAAAAGTAATAGTGTACTTAAATCTCCACTTGGCAATACTCCGGGGCAGAAAAAAGTGCATTTAAAAAATGGGAACAGCTCAAGGCTGCATGTTCCCAGCCAGCAACGACAAGCTGAAACAATACAAGGAATCCAGATAATGAAGCACATATGTGGGTCCAGGACCACGAGTCAACAGCTTCCTCATTTACGCAATCCAAAGGGGAAAAACGGTCCCCGTTAATCCCAGCACCTGAGGTGAAGGGGTGAGGACAGCAAACTTAGCAAGCCCTCCTATCAATGTTGACTAAGATTTACAGAAGTGAACTCACTTTGTGCTCTGTTTTCTTTTCTCGTTTTCCTTTCCCTCTCTTTCTTCCTGCTCTACACATTTTCAAACCTAGGGACTCTGGGAAAGCAGATTAAAGCCAGCCCTAGAGGTTCGCATAAACTAAATGAGGCACATGGCAAGATGCCTGGCACGAAACATAGGGCCTGATTCATAAAGTAGTTCAAAAGCATATCTATAAAGTTTAAAATGGGAGATCTCTTGGCTATGGATGTAGCAGTTGCTCAGCAGGGCACAGGCTGCTGTGCCATGGGAAGAAGCCCCTGGGGGCAAAAGTGCCATTTCATACAGCTGGGAGCTGAGGCCTCAGTGACAGAGCACTGTGGAGCCATGGGTGTAATGTGCCTCGAAAGAAGGAACCTGCATCAGTGGGGCTGTCAGTACCTCAAACTCCCTCAAGACCATTTGTAGGCATAGTGCCAACTAGGGGTTTTGGACCTCTTGGCCTATAGTGTCCCATTGTAGCCAGTGGAGTGATCCTTTGCACTGGTACAAAGGTTTGATCTTTGCCTGCTCTTACAAATGGTCACAGGACTGTGTTTTCATTTGCTAGCTCTCTGCCCCACTCCACAGTACCTTTTTTAACCCTGCATATACAGAGAGGGAGATAAATAAAAAAATTCATTTTGAGTTTTAAAGTAATTTTTCATTTGTAATCAACTCAGGACACTCCCTTATCTACCAGTCTAAAATAAAAGAGTGGCAACCTGTGGTTGCATATTTAGAAGAATTAATTCCATTTGAAATCAGAGTGATTTTTTTTTTTTTTAATAATGGGACTAAGAAATCTCCCTGGACTGACTAATAGCAGATCCCATTAACTGCAAAGGCCAAAGGGGATATGGGGAAGTGACTGATTTGGCCATGAAATGAGGTGAACTAATTTGCAGAGGAATGAGTATTTCTGAGCATCTGGTGCTGGCCTGTGTATGATAGCATGGATAAACTGCACGCAGAAATGAGTACTTGGCTTCCTTGATAGCAGACAGCAAGGCCCTCTCTGTTCACTTGGGGCTTACAGAAATTCTCTACATTACCAATCATTTTCATTTTTTTACACTACACTCTTATTTCCTACCTAAATGTGTTCATAGCTCTGTGAAAAAAAAAGACTATTTAGATGCCCAGTCACAGATGTTTGCCTGTTTGTGGGATCTACATGAAGCAGATATCTCAGTTATCTTAGAGATTAACGATGGCCAAGCTTCAAAAGGTTTGAAATTTGCAAATAATTTATTTGGATGGACTCCCACAACAGTGAAGCTTCTTTGGATCTTATCAAAGCTCTCTGTACACAGTGGATCTGTGCTAACAGCCAAAGATGACTGAAAAGCAAAGGGAGCCTTCAGCCCCCTGCCAGAGCAGAGGGGATGCAAGTAAGTCAAGCACATAAAGCAAAGGAAATAAACAGTTTCCTTCCATGGAAGTCACAGAAGTTGAGAAAATTATGTTCTCTAGGAACATGTGCTCATTTTCCAGAATCAACTTGATTCTGATTTCCTGAATAAATAAAAAAATGCAATTTAGTAATTTTAAACATTGCCATCTTATTACTTGACTTGGATGACTAGTGGATTTTCAGGTGAGTGACCTTACCAAAAAGTCAGGAAAAATCTCTCTTTTCTATTGAGAAGATACAAGGAAATTCAGTGGAAATTATGATGCTTTTCTTGTTAAAAATCCTTCTTTGAAAAATTAACATTTTTTTAACCAGTCATTGCCAATTAAGTATGTATAATACACCTGCCAAAGACCCTTTGCTACTATCAGGGAAAAAAACATATTTGAAAGTAATAAGATCATATGGAAAGTGGAGTTTACATAGTGAGAAGTACATAAAGTGAATTGTGCATGATTCTTGTGTATTTTTTAATCAGTAGGTGCTTTGCATCATCGATAGGGAAGATGCTCTTGTAGTTTGTTTCTGTGTCAGACTGTAGCCTCCTAAGCAGAGAAAACTGCTGAATTTGGTAACACTCCCTCCTTTCTTGCATGTTGACAGACTGAAGCCTTCCAGAAGGGACCTTCTCTCCAGAAGTGGGGAATTATTTCCCTCTATTCTGTGAAAATATCTGAAGGCAGTCCCCACTGCTGCTCCCTCTGCCCACAGCTAAAGGAGATCCTGTTGTCCAAGAACAGTCAGGGAGCACAAGCCTCCGTTCCCGTGTAGCTGTTCAACAGCTGGGTTGGTGACCTTCAACACAAAGAGTGTTGAAGGACAAGCTGAGAGAGAATTAGGGGTAATACTGCTGAGTGGCTCAGATTCTGTGACTGTTACACCAGAGTTGGGGTTTATAAGAATGAAGCCACAACAACAGTGAGTTTGTTAGTTGTGAACAGTGATGGGAATGTTTTTTCCCAGCTCTCCATACCCTGACCTATTCCACTATGGAGACAAGGGCGATTTCTCAAATAAGACCTGGGTATTCACCCTTGGTGCTCATGGGGATCATTCCTTGCAGAACTTCAAAGTAAATACTTGGACTTGGCCAGGGGGGTAAAATTCTAACAGTGGAAGCTCTCCCAGAGGAGTCTTGTAGGGATGTCCCTTGAATTAACAAGTATGAGGACATAGAGCCTGCTAATTAGTTATACTGAAATGTTCTTCCTACATATTTTTGTTTTTGGAAAAGCAATGGAGTGGAATTATGAAATGTGTGGTCTTGTTTGCTAGAATCAGCTGCCTTTTTATGAGAGAAGGGTTGAAGAACGTGAGAAATAACAGGCTTTACTCTGGGAGTGTTAATTGCCATTTCTCATTTGTTGCTATTCTCCTGCTAAACCAGCTTGCATACATAAAATCATAAAATCCACAATTTTAAAAGTTCTTACCATTAACTTTGTGTTTTGTGGAGGTAGCTAAATGGCAAGAGAGAATTCTGAGATAGCTGTTCAAAGAGAGAAGCAAGGTCTTTAAGGAGAACTGTCTTTTATGGACCAAGAATTACAATCAGAAGCAGCAGCCAAGTGATTTGGTACAAGAGGACGGAGAACTGATTTGGTATCTCTATAAAATGTAAAAAAGGAGAGCCAGAGCAGTTTCTCTAAGTAGTGTGAAGCTGGAATAAATCTTTTGAGGCCAAGGAAGGTACAGCAAAATGGAGAAGATGAGAATGAAGACCAGAGGATGTTTTATCTCAACCAATCAGTTTCATTCATTATTATGTACATTTATCTTTACTTTCCATTAAAATGGAGTTTTCTTTGCCTTCCATGGTTATAGAGGACACATTGCTTGCTCAAACCCTTTTTTCTGCCTCCAACCTCCATTGCTCTCCTGCTGTGTCCTCTGTACAGCACCGGGTTGTGCTGCTGAAGAGCACTGCTGTCCTTGGAGTGCTCTAAGGTGTTTTTCCCAGTTTCATTCCCAGTTGCATTGTAAACTGCACTCTGGAACCACGACTGAGAGAACTGCCGACTGCATGTTTGCTTTCTCCTTCCCACCCAAGCAAATCCTCTCTTTTTCCCTGCAGCTAAGAATCCTGTTCTCTAGTTCATTGACCCAGCTTCATCCATCTCTTTCCAGGCAACCAGTTGGATGAAAAAGTAGATGTTTCACTGTCAGTAAACTTGATTACCAGTGGACCAACAGCAAGAAGGAGTTACATAATTGAAAGTGCATTTCCAAAGGCTAAATGTATTAGGAAAATGAGTTTGGATTTTTCAGCTGCTGTCATGAAGGAAGGCACTGTGTAGGAGGACAGGCAATGTCTTGGAAAACTGTTCAGCCTATTTACAGACCCTGTCAAAATCAGATTAATTATTTTATATCAAAATGATACACAATATTTTTTCATTATCCTTGTAGTTTGGTTAGAAATAATAATGACATGAAGCTCTGGGTTTGCATATCCTGGGGCTTTCAAAGGGAATAGTTGTATCTCAGTGCCATGAGAGTTTCAGTAAAGCTTCTTGGACTTAATAAAATATTATTTTATAATTTTACAGTGCATTTAAACTACTAAATTTCACAAAAAATTTAGGCCTCTAATCCCACTAATCAAAAAGTGAAGAATTTTTGTAATGGCACGTCTTGCGCAGTCCTATTTTTTCAGTCAAAGCAAATGCAAAATGCCACTTCTAATACGAATCCACATTTTTATAATTAATTCCTTCTATCCCTTTTGTGCAACTGAAAATGATGAAACAAAGCACATGGCAAAATACTCTGCAGCCACGTAATTGTAGCAGCCCAGCAAAGCTTTCTTCTGTGGTCAGAGCCTCTCCTGCTCTGGTGCTCACCTTCAGCTGAAGAAGCCGCTGAATGGTTTTAAGAATCACCAGGCTGAGAACCCTACCACACAATTTTTACATCAACTGCAGTCTCCTAAAAGCCCACTGTATCTCCACTGATGGCTTGAGTCCTGCAGGGTTAGTGATCCTGGGCTTGGATGCCAGGGAAGGAGCTGCTCCTCCTGATGGCCTCACTCCTGCTCTTGGCAGCAGCACTGCTCAGGAAATGGAACAAACCAGAGACATAACACAGACATTGCAAAGAGAACTGTTTACATTCCTGTAAAGAAAGCTGCAGCAAAAACTGTCAGGGCCATTGAATAAGACTCCATAGCTCCTACATTTCACTTTGTGCCTGTCCCTTCCATGCAGGCATCATGTGTTGCTGTTGAGGTCCAGAAGTGCTCTCTGTTCAGGCATTCTCAGTGATGCCTTTTCACTGGTACAGTCTGGATGTGTTCTGGACTTCTCAAGTTTTATGGGGCTCAAGTCAGACTTTGGAGTTTAGTTTGGTATCTTCTAGAAGTGAAGCAGTCTACACCAGGAAGAATATTCCTGAGACAAAAGCTACTTGAAGCTATGTCTGCCTGTCATGTGATTTTCAGTGCTGTACTTTTCACTTACAGGAGAAGATACATGTCATCAGCTGTATGCATCCCAAAATTCTGATGGGGCTGTATCTTAGAACAGAGTGTGAGTTGTTATGTTTGTTATTTATTACCAACGATTCTATTTTAAATGGGAAGGAGCACATACTACAGCAAACTGTTAGAGGCCCATTCATCAGGGACTGCTTCTACAGGTAGTTACAATATGAAGCATCCTCTCAACTGCTTTGTAATTTCTGTGTTTGCACTCTTAGCTTCTACCTATTTATCCAAGATGTGGGGGAAACAGTAAAGAGGTTAAGCTGAAATTTTGAGGAAAGTCTGTCCTGGTTGCTGATGCCTGTACATCACAGATAATCAGAGTAAAAATTTTAGAGCTCTGAAAATTAGTAGCATATAACTTATAGACTGCACCAAGTCTGTAACCTTGTTGTACTTGCATAAAGTAATTTCATTTTGATTGCCTATTGAATAAGTCTGATTATTCTTTAAGAGTCACTTTGGAATGGAGCCTGAAGGTACAATATAAAATAATTGAATTGAGTGTAAAGTTGCAGCTGGTAACCTTGTCAGTAATTTGAACAAAGATCTTGTATCTGTAATTTAGAGAGCTGTAGATGTGAAGTGGATTCCTCTAGTACTTAGGAAATTTACCCCCTCCTTTTTCCCCCTACCAGTGTAACTTCTGTTCTTACCAACAGGCTCATTTAACCAAATTAACATCCCAGTTGAAGGCAGCACTGGAATTGGAGCTGTGTGGTTGGCGCAGATTTATTCCATCCTATATCACAGTATGAACTTGAGGAATGATTTCCAGGAGACTAATTATCACATTATACTGCACTACTCCGTAACTACAGTAAGTGGAACAACAGGATTCTTTTTTATCTTTTCTAAGCTATTAGTTGCAATTTCGGAGCCACTTAGTGAAACTTTTAAAAAGAGGAATCCTACAGCTGGAGCCAAATGTTAAGTGACAAAAAATAACTCCCACTGAAGTCCTGGAGCATAAAATCTACACCCTCAGTACTTCTGAAAGTGGCCTTGAATGTGTTCATAATTTGAGTTTTAATATCTGCTGTCCCTGGGCCAGATCCTGTGCTGCTCTGTAAGGAAGGTGCATTCATGAAGAACACATGACAGTGGATTGACTGTAAGACAGTTCAAGTTTGCCTTGGCTGTGAATTTAATTCAGGAGCTTTTCAACAGTTGGTAACACCAGCCCTTCAGAGTCGTCTTCACAACACCCTCACACCTTACAGGTGGTGCACAAAAACCTGAACAAATTGGCCTCCAAGGATATAGGAAGGAGTTCAAGAGCTCTTCTATTTATTAGGACAGCCTGTTTATTTCTCGGTGAAACTACAGATGAAATCACTTGGATGGTAACTGTTATCCAGTGTTTTCTCATATTTTTACTTTATGCAGAAATGAATGAGAATTTTCTCTTGCAAATCCAAGCAGCTCCCTTTTCCAATTCTAAATTACCAGTAACTGCAATAGTTATCTCATGGAGAAAACAAAATACTGAGGAACTGAAATTTAATGCTGTGTGGAATATGAAAGTTATGCACAATTTGTTTTGTGTTGCTTAAAACTTGCATTCATCTAGAAATAAGTTTATCAACCTTTTTTTTTCAAAACTTAGGATGTACATTTTTTTTTTAATTGCAGAGGCAGCTTTTTTAGCTAGAGAAATCCAAACATGGAAATCAACTTGTTGCGAGCATCAGGATAAATGGTATGTTACTATGGCATTTTGGATGCCTTCTTATTTACTAAGCTTTTTAGCCCTGTGTTGCTAAGATGCAAGGCTGATGCACAAAACAATAGACCATCCTAGTCTTCAGATAATAAGGTCAAAGTACAAAGTCAGCAGGATATCATTTTCCCCAGATGGAATGTGTTCTAATTAGAAAGGTTTGACTTTTTAAATAGTATTTGAATGTAATGCTTTCCCATCAAAATAGGAGACTAGTTATTGACAAAATCTAATTCACTACTTTGGTTTAGCTGGTAAATTTGCCAGCTTGAAACATGCTAAAAACACACACGTGTGTGTGTGTCTTTGCACACGCCTGGGCCACCTGCCATGAGGCACAGCTGTGACACCGACACCTTGATCTGCCATCTCTGCACAGCCATGTCTCCTTCCACGAAATGCTTTAAGGAAATGGTGCCAACCATTCCATGATGCTGTTATACCTCCCTCCTCTTTTGATAGCTCCTTTCTTATGGCCCAGCTGGTATTCCTTGGAGCTTTGCCTTTGGTAAACTGCCATATATTCTTTGCAAATATGCCACAGCTATTCACTTTTTCTTCTACAAATGACTCGCATTAGCTTCTATTGTTGTTGCATGTCAGTGAGAATATAGTTCCTTCAACTCACTAGCTGCTATTATTTTTCTCTAGCTATTTTCCATTAAGATGCGTTTTATCACAAATATTATGAAAAAAATATATATATTTTGCTAGAGTTTGTAAAGCTTTTCCCATAGATAAATATCTCCCACAGGATTGACTAGAGAATGTGGGAGGTGTTTGTTGTTCTTTTCCATCTGCAATGCATTTTTCCCCCTTGAATTTACGCATGTGCCTGCCCCATCTTTATGGATACAGTTATAGGAAAAGGAGGAGTGTAGTTCTAGATACATATGCCTTTGCAGATAAAGGGATAGTTTGGGGAATATCTCTGGGTAGTGCATTGTGAAGAAAGACTTGTCTGTGTGTGTGACCAATGGGAGTGGATAAAAGTATCTGTGTCCCCCTTGATTCTGAGCTATACTGGTCTGATTCTTTTCCCAGTTAACATCTATACCCTGTATACAATCATACAGGTTTCAGTTAATTTACTTTGTGCTTTGCAACGTTGCTTCTTTTTTTTATGTCTCATTTCAAATATTGGTGGAGATATGTATCTCTGCAAAGGCAGAGGTGTCTTTTCATCATTAGGAGAGGACAAGTGTGCTCACAGGATCTTGTTCATTTTGGCACAGCATCTATGTGTTTGGATTGTGACATGAATTATTTGACCCCTTTAAGTGTGCAAAACTGGAAATCTGTGCAAAACAAAATGGCCTTAGAAGAGTGATGAGTTTTCTTTTTATTGAAGCCCACAGATACATCTATAAACTTGTGTTTCTCAGATGATGGATTGCAGGGTTTCTCCTGCAGTATTTGTGCTGTACTTTTACAATCATATTCCAAGTTCTGCAAGTTTAGAATTTAGACCCTGGTGCTAAAACAGAGTGGGAGATAGCAGATATCAAATAAGATTGTGATAGAGATGCACAGCTTCAGCATTATAATCAGGTAATAACCTGAACCTCCTTCCTGCATAGCAAAGTCCAAGAAGTCTTAGCATAAATCTCTTCCATAGTATAAACAGGCACAGTAAGGTTTTTTTCTTTAAGATTTGATTAAGAGTAATCCAGCCACTTCTACTAAAAATAAAAATACCTTCTGAGGCCATTGGGGAGGTGAGTTCCACACACTGAAGGACTCTTAGGATTTCTCTCAAGCTGCAGGAAATGGACCGTAACTAGATTAAAGCTCCAGCCTGTTTCCTGCCTTCTGGGCTATCTGAGGTGTGCCCAGAGAGCCCTGATCCTCTGCTGTTAACAGACAGGCAGAAAACAAGCCTCACACAAGTGTGTTCTGAGGCAGTGAATCAAGGGAGAGCTTTCTGAGACAACTTATTTGAAGTCTCACGATGGAATGTGCCTTTTACCCACATGTGAGTAAGCATGGGTATAACAAATGTGCTGTAACTTGGGCATAGTCTGTTGCCACAACTGGCCTCTACAGCACAGCCCTGGCCAGAGAGGCCAGGCAGGGCACTTTGACCTCATAAATTCTACAGCAGTTTTGGCTGCTTTGATTACTGGTGCTCGTGCTATGAGCCACCTACCTTCAAGCTGTCACAGCAGGATGTATCTTTTTAGGATGTGTAAAAAAATATAATACAAGCAAATTTTTTCTACTAATAGCACAATTTCAGGTCCTGTCTTGCATATTTGATCATTACACTGGTCAAGTGAGAGGCACTGTGACTGCAGCTGAACAATAAGGATAAAGCAGACCTTCTGGTGATGTAGCAAAAAAGATTTGTTCTCTCCTTAGATGAAGCAGGAACAAATTGGAAGGGAGGGAGACGGAACGATTTTTCACATAACCGTAATTGTGTGCTAATTATATCATGGAATGAAAGCAATTGCCCAATTATAAGACAATGTATCACTCTATCACAGGCAGTGCTTTGAAGGTTTATGTACTTGAAATTACTGTGACATTCCCAAGGCTCCTCTATTTACACATTTGTCTCAACATCTTCTAGCAACAGGAGTAGTATGACTAAAGCCATTAATTAATTTATTCCCTGTGTTTTTGCTGAAGTTAGAGTCCTGTTCAGAACGAATTTATGCAGTTCTGTAAAACAGCTTGATTTTCTTATTACACTGCTAATGACCACTCTGGGTTTGAAAACTGAACGTAGAAGAGGTAGGATTTCTCCTCTCCTTGTAAATGTTTTTCTGTCAGTGCACCTTCTGTGTAACTGAATCTTTCTTCCTCTCTGAATTTTAATATGATTGTACTCCTCCCCCCATGACAGTAGATTCTCCAGTCATGACATTACTTTCTTGATACCTAGAATGAGTGAGAGGAAAATCTTGACCAGTAAATCTGTTTTATTCTTCTTTTACCATGAAGGGGAGAATACATTGTACCTTGACAATTTTATTTTCAGTTAGTTCTCCATAGGTGTTCTTAATTTCAGGCAGGAAAACTTGCATTATAGCAACCCCATACCAACATTAACCCAGCTAGACTGAACAATAACCACAGTGAACATTCTGGGACAGATACTTCAGCATGGTTTGTACAAACCTGACAAGAACCCCCTGAGTGTGGTCAGGGAGCTATCCAGTACACAAGCTTAAGTGTTTGCATCTTCCCAACTGTTGTTGCTTATCTTTGCAAGATTAAACCTGATGTAAAACGACCTTTATTTGCCATTGACATTCATTAAATGGACAATGAAAAGCTGTCCCCAGAGCACTGGGATTTAGATTGTTTTATCCTTATTATGTACCCGTATCTGTGGCATATGAAGAGACAGGATCTCTCAAGCAAATGGATATGAGGTATTTCTGCATATTATTGGTCAAAACCAAATTGTCAAACCCCCCACACAAATCAATAGGCTGCCAACATAGATCTGGGCGTGCTGGGAACCAGTTAATGAACAGGCTGCAGCATTCCATACCAGCTCAGTTCCCAGATAGATTCAAGGTGCAGCCCCAAGCACAGCACACTGCAATATGCCTTGCTGTCAAAGTAAAAACCAGGGAGTGTTGACTTATTCAGCAGTTTCACACAAGGACAGGCTTGACAGGTGGCACCAGAATGTGAGGTCTGTTTCAGATTCTTCCATTAATTTTTTGTTAACTTCAGTGGCTTTTGAAAGGAACCATATTGACAGCACTAGAGGCTGCACTCTTCTCTCTATCTGTGACATACAAACAGGAAGGGACAGGGCAGGCTTACCTGTTGGCTGATTTTCCTGGCTGAAAAGCATTAGCTCTTCTTTGTGATGTTTCATGGGAGTGAGGGTGAGTTGTCTTGTTCATGAGGATATGCACACAGATCCATGTAGGGTAAAAGGACCTTTTCTGGCCTGTAGGTGTTCCAGTGAGATCTAACAGGGTATTTGTCACTGACAGCCCTGCTAGGGCCAGGCAAGGCAGATGGATTTTTTTTCCCAAAGGAGCCCTCGTGCACAGAGAAGTGGGCTGAGGCTGGAAAATATTATTTCTCAACCAGCAAGGATCACTCTTCATGATTTCTGTGGCTGAATGCCAGCAACCCTTGCCCCTCTTGAAAGGGGAAGAAGCAGCAAACTGAGGTCTGATGATCACCTTGCTCCTGAAACAGCTGCCCAAATGCTTCAAAAACATTACAGGTAGAGACTTCTGCTTTGGTGAAGGACACTGAGATGCTCATTGCAGTTTAATAGTACCACAGTCTCCAAAAGTGGGTTAGAACATGAATGCAAGTTAGTCTTTGCTGACTGCAGAAATCACGGGAGATCTTTTCTAAGGCTATTACAGCCCTTATATGTCCAGGGCTCACAGAAGCCAACTGCATCAGTTGAACAACTCTTTTGGAATTAGAGGGGTTTAGAACCAAGCCTTAATATGAATTACCAGAAAATGCAGAGGCAGCTTCAAAAGGGCCAGTTGACAGGATCAGCACTTGTTCAAATTTCTGATATTCTCTTGGAATTATTTTCTCTGGGTAGAAGTTCATTAAGGGTTTCTGAACTGTTTCCTCTTATAAAAATGCAAAAGGAGACTCATACTAATATCTAGCATCTTCATTGGAACTACTTGTCAACTATATGGCATCACTTTGTTCCATTTCTTTTTCTTGTCTTATTTTTAAAGGTATTTGTCTGGGTTTATTGTTCTTTGTTTTGGATGTTTATTTAAAAAATACCATTTTTTCCATTATTTGTGAAATGAGTTTTATGGATCTTGGTACAGTATAAAATTAATGACTGTCTGGATCACAAAAGTCACCATTCAAAGTGCTGGTAATTGGCACCTTGACATATATTCCCAGCAGAGGCCAAGGACCAGATAGTTTCAGCGATGGAAGGACCATCTGCCTCTTCTTGGTGGTTCCTCATGGTTGACTGAGCAATGTCAGGAAGGCTTGTCTGCCTTACCTTTTTTGGGGACAAGTCAAGGATTTCTCTATGACCCATCTGGTACCTGATCCTGGCATTACATTATTTATTATTTTTAAGATAATTTGTCTTCCTCCCCCCTAGCCCTCATGGCAAAGCATTTTAATCCCCTGTCACTCATATTTGTTTTTAAGTGGCACCTTAGAAGGTGGAGACAAATGCTTGACTTGCTGTCCCTTGTGCTTTGCTTCCACAGGTGATGTTAGTGGATAGGCTGGTTCCCTGGTGTCTGGCATCTCTAAGTACCCAAGAACTTGGTATCTCCCTTCCTTGCACTGTTCTGATATTAATGCTTTGGCACACAAAAAATGCCAACAGATGCCATCAAGTGTAAAGAGACAGGTGGTGTCAGTGCGTCAGAGGAGGGACTTCCTCCAGAAAGATGGCACTTGCTGAGTGATATAGGCTGCCCGTGCAAATCCTCACCCATGTGACATCTCTCCCTGTGAGACAGTCCCAATGTCCTTGTGTGCTGGCACCGTGCCACCCACAGCCCATGAACAGAAGCACTTTATAGGTACTTCATAAAAACCAGGCTCTACAGGGTACATGTGTCAGGGATGTTTTGTGCTGCCTCTGCGTGTCACGCAGAAGTCTGTGTGACACAGTGGACTGGGCAGAAATCTGCCAGGCAGGTGACAAGGTCACTCTGTCACTGCTGTATGTGTTTGGTGAAGTGGCTGCATCTTCAGGTTACCATCTGTAAAAGTCTTGTGGCCAGATTCCATAAAGCCTTTTTGGTTTTGTACTGTGCAGCTGCAGGGACCCTGCATTTGTGTCAGAGATAGCAAACAAGAACTAAATCTAAGATTTTATGCATTACAAGTTTACTTGTTCTCCCATAATCTTTTTCACTCTTGCCTTCATGCCAGAGGTTTTCTGTATTTTCTCTTCCCTCTTCCATATTTTGTGTCATTTTTCCAGTCGTATAATGACTAGATGAACTATAAACCTGGACTATTTTTGGGGGGGGCATGAAAATCCTTCGGCAGATAATAGGCTTAGTTTCTAATATGGGCAGACAGCTTAATGAAATATCTAATCCCCAGACAATGAAAAAAAAATGTTTTGTCTGTTTTTTATGTCACTACTGACCTTTTATGTAACTCACTATTATATCATTGTTCTCGTATGTTAGTTCAGGGTTGTGGAATCCAAGGTGGAACAGATTTGCAGTGCAGATGTAGTTGACCATAATTCCATTCTATACCTGTGAGTTCCTACCATGTCTGTATTCTGTCATCTGGAGACCTTTCAGGATCAGGACTGTATTACTGCAGACACAGAAACATCATCCTTGCTTCTGGAGAGCTCACAGTCTTAAATGCACAGCCTCCTGAAACTGACTGGGAGAAGGCTGCAATCACATAGCTTTGCTTTTACACAAATACTTGCCTTTCTAAAAATACTTTAAGGTGCCACTAAGCTCACCAGTCCATCAAGTTGTGATTAATTTTCTGGCAGGATATATCAAGGGTGTCAGTTCTGTGCCCTGCATGCCAGACATGCTCTGCCAAATCAGTCTTTGCATGCCCCATTATGCCTGCTAACTGAAATGCATCTTGTCAGAGGGGAGAAGGTTCATGATTTGGATTCCAGATGGATGAGCTTCTTGTGGTACAACAGCAAAGGGCTGTGGGTTAGTTCCCTTTTGTCCTCCACAAGAGACCTGTCCTGCCAGACACTGAGGTACCAGTGGGCTGGTATCTAAACAGAATTAATTATTTACTCCCTGCCATACCTGGGTGCTCAAGTGTGGGTCTGTATCTTCTGTCTGCCCCCCATCTCTCCTAACCCCACTTTGTCCTTTCTGAGTGCGAGGGGCAAACACTCTGCTCAGCTAGTCCATTCTTTCTGGACCCCTATTGAATGATAAAAGCTAATGGAGGGGTAAGGAAAGAAAATGAAAGGCAGACCTTGCCTGCTGTAGCTTTTCAGGGAGATGAAGGGCACTCCTCCTCTCCAGAAGGTCCCTGTTCCTTTCCCAGTGATGCTGTGATCTGTTGCTAAGGCAGAGGCTGTGCTGTTACACTGTGTTCTCTCTCTCATTGTGTTTATGAGCAGGTGGAGCAGAAATTGCTTGGTTTCTACACAAATAGCTATAGAAAAAAAATGTACCAAAGGAAATGGGGGGTGGGTGGAAAAGATCCACAACACGATTAACATGAACATAAAAGATGTGAGAATATGCCATATTTGAATAGTAAATATATAAATAAAGTTGATTGCTGAGCCCCTTCTCAGTGTGAGGCAGTGCAATTCAGAGAGGATCAGACTAAACATCGGGAAGTCGTAATTTTATTCTTAGCTCTTCTACTAGCCTGCTGAACAGCTTCAGCCAAGGTATTTTCTGATTCAGTGTTTCAGTTTTTCCATCCTTATAGGGGGTTGCTGCTTCTTGGTAAAGATGTATGAAAGCTGGTGTAGAAAAATACTTGTTGACATCTGGGTTTGACTATTGCAAGAAGCAAGAATTTGGTGAAGGGCTAGGAAGGGCTGTTGCTGAAGATGAGTTCAGAAGGACACTAGGAAAAGCAAAAGAAAAAAGTATGCACCAAAGAACAATGATTCAGTGGGGAGGCTCTTTGTATCCCTGTTCTGTATGATTTTACAAGGCCAAATAAGTGGAATCCAAACCCTCTCAAGTCCATTGACATCACAGTACAGTGTCTGCAGACGTCGTTACCTTGACATTAGTGTGGAACCATTCACAGGGCTGGCGTTAGCACAGCACGGTTTGCCATGTACCAGACACATTGCACTGCAGAGGAAAACAAAGGCAGATGAAGTGAGAAGTGGGAGTCATGAATCATTTCAAAAGAAATAGCACACACAGAGCCCACTGTCAAGAGAACGGCGGCGTCAGGGCTGGGAGCCCTGCCAGGTGCTGAGGGCGCAGCCACCACCGCTCGGGGCAGGAGCTGGGGGAGGCACGTGCCTGCTGAGCTGGAGACTGCTTTCCTTAACCATCCTCACAGCTGGAAATTAGGACTCCTGTAGCAAATGCAATTAATTTCTACCCACACCTTTCCCAGATGCTGAGTTTGTACAAGTTCACCTGCCCAGGCAGACGTGGGTTGAACCGCTCTACTACCAGTGCCCTGTGCTGGAGCATCCACACTGTGCTCCAGGAGGGGAGAGAATCCTCTCTTGTTCATGTTCCCTATCAACTTTGCTTATTCTCTGGAGGCCTGAGTTTCACTTCACTCTCAGGAGTTTTACACTGGTATGACTTGGGTGATTTGCACCATTGCCACTGTCATTGTAAAAGGGAGACACCGTTTAACACATGTGCAGTTGAAATTATGGATCAAGCACTGTTGTGGTTAGGAACAGCCTTGGCCATCAGAGAAAGCAAGGTCAGTAGTTTTTTAGAGGGTTTTAGAAACCATGAGCATGAAGTGAATATTCTTGTGTCATAAGCAGACTGTAAAGCTTTAGTCATATCATGATTATAATGAGTGAAAAGGTAAATGGGTAAAAGATAATTTAAAAGAACCTGACTTGAGTCATCCCAGAAGGCCTTTATCTCACAGACTAAAGTCTAGGGTCTTTCATTCTTAGGAAATAAGACATGCTTCTATCTTGCTTTTGGTTTTAATCCCACACAATTTTCTATATTTTACCAGTGATGACCATAAGTTTCAGCAAAAAACATGCTGATTTTTGCAGATTTTATGCAGTTAAAATAAAATTACTCTCAGAATTCACAGGTTAAGTGTTGGGTTTTACTTGAAGTAAAAGAAAAAGGCAGGTTTGATTACTAAAATGATCCCATTTCCTTGACATACTGTAGAAGCAAATAGAAAAAAATCAAGTCATTCAATGCAAAAAGAAAAAAAAAAACACACCACAAAAAACTTAACTGCCAAGACAACATTTTTAACACTTACACCAGACAAACTGTTGGATTTCAAATTGGCAAACAGTCTGTTATGACAATCCTTTGATGGAGCAATTCATAGAAAGAAAACTATCAGGAAAACTCCGCTCTAAGCAAGTGGGGCTTCTAATCAAGAGGATGATGCTGCTCAAATCTAGATCAAAAAAGTCACAGAAATAAAAGGCTTGATTTCACAGTGAAGTTTGTGTGGGCAGAACCACTTGCAGGGTAGAATTCTAAGGCAACTGTGGTGAGGCAGAGCAGCTCTGAACCTTGCTGTGTGTGCAACCAGTCACACACCTTTACTGGCTCCTGCTTTAGCACTAGGCAACTCCAGTTCTCTAACAGTGGTGGGGACACAGGCATCTAAAGCAATCTTCTCTACCAGAATTTTTCATCCTGCATTTTAGAACCCGGAGGACTTACTTGGGCAGCCTGGAATAGTTGCTTCATTTAAAGTAGCCCAAGTTAATAAGGATCCCATAGAATTGCTGAAGGCTTCTGAGGCTTCTTGGTGCTACTTCTGTTTGGTGAGAGTCTGTGGCTTCAGTCCTGAATCTGTGTACAATGGACTCAGTAGTGCAAGAGTTAGGAGAAGAATCCTGTCACCCATTTCTTTCAAGCTTTCCCTCTGCTTAAAATACCTCCAGGTATTTCAGGATTTGGGCTTTTTTTTAAGTTCAGTATTGCCTATCTTATACTAATAAAGGCATAAGCCTGTACTTCAAAATCATGAGTGGCATAATTATGCCTTTAAAAATAGAACACTTTTTCATAAAGGCTGAGGTATTCAGATGACATTCAAGCAGCTGCGTCTTCAAGAGAAACAGCACATATTATGGTATTGCTAATAAAATTGTGAGTGCTGGCAACACAGCACTCCATGTAATCACAATCCTCAGAATTTGTATTCACCACTCAACTCGCTTCTAACTGACACATTGCATCACATCCAAGTGCATCTAACACAGGAAGTCCACTTTGTGGCCTGGTGGTCACCCACTGGCTGTGACACTGGGCTCCAATTTAGATCTGGCTTTGCTTTTCGTCACAGACCTCTGGTGTTACCTTGAGAAAAATCAACATTCAGCCTCAACTGTAGGACACATGTAAACTGGGAGGGACGTCTTGGTCCTCCAGTTAGATCAGGGTTATGGACAGAGTGTGCCAAATCTCCTGCTATGCCACCAGCTAGGGAAATTTGGCCAGATTGCCCAAAATATACAGATTAAGCACTAAAATAGGAATAATGGTGCTGCCTTGTGTCATAGAAATGTTCAGAAAATCAAAGACTCTGAAGCACTTTCAGATCTAATCAGAAGCGCTACAAAGTGTTGTTAATTATAGTTAATTTGTTCTTTGACTGGCTGTACATAATTTTTAGTGTGAGGTTCTCTGATACAATGATAATGAGGATGAAACAGGTATCTTCATGTGATTTTCTGTGATTGTCAATAAGAAACCCACCAGAAAGTGTGCATAAAATTTATAATCTCAGCAAAGAATATTCAACTGGACATATTGGAACAAAAGCTTTAACTAATGCTTGTAGTCTGGTGTTTTTGTAAAGAGTGACAGGAGCTCTAGTTTATGTGTCATTCTCACAAACCCTCCTCTCTCATTCAAGTAGCCTGATTCACAAAAACGTGCACTGTTTGTGTAATCAAACAAGTGGTTTAAGAAAAAAGATCTTTCCACATTCCTGCTGGGCTCTACTTTTCTCCTTAAACTTTTTTTATTGTTGCTGAACTGCAGCAAGACTGCTTAAACTTTAAATCACTTAAATGGATGTGTTACACCTACAGCTGAATGAATAATTCAGTTCCTAGTCACTGTCTGAATTTGATAGGAAGAAAAGGGGAGGGTCCCCAAGGGTCTGAATGTGTGAGGAGAGGGGGAAGGGGAAGGCTAATTAATTACACATATACAGTGGGGAATACTTAAAAAAAATCCATGTAAGTACTGTTTTTTGTTACATATTGCTGATCACAGCTGAGAGCACAATGCCGAGGCAACCATATTCTTCAAAACTTAACTCTTTGAGGGCTGTTAACAACAACTTGAAATGAAGAAAAAAACCCCAATCCCAAACACCAGGGTTATATTTCATTAGATTAATCCTTCAGTAAAGAATGATTCATCACCTGCTGATGTCAGATTCATTATTGATGCAGTTGCAGTGTGAATTTCTTCTCTTCTCCATGTTATTTTCAGAGATTTTCTTTCTGAAAGCAGTGCTGAGCTGGCTGCATCTCCTGGAGTGCTAAGGCAACATGGTAGTATTACCATTGACACCAGGGATGCAAATTATTTTCCTCTTGGCACAAGAGAGATTTTTGCTGCCAAGAGAACTATCTCTAGATTAAGCTTTTTTAAAATACTGTAAACTATTCTGGAAGCAGCAAATTGTTGTTACTTGGTGGTACTTGATCTCTGACTATTTTTAATGCCCCTCTGAACAGCCAGCAGCCTGCTGTCCAGTGCACATGTACAGCCATTTTCTGAAGGGATCAAGGCCCCTTTCATAGCTAGACCATTTCCATTCTCTGCACAAGCAACCAAGAACTGCAGTTGGAATGGATTTTTTTTCAAATAGCTCTGGAATTATCTCTCTCTAACAAAAACCTACCAATTCAGAAGCGATTTTTAACGACGGCTTTTGTTTCATATTCCCACGTGGGTTTATTATTCTTTGTCACTTTCTTCTCTAAAAATTCAACAGACTTTGATCCTCCATTGCTCTGCATCTTTAGTAAAGCAATGAGCTTTCTAAAAACCTGCTTCATTTCATTCCAAAGTTGGAATGTCTTTGGGAAGATGGTGGTTATTGATTGTGCATTTTGAGGCATTCCTATTACCAGCAGGCAAAACCAGCTGGAAATTTACTGCCATAGGTTTGCTTCCCACCATCAGTTGCCATGAGTATCTATCTCCACAGATAGTTCAGTGCAGCCACCTAACAAGGATGTAGGCTGCTATACTTCATCCACTGTGGAGATCCACATCTATGAAGTGAGAACAGTATTTTTTAGTAGTGTCAACTGAGGTTTTAGGAGATCCTGTGACATAAAAGTTTGTACAAACATTCAGAGTAACTTAGTTCTGGATTAGAATACAGCTGGCAGGAGAGATGGACAATTACCTACTCTTTAATATAGACAGGGAATGGATTCTTCCTCCCAGCTACTATTGTCCACAGCAGTTATTTCAGAACTACTGGACATGATCATGGTGCAGCTTCCACAATGAGGTCACCTGCAGCCTGGAAGTGCAGCTGTTTCCTTTGCCTTCATTTTTAATTCATAGGCTTGTTGTGGGTGTTGGTTTTTTTAATCTGCTGTTTATTCTGCAAGCCCCTTTCGGGCACATTGATGCCTCCAGCAAGCTTTGTATGCCAGGGAATTATGGGTCCAGAGATTCTGCAAATCTGCATCCCAGCCAAAGCTTTTGAAAGCTGCTTCTTTTGAATGCCATGCATTTGGCTCCCACCCCTCCTTTCCTCTCTCTCTCCCCTAGCTTTCTTCCTCCCTTTTCCCTCTCTTCCCTCCCTTCCCTCCTCTTTCACTCTCACTTTTACTCTGCTGTTTTCCCCTCATTCCCCCTCTCTCTCCTGCCCCTTCACCCTTTTTCCTCCTTCTCCCTCTTGTCTCTTCCTCTCCTTTCCCCTCTCCCTTTTCCTTTCTTTTTCCTTCTTTCTCCCCTCAGTAATGATGGGTAACTGCACAGCATGGTGAACAACTTGGCTGGGAGGAATAAAAGGGTGCTCTTCACTTCATAAAAGAGGAGCTGGAAGGCTTTCTCCATGATGATGGAGGCCATTCCTTGCAGTCAGTGTGTGGACTGATGTTGGTAAGATTGCACCGCCCCTGTAAGTCCCCACTTGAGCACCCCCAGTGTGTCAGACAGCCCAAGAAGCTGCTGTGACACCCAGCTCCTCCATCACAGCCCCAGGATGTCTGTCTCCCCACTCTGTCAAGAGGGATAACATCCTCTCCCTTCTAGTTCTTTTTTCCTGACTCTCTATTTTATTTTTAAATATTAAAGCGCTCTGGGTTTCCCCAGTAAATCAGTGTGTGTGAAGTGCTGGTTACTTGTAGCTGGAGGCTGTTTTCCCCCTCTGATGGACTGCAAGCATTTTTTCTAAAATCGTCTCTTCCTTCCATCACTCCTCCTGTCCCCTCCTCCCCCGCCCAAGCCTCAGTAAGCTCAGCTGCACATAATGACATCCAATCTGTTCAGGAAAAGAAGAAAAAAAAAACAACAAAACAAAACAGGAGGGGGAGAATATTTCCCTTTGATTTATACAGAAGCTGAGTTGGCAGAGAACTCAGCTCAGGGGTGGGTGGAAGGGGAACCAAAAAGCAAATTTGTGATGCATGGGCATACTCTCCCCTGGGGTGGTGCCAGTCAGCACAGCAGCCAAAGCTGACAGAGAAGCTTTGCAGGTTTCATGTGTGTGCCCAAGGCATCCTCCTTCCCACCGTATTACTATCGCCGAGCAAACACACCCCCACAGTCTGGGGTTAATTTAATTTTAAAATGACATTAGAGATAGCACAGGCCGGCTCATTAGCACTAGACAAAACACACAGAGCCCTGTGCACAGGCAGACCCAGGGAGAGGTCAGCAGCCGAGTGCTTCTCCCATTCCTGCAGTCAGTCTCTGAGCTGGGGTCAGTTCTGAAATGAGAAGGATGGGTAAGTTGGGAGTGAAAGGATAATGGAAAAAAGGAAAGAGAATCTTGTGCTGCAGCTCAGGCACTGGAGTGGGATCTTCTGGGAAAAATCATGTCAGGTCAATGAAATCAAATTGATGTATATCACATCATAGAGGATGTTCCCTAGCATTTCATATCCACATTTTTCATTCATCTAAGACAACGTACAAAAACAAATCAAAAGAAGCCCTAGTTTTATATTTGATTGCTTTGGGAGTGATGATGAGTGGAAAGGACAGCAAGAAGTAGAGGCAGGATACATGGGCTGGTTCCATCAAGTCCTATTCTAGTATGCAGCATTTCCTATCTCCATTTTGAGCTGCCATTCAGTTCTTCTGAAACAGTTCAGCTCTGGCCTGTTATAGCTTCATTACTCCATTTTAAATCTGCCTTAAACTCACACATACAGAAGTTTATTAATGCACAGAGACTTTTGACTTGCCACAGTCCTGCACTCCCACATTTGCACACAGATGCTATGTTTGCATCATAGCTCTAACCACCTGCTTCTCCAGTGTCTGTGCCCATTTCTGGCCTTCCCATAGACCTAAATCTTGTCCAGCTATTTTCAGCCACTATCCCAGGTTAGAAAATTTCCTGCTGTTCTAGACCGGTTCTGATTGAAACCTGTGAGTTACACTGTGGGGTGGTGGTTTCTGCTCTGGACAGTATTGTAATGTGACAATTAACTGCCAGATCCAAACCACAGAATTCATGGGTACCTTCAGAACAAAGTGACTTTATTCCCGTGGATTAACTGGTATCTGTGCACCATTTCATTACAATGCTGGATGTATCTCATGAACAGAACAGAAAAAACTTCATGAACACAGCAATAATTTGCTATGCATAACTGTAGTGAAACTGATACTGGCTTGTTGTGAAGTTTTGCAGCTAGGCAGGATGTGTGGTACCGAGGATATAAAGTGCTGCAGGCCCCAACTGTGGATGGGAATGGGTGTCTGTTTTATGGGGCAGTCTCCGTGGGTTCTGAT
This sequence comes from Apus apus, assembly GCF_020740795.1. Taxonomy (NCBI): domain Eukaryota; kingdom Metazoa; phylum Chordata; class Aves; order Apodiformes; family Apodidae; genus Apus; species Apus apus. The sequence continues at coordinate 1,707,291 of NC_067301.1, forward strand.
TGATGGAATACATTCCAGCAAAAATGGTAATCCGGCCTTGTCCAAGGGCTGTGGGCTGATAAACAGTGGTAAGTGAACTTGATGTCAAGAGCAGAATCCAGATTGCCATAGAAATTAACAGTATGTGTCTGTTATTAGAGATTTAACCAGATGACCTGACAATAATTAATGGGGAGCTAAACTGAGAAGGTCTGTCTCCCTTTGGAGAACCATCCCTGAAACCTAGCTGTTCCTGCTGAGGACATGTATCCTGCATACTCAGCGCGGGAGAGAGCATTTGCACTCCCTGCATTTCATACTCAAAGTGATGTGAGAACGTGGTGGGATGTGACCTCATGTCTGCCCAGAGACAGTCTCCAGGGAAAGAGCAGGAATATGTATGTTCCAGGGAACAATATGCAAAGCAAGGTCCTTGTAACTGACTGTAAAGAGGTAATGCCAGCACAGCCCCATTGGCTGGGCTGCTCCTTGGCTCAGCCCCACCTGCAGACACACAGCCAGGGCTGTCAGCTTGCAACAGGTTCATCTGTCCACAGTCACTGTTGAGTTTCCAGGTTAAAAGCCTTTGTGCTGAACTGATCAGCAGTGGCTGCTCTGGCACAGGAACCCAGTTCCTCTTGCATGGATAACCCTGATGTCTGTGTTCTCAGTGCCTCTGCTCCAAAGGGCTCAGAGGATTCCACTGCATTTCAACAATTTAATTCATAACCTCTAGAAAGATAGGTGAGCATTCCTATTCCCTGAATCAGTCACCAAGGCATCCAAAGGTGACATGGTTTACCAAGGACAACTGAGTATGGAACAGAAGCCTGACCTGGTCATAGAAAGCCCTAGTCCTAACCTGTCCCCTCTATTCTCTCACAGCTCTTCCCCTGAATAACATTTCAGTCTCAGCTATCCCCTTCAGTTGCAGGGCAGGAACAAATCAGTTCCCAGTTTTTTACATAGGTCTGTGTTTGTGTGTGTGCATCTATAAATAAACAGACCAATATTCTGGTAACTGAATTGCTGCCCTCCCCTCCCCTGCCTCAGGAGCATCTTGTTCCCATCTCTCTCCAGCAGAACAGTGAGCCAGAATGAAATGCCTGATTCCTACTAAGTATTGTCAGCACAGCAGCTGGGGAGAAGCATATCTGAGGGAAATGCACAAGTGCACTGGCATTTATTTATTTCCTGGGGATATTTATATAGGACAGACCTCAGAGCACAAGTGCACTTGATGCTTCTGTCAACCAAGGAGGGGAAATGAGACTGTGACACAGGCTGTACTGTGCATTTTTTGCTCACAGAGCCCCCATTAACTTCCCTGGATGGACCCCAGGGCTCTGGAGGCTACTGTGATTGAATCATCATGTCTGACTGCTGCTTGTGGGAGGCAAACAGCCATGCAAGGCTGACACTGTAGAACGAGATTAACTGCAGTCACTGATTTTATTGTGCTAGTTCTCAGGTCCATGACTCTTGAGGACCACTTAGTTCATTAAGCCTAATTCTATAACTGAGAAGAATTATTAAGCAGCTCACCACAAACTGCTGTCCTTCCTCCTCTCCCTGCACTGTGCACAGCCCTTTGAAGATGACAAGCACAGGGGAAACAGCATGGTGTTCTGCTAAGACAAGGCAACGAGCAGTCTTGGCTCTGTTCAAAACTGCCACTGGTTCATTTCAAAGCCTTTAGTAACTCACAAGAGGGGCTTCAGGCTACCCAGCTGTGCTTTAAGTGAAGTAATTAGCACTGGAGAACCTCTAAGGTTTAGAAAAGTCTACCAACAAGTCCTTGTTTCTCATTCCTCTAACAGACTTTGTGTTATCAACACAAAATCCAGTTCTGGTAGATGCTCAGAATCTCTGACTCCGTCTCTGAATGCATCTCTGTAATTGGTCTGATTGCAGAGACCTACTCACACTTTTGGTGGGGCTTTGGGGAAGTCATAGCACCTTGGTGCATCCACTTGTCTCCTTGCAGAATGCACAATAGCTTCAAAGGAAACATTATTATTATTTTTGATAGTGTGCTTTTCTCCTCTAGGAAAATTCCCTGCAAAAAGGCAGTGTAGCCATTTGCCAGAGGTATCGCTCCTTCTTTACCGAGGCAGAGTTGCCTTAACTTCTCTGGGAAGTTTGCCTGAGCAAACACTGAGAAAAGCCTAAATCAGGTTTTAATTGTCCTTGACTTGCAGTTTCTGGATTTTCCCAGCTCATTCCTCCCTAAACACTAAACATCCCCACGCTCCCATTTCCTGTAAGCTTTTCTGAGTTTCTCTTTCCACTTAAACTTTCCATGTTCTAAAGAGTAAAGGTCCAGCGTTCGGAACTGGGTGCGCTGCAGCAGCCTGGATCCCACTATTTCAGTGCAACCCCTTTTCCTGGGCAGACGCCTGACCCTGCACTCATGGGGCTAAGGACAACTGCTACTGCATAACATTTCTGCAGGAAGTTTCTCTCTGTCATCTTGGTTCCACACAGAAACCAAGCCTGGTCCTACGAGCCCTCCCGCCGGCTGCGGTCAGACCCCGCCTGCAGTTATTTCCCGTGCGTGTGCACCTGGGCCATGAACCCAGCATCTGTCTGCTGGTGAGGAAGAGGAAGAGGGAGGAAGAGGAAGGGCTGGGTTATAGTGGTCATGCAAGAGGCTGGTTTGCTTCCCAACATGTTGCCTTCATCAAAGTGACGTGCTGAGTAACTTAACAGCCCCTTTCCACACCGAGCAACACCAGACAGGGGAGATCTTTGTTCCTGTTTGGAGGGCGAGGGCTACAGGAGGAATCAGGAAGCACAGAGATGAGAGCAATTTGGCATCATTCCACCAGTGCACACTGTTTTATTAATAGGAGCTGCACATGTTTCTGAGCCTTGGACCCAGCCAGACACTGCAGCAGCAGCCATGAGCTGGGGCTGTCTGTTTATTGCTGCCATGCAGTAACTTCCCACCAGTGCACAAGGCAAGTTGATGCCCTTCCATGAAGTGGAAAAGGAACGACAGTCATGAAGTTGTTCCAAGCTGGAATTTATTAAGAACTGATCCTTTAGGGCAGCTGTATTGACTCCAGTGATGTTCCAGGCAGATGATTTGTCCCTGAGTTCATTTGCATAGTTGTAGTTGAATCAGGTGTTATTTCTACCAGTTAGGTCCTATGGTCTCCATTGACTTTGAAGCTCCAGAACCAGAAATATTAACCAGTTGTGAAAAATTTCTGGTATTTTAAATTGGACCTCTCAGACTGTTTGCAGCAAGGACGTTCTCTTTGGTGCCATTAGGGTACAGAATGCTGGACTCCAATAACCTTCTACCATTTCTTCAGTACCTGTCCTCTAGCAAGTAACACTCCCAGCCCATGTGAGGGACCTTCATGATCCTCACCACTACAGTGTTTGTCTCACAAGCTATACTGTGTTTACTTACTCCTTATCCTTGTTTAATAGGAGAAAATTGTTCTTTCAGCATTTTAGATAGGAATCTGACACTCTGGCAAGCTAAATCAGTTGGCAGGGCTCCTATGGAAGCTCTGTCTTGACAAAGAAGAGTGAAGAGCTCTCCCAGATGCTGCAGCAGAGCTGTGATCACTGCACTGGCCCTCACTGTGCTTTGCTATGCAGCTCTCACACTTCAGCAGAAAAGATCAAAATTTTAAAAAGATGTTTTGCTTTTTGCACACTTTAGTTTGTCCACACAACATTCTTCATAGGTGGGAACTTACAGCAAATATGGCACCTATCCATATTGGTTATTATTCATGTTTCAGTTATGTCAGCTTCTTTTTCACAAATAAGTTTCATTTATACCAGAGGTTATTTTCCAAAAGCTTCATTCTTCTACCTTTAGGTAGGTATTCAGATAGCCAGCCAATTGTTAAAATGAAACAAGCTTATCTTCATTTATCTTGTTTCCTATTTGCTTTTTAGAAAAAGTTATGATAGGTAAGCCTGCTACCAGTATCCTTATCTAATTTAGGTTAATTCTGTGCAATTTATGCATGCAGACAAGTTCAAGGGAGAAAAAGCCATCAGCATCTCCCTTTATTTTGTAAGGTTTTAATCTTACTGATCAATAGAAAAAGCAGGAACATCTCAATGTTATTAAATTGCTCAATAGTCCTTCTTCTGTTTAGGAGCTGCTGTTGTGGAAATAACACTCCATATCTTACTTCTTTTTTCACACAGCTGATGTGCACCAATTTTTTTCTGTAATTGCTATAATCTGTATTCTGTTCCCATTAGATTATTCCCACCTACAAATATTCTTCATAGGTCTTCATCCATGAATGCTAAATGACCTGCTCTAATACAAGCTGTCCCAGTGAGCCCACTGGAACTGGTACTTACATGAGTAAGGCTCACAGCACTTGATCCCAAGCTGGTTAGGCTTTAGTCACTCAGTTACTGTCTGGTCCTACAGGGAGGCAGGATGACTGTACACAACAAAGCACACTAGGAATGTTTGATTCACCATCACAGATTCTTTTGCCCATGTCTGCCTATTTGATTTAAAAATATATACATGCCAAGGGGCTTGATGTGTCTCTTGTGCCCCATTTAGCATCTGCTGAGCATCCCAGAGCAGCCTGCAGTATAACACAAGTCACTGGAGGATAGATTTGATAGAGGGAAAAAACAAAGCAATTGATACCCTCAGGCTCCAGAAGTCTTCAAACTGATTCTTGCTGACTACAGGCAACAAAGCAATTTATGGCAACATGGTTGAAAGTTCCTTTTATTTCAAAGCTGCTAAACCCTCCCTGGCACTTAGTCACTTTTCATAAGGCAAGGCTGGTGAGCTTGTGGGCTCCCAAGATCTCAGCCCCGGGAAGCTTTTAACAGGAGTCAAAAGAGACATGAAGCACCACGGAGGAATCAAGGAGACACAAACCAGAAATTAGGGTTTAACGCGGGGCATGAGGAGCTCAGTAAAGAAGAGGCAATTTTTTCATGTGTGATTCCTTTTCTGTGGCATTTCCCTTTTGGTCAGAGCTTCAGTACAACAATTTCTGTTGTCCAATGAATGGAGTGCACTCTGCAGATGGGAGCTGGGGTGTTTGGTAGCGGGTGTTTGCAAAGTGGTAGCCAGATTATTTTATTTTAAGGCTCTATTGCAGCAAAAGGCAGGAAAACAGACAGGGGGAGAGTAGTGAGTGGTTCACTGGCACCGATTGTCTACCACAGCAGGTTCAGCACTTAAATTTGAGTGACTTCTCTCTCCAGATGGTTGGTGGGAGCTGACTACCCAGATCTTTGCATAGCATGCTCCATAATGAAAGCGTATGGCATCACTTGCTATCTTTTAAAAGCTTTTTTCTTCAACCCAAGTATAGCTCACTGTATTATGGATCCCTTCTTTGCCTGATGCAGAACAAATGGGTATCTGTCATACTCCTAATGAGGGACTCTGAGTGAGGAGTTCCTTTCTTTCAAGACAGACTAGCTCATGCTTTTACAACTGCATAATCCTACAGCAATTTAAATGTAGTCTGCCTGGCCTTTTGATGCTGCCACTCTCCTCGCTTCTGCTTTAACTGAGGCTTGTTTCTCTCCAAGTCATGTCATAAAATTATTCTGAAAAATGCAGAGGATTTACACAGATTAAAACCCCTGTTTTCTTAGCAGCCAACTATACTGACTCTCAAAAAACCAATAAGCAATGTAGGAAGATTTACTAATTAGAAGTACCCCTAAGAAAAACGTGTCATAGACAAACTGATAGAATGCCCTTAATTTTACATACTGTGTTACCAGTTTGCATGCTTTGCTCTGACCTAATTATTCAGTATAATGGATGATTCATGTACAGTCACTAATTCTGTGAGAAATTCAAGTAATCTTTGTATCCTGTCACAAAGCAACAGTTATTTTATGGGAAGTAAACAGACTTACAAAGGTGTGATCTTCAGAAATGCTGGACAGACAACTTTACTACAGAGTGCACACCAGTGCCTGCCTTTCTAACAGTGCAGTGTGTTACTGGCCCAATAGTATCTGCTGATTTTGCTTGAATAAGTAACAGAACAGTATTTTTCTGAGTTCTGGTGCCCAAACCAAACATTTTCTGGGTATGAAAACCCACAAATCTGTCTTATTTAATATGTCCCCAGAGTCTTTGGAGTACTTGTTTGGGCTTGTTTGTTTGGGCTTTTCTTTCCCAATAGTGTCAGGATTTTCCTTCTAAATCATTAGAGGAACCTGGGTCAGATTGGATTCTTCTGACTCCTTTCCAGTAAGTTCCTAGGCAGCCATTCTCATGCTCTGGTTAACCTCAGCTTATGTGTTACACGTGAGGTATGTGACTCACTGGATTCCTTTTGTTTCCCCCACTTTTTCTTTTCCACCCAACAGTGGTGTGAACTGGGAAATCCAGTTCCTGAGAAGAATACACAGGAAATAGGAGCCATAAACAAAAAGGACTGGTTGAGTCTTACTGAGGTCTGGAGTACAGTTGTTGAAACAAACCACTGGTGACCCAGAAAGATCTGAAGCTGCACAGAATGCTTTCAAGATGGAAATGTGGGACAAAGATGGCATGGATGAGTTGGTAATGGTCTCATCTTTTCTTTCATGGGCTCTGTTCCAGATGCAGCTTTGAAATCCCAGCTGCATGTTGGACCTACAGAAAGGCAAGCCTGGGAGTTAGGAAACATTCATCTATTGTGAGACTCATGTGGTGACTTTGCTTCTCCAAACCTGAAGAACCTAGAGTTGGAGCAGGAAGCACATTATCAGAATAATCCAGCCTCCACTTCAGGACTTGTAAACACATACCTTTACAACCTACTTGTGGGGTATACAAAGAGAACAGAACACGTGGTGTCTGGGATGTGCTACACAGCAGAGACTGTTCTGTGTTCAGCCTAGGCACAAGAAACAGCTTTTTACTGGGAGGGTGGTCACACTGGAACAGGTTGCTCAGGCAAGTTGTGGAGTCTCCATCCTTGGATATATTCAGTATCCGACTGGATGTGGTGCAGAGCAAACTACTGTAGCTGACACCGCTTGAGCAGGGTGCTTGGACTAGATTATCTCAACCTCAATGATTCTGTGATAAACTATTTCCTCGTGTGTGTCATTTTGAGGACTCATACGTGACTCAAAGATCTTTTGGTTCTAAGAATTTGAGAGTCCTGACTTTAATTTAAATGGGAGTGAGATCGGGTTCCAAGATGTCAGAATGGCAGAAAGCTCTTAATCTCACAAGGCTCCTGGGCACCTTTTACTGGAATAAACTCTGGGCTTTTTTCCCTTCAGATATTCTCCAGCCTTTGTAAAGGAAACTGCAGTAACAAATCAGATTCTGCAGTAACACATTTTAAGTCCTGAAGCAAAATTCAGCAGTTTTAGAGGGACAGCATAAAAGGGAATGGGGTGGGGGAAGTGGGGTGGGAAGTATTTATAATCCCTTTAATATTTTAAAATTTAATTATTTCCAAATTGGGTTAGCGAGACTGACAAGAATACTGCATCTCCAGCATGGAGCCCAGAGGCAGCACTGGAAAATGAGAGGAGAAATTAATAATAAAAAACCCCTATTGCTTCGAGGCAGCAGACTGGAACACTGACATTCCATTACTCCGTCTGTCTGCTGAATTCATTTAGCATCTGTGGCCTAAATAGGCTGGTTTTAAAGAGGCATGCTCCAGTTTTTATGTTGGAAGGGGGCAGGGGGATGTCAGAGGCTTTTTCTGCATGGAAAGCTGTCTCAAGGAGGCACATCAGATTGCAGTTAATAGGGTGGAGTGATGCTAACCTCTTAGCACTTGTTAAGAGAGTATCTTGGAGTGTTGTGTAGTGCCTCACAGGTCGGGGGCTGGGTCTAGCATTCGGGTCGCTGCAGTTTGATTTCTGAGGGCAAAGCTGGAGCAGCAGTATTGAGCCTCCTGTTGTGTAATTGAAGCACTGGGTCTAAACCTGTGAAGGCACAACACCAGGCACCACTCAGTGCAGCCAGTTCCACCAGCTCTGCACCCAAGGTAGCGGAAGCACAGGCTGTCAAAATGCTCTCCTTACCTCTTCTCTGCAAAACACTGTGAGGTCCAGCAGGACAGCGTTCCTTGACTCTAACTGTGCTCTCTCAGGAGTGCCACCCCAGGCATCACTGCAGCAATTGCTGCAACACTGTCTTCCTCAGGATGCTCCTTTTCCTCTGTTCACTCCATCCACCTTTGCATGGCTCTTGTAAGACCTCAGATCTAAAGCCTGAGGCAGGGTGGCTGCAGGGTCACAGGGATCTCAGGTGCAGGTACTGCAGGCTGGAGAGGTTTCACCGCAGGCTGGAAGGGAAAGAAGAGAATGATTCTCCACTTGATTTCCTAGAAACCTACAAGTGTTGAACTTCTGGGTATTTTCTGAAACATCTGGATACCAGGAAGATAAAAGGTACAAGGGTAACCTCCCAGTAAGATCAATTGTTTAAAGCTTTCTGTGTATTTCCAGTCTTCTTTGGCTTCCTTCCCAAGGTTACAGAAATAGGTCTGTGAATTTCCTCAGAGTAGATTATAAAGTATTCTGTATAGATCTATTTATTCTGGTTCCATTTTATTCAAATAATATTTGATTCCCTTTCCCCTAAGTTACCATTTTCAAGGTCTTTGTGTAAAATATGCAGAAAGGGAAACCATGGGTTTTATGGAAAGTCATATATAAGCTGTTAAAATTGTCCTTTTCTCCTCCTTTCACTTGTATTTTTTTCCATCACTGAATCCGTAATTGTCCCTTCCTTTGGTCATCTTCTGCTTGACCCTGAAGTCAGAGATAAATTGGTTTGAGAATGTAATTACTAAGTGTAAAGATTGCATTCATGCCTCTTGATAGCCTCCACTTAAAGCCTCTACCTTGGCTGCTCCCAAACCATGTACTTTGTAAAGTTTTTTGCTTTGTCCTGGACTAGTTGTTTATGTTTCCAGATAAACTAGTAGTTTATGCATTTCAACAGAATTGATAATAAATACCTGGCTTGCATCTTCCCAGGCATGTGGGCTGCAGGGAAGTCTTAACTAAGGGGAGCCAGCAGCTGGAGAGTTGCTATTAAAAAATACTGTAAGTCCTTCTTTCTCCCATTACACAGCAATCCAGCCAAATTTACCTTTACTTTTACTTAACCATATTTCTTTTTTATTCTTTCTGTACAGCAACAATCTGCGCTTAGGCAGATCTCCTGGGAAACTTAGCTAAAATGCACCTGTGCTACACAGGCAAACACAGATTGCAGAGTTGATGTTGCTCTCTCTTGGCCAAAGCAGTAACATTTCACTGTGGCTTATGCTTCTCACAGTTCTTCAGGGATTGATCTCCATCACAAAGGAAATGTTCTGTAGTGTTGAAAGAGGACTTAATTTCAGTTATCATTATTTCACAGAACAAAAGCTGTAGTTATAAATCACCAGAGGATTTTCTGCAGTTTTCATGGAATTCTTTCTGTTTTGGGCTCACAGCTATTTCTTCCAACTCCCAGCCTTTTCTTCTAAGCTTCCTTCTTTCTTTAACCTCTCACCTCTGCCTTTCCTTGTCTCTCCATGTAAATAAATAACTCCCTGTTAGACCCGTGCCCAAGATTACCTAAGGTTGCTTGGTCTCTTCTTACTCACTTTGCTTATCTAACTTAATGGCAGTGCCTGCCTTGTCTATATTGGCAACAGATTATTCTATAATCATGTCAAAACTAGCACAAGAAGTCTTATTTTGGTGGGCAAATACATATTACTGTTAGAGATGGGATTATCAGTGGTAATAATAAGTGGTTGGTTGTGGTGATTTCACTGACTTGTATTTAACTTGTATTTGAGAGGCTCAGTCTCTTTTAGAACTTTCCTTTAGGGAGTAGCTTAGTTCATTTTTCTGAAAATCAGCAATGCCCTCCCCCAGGTTTTTCTTGACTGAAGTAATTGCTGTGATTCCTCAGGTCCCAGACAACCAGCAGATAATTAGTTCCAATTAAGTTCTCTCACAGGTGCTTATGATATTGCCATTTGGAAGCAGCAGTTTCTTCTGAAAGGTGAGCTGAGCAGTTGGGATCACCAAAGATAAGAGCAAGAGGAGAAACAACAAAAATCAATCATGGTAGGGTGATGCTTTTTGTTTAAGAAGGGGCATGTGTGAGGTATCTTTTTTTATTTGTAGAGATGTGGTGTGGGTCCTCATTGAGTTTCTCTAGTTTAAAACAAGCAAAGAAAAAAGATCAAGGAAGAAGTAACTTTAGAGTAACTAGTCTGTGGTGAGCTATGCAGGAGAAAAGCCCAGCAAATTCACAGCATTTCAGTTTTACCATGAGGTAAGCCAGGCAGGATCAGTCCTAGTTGGTTCCTGACCTCAGCTGGTTCACCTCATAGTAAGTCTGACCTAACGTGTTTTCCTTTGCAGAGACTTTGTGTGTGTTAGGTGAGAGGAGCCTGAGGTGCCTAAGAACTCCTCAGCAATCACAGGGCCTGAGTGTTTTCTTATGTTTTTACTGCTGTAACTTTGCTGTGTTTTTCAAAGCTGCTTCTCATCTTTATCCCATGAAGGATCATGTCTTTAGCTTTAGCCTGTTGCTTTATGTGGGAGGCTGGAGGGAGTTATAGAACCTATATTTAAGGAGAAAAAGTATCTATAAACCTGACATAACTAAAAGCACACACACAGAAAAGCAGCAGGTTTAAATCCCTGTCCCAATTGTTATTTCTGCTTGCCTGTCCTGCGTGGTGGTGTTTGTTGTGCTTTCTAAATACCAAAGGGCACTTTTGTATTTAACAAAAATGCACTGTTTCAGCTTTGTAGGTTGCACTGGATGCTGCTCTCTGTGCTTGCCTCTAGTTATTGTAGGGCCTATTGCACTGAACTTCAGCTTGTGACAGCAGTCTGAGCAAAAATAGTGGTTTTTTTAATCATAAGCTGCAGAAAGTAAGTGGATGTAAAACACTGGTGATGTCCACCTCATCCCAGAATAGTGCCAACACTGCTTCACCTGCTATCATGGTTGAGCAATGCAGAGTCCTCCCCCCACAGGGGTTACACAAAGGTTGGCTCCTTTTCACCAGCACAGCTGGGAAGAGTAACTGCTTCAGGGGCAGTAATTACTGAGGGGAACTGTTTAACCTGGGTTATGAAGGAAACGGGACTAAATGCCCTTGGAGGTGCTCTCTAGACTTGTGATGGATGAACCTGGAAGGCCCCTTTCTGGAGCTGCTGGAGCCACAGCACTTGTTTGAGCTGCATGAGTGTGCTGTACACTGCTATGTGAGTGGATGCCCTCTGGAAAGATCAGAAGGCTTCATGGCTGTGTATGTCATGGATTCAGGCATTCCTCTGTCTTTTTCTCACCCACAAGCTCCATCAAATCTTCCATGGTAGTAGACAGAAAAAGAAGGAAAATTCAACATATTTTCTGAATGTTGAAGGCAGGACAAGCTGTGACAGCATTTTGTGTCCCATTGCAATGGAAACCATGAACCCAAACAATATTCAACAAGTAACTGATGAAACCTCTGACAGCAATAACCATCATTAAATGTATTCCTACTTGGCAAATGCACTGGACTGGATTATCTAAGATGGTTGGAATAGGGGATCTTAGAGGTCTTTTCCAACTGTGGTGTTTCTGTGTATTAGTATATTTTGGAAAAGCTGCTATATCTGGCAGTATTTTTGAGACTACTTGAGATATCTTACCATACACTGATTTTGGTGGTAGGGAGGTATCTGTGTGCTCTGTGAAAAACTGTTACCTCTGTGTTTAGAACCCAGGAATATAACTCTCTACTGATACAATTCAGCCACTCTTCATCCTAACTCTGTTGATCTTCGGGCCTTAAACCTATCATTTTTGTCAGACTGCAGAATTCCTTTATTCATAAAATGACAGTGGCCTGAATACAAAGTGCCACACTTCTTGTGGGAGGAAGAAGACAGGAAAAGTTGTGGCAGGTGGCTTAAAATAAATAAGAATAAAGCCAGCTCGGTTTGAAGCTGCTTGGAGTTTTGCAATGTTTGAAGCAGTCTCTGCAAACCTGGGCTGCTTTGGAGAGCACTTGTGAGAAGCTCAGTTGCAATTATCATATGGTTTTGCAATTTTTTTGCGTGGATATTATTACAAAGAGCTCTGTGTGTGCATCTGCATCCTAGGAGATACATAAACTAACCTCCAAATACCCCACCAAGACCCTAATTATAAATCCAGATACAGGGTACATAGCATGGACCTGTATGTTAAATATAACACACCTGAGACTGGGATTTGGCCTTAAGCTATAGTTTTACTTAAGTTTTTCTCTGCCTGGATTATAATTTTAGTGATGTGAATGAGAAACTGTGCAGATGCTAACCAGATGCTAATAGCAAACTGTAGTTCAACATGTTTCCATGTAATAACTACAGTGTTACTATGGTGATAACAGATTCACTAGAGGTTTGATTTAATAAAGCAGGATTGCATGTTAGTATCTGTACAGTTGCCATAGTTTTAGCCAAACAATTGTGCTGCTTCTGACTGAATTGATGGCATTGCCACTGAGCTTAGTTTCCCTTGTAAATCTGTTTTTCAGGAATAAATTTGCTCTGTAAGCAGGTTCTAGTATATTGCTTTAATTGACCTCTCCTTTCCAATGGCAAAAAGCAGGATTTTCAATATAAGCATAAAAACTGTTTTGTTTAGTTTCTTTATTTTCCTTTTTTTTTTTTTCTTTTTCCCCAAATGCTGCATTTGACTTCAATTCTAAAGATACTTGAGTGAACTGCCCAAGGCTTCCCAAGGAAGTGTAAGAATTTAGAGAGTCTAAACTGGCTTTCAAATGAGACCACCTGTATTTGCAAGTGACCAAAAAGGATGTTTGGTTTTAATGCCACCCGTCCAAGAGACCAATCGATGGGCGTTTGCATGTTATCATTTCAAGTCTGATAGATACTGAAGGCCATATTCTGCTGTAAGCTCTGCTCAGTAGTGTTGTTGGTCTGAACAAAGCCCAGGAAACCTGCATCCACTTGTTCTTGCACTTTGGTTCCCATCTTCCTTGCCCTGCATCCCATCTGATCACATACAGATCTGCAGGGCAGCTACCACCACTGTGAGAACCCAGTTTCCCCTTCTCTGTACAAGACACAGGAAAGCTGGGTCCAAATGTGACTGCGTTTCTTCCCTGACCTCAGCCCAAGTAGTGGAAAGCTTGGTTGCTTTTTCTGGTGCAGGATCTTCTTAACCCTCTGCAGCTCCACTCTCATAATTGTGATTGTGTGAAATGAAGGGCAGCGTGTGGGTCAGAACTAGGAACTCATCTGTTTTCCACGAGACCAGAAGGGGCTTCTGGCTTCTTTTATGTCTTAATAATAGAAGTAATAATAACAATAATTAATAACTATAATGATAGTGATAACCTTCCAGCTGAACATGTGCAATTTGTATTGCCTCAGCATTATTCCCAGGCAGAGAGCTTCATTGATATTCAGCTCATCGCTGTGTCTGTCACTGCTCTGTGCACTTTGGGTCTGGAATCCTTGGGGAGCCTCGCAGCTGTCAAATTGACTTCCATCATTTCTCTCTGAGCTGAGAGACAAATTATCCAGCCAGCCATCAGACGAGACTTTGCAATGGAACTTGCAATCTCGAAGTGATAAAATGCTGCCTCCCAGTTTGGCCTCCGAGGCAGGGGAGTATCGATGCGGGTTTTTTTTCAGTGTCCCTTCTTTATTCTTTAGAAGCTGCTATTGGGCTGCTTTGTTAATTTTTTTTTTTTTAAGAGGTATTCATGGTCTAATGATCTGGCAGGCGCTGGGGTGAGTCAGTGGCATATGTCGGCTCAGCCCCCGCTGGGACAGACTGCTGCTCCTGGGCGCTGCCCGCACCGCTCCGAGTGCCGCGGGGACACGCGTGTCACCGCTTCCCCGTGGCCTTCACGAGCCTGGGGCAGCGAACTGGAAAGGCTGCCCCGGTTTTCCACTTGTAAAGAAGGTTCTGGGGACGTTTCTCTAGCTCTTGGTCCCTCTCCCCGCACCTGCTCCGGTGAGGGCTGTGACCTCAGAGCTGCGTTCAGGCCCCGTCCCTACACGGGGACCCCTCGGCCCCCGCGTTCCCGGGCTGCGCCGCTTTTCCCGCACCCGTTTGTTTTCGAAACGAGCAGGTGCGTGAGATGGAGGAGCGGGGCCCGGGGGGTTTCACTGAGGGGGGGGAAGAAACATTTGTTGCGTTTGGCCGCTGTAAAAACCACCCCGGGCCCTCGCAGCCCGCAGGCGGAGCTGATCACCCGCCCGGGCGGCGCGGAGGCCCCGCCAGGCTCCCTCCGCCCGTCTGCGGCCGAACCGGCGCCGCCCGCGCCCCGGGGGCCGCTCCGGCCGGGGCTGCCGCGGCCCGGGGAGCCGGGCGGGGTTACGGGAGGGGCGCGTCCCGCCAGGGGGCGACGCCGAGGCGCGAGGAGGGGCCGCCCCGGGGCGCTGAGGGCGAGGGGCGAAGCGCGGCGAGGGGCCCTGGGCCGGGGCGGCTCCGGCAGCGGCGGATCCTGCTCCCGCCCCGGCCCGGCCGCTCCCGCCCCGGCCCCGCCCTCGGCAGCCGCCCCGGCGCACCGCGGGTTCCGCCCCCCCCACCCCCGCAGCGCGCGGGGCCGCGCCCCTCGAGCTCCTCGCGCCCAACGGCTGAGGTAGCGCGCGCGGCCGCCATCTCGCCGTGAGGCACCAGCGGGGCGGGAGGCGGCTCCTCGCGGGTCGGGGCCCCTCGAAGGCCGCTCCTCGCGGGTCGGGGCCCCTCGAAGGCCGCTCCTCGCGGGTCGGGGCCCCTCGAAGGCCGCTCCTCGCGGGTCGGGGCCCCTCGAAGGCCGCTCCTCGCGGGTCGGGGCCCCTCGAAGGCCGCTCCTCGCGGGTCGGGGCCCCTCGAAGGCCGCTCCTCGCGGGTCGGGGCCCCTCGAAGGCCGCTCCTCGCGGGTCGGGGCCCCTCGAAGGCCGCTCCTCGCGGGTCGGGGCCCCTCGAAGGCCGCTCCTCGCGGGTCGGGGCCCCTCGAAGGCCGCTCCTCGCGGGTCGGGGCCCCTCGAAGGCCGCTCCTCGCGGGTCGGGGCCCCTCGAAGGCCGCCGCTGGGTCCGCGGCCCGTTGTCCGCTGCTGTGGTGAGGCCCCTTCCCTGCTCCCCGCACCGGGGAGGTGCTGGAGGAGCGACGTTGCTTGCCAGAAGCAGCGCCGCTTTCGTACCTGCGGAGGATTTTGCCTTGGCGGTCCTGAGGGGTGTGAAGGTGGAAGAAATAACGGCGTCTGTGCTCGGAGAGTGACTGTGCGTGGAAAGCTGTATGAGAATAAAGAGCTGAGCCGTAAAAAGGCCTTTCCCAAGGAGGGAATCTCAGTCACACGGCGTTGGGTTGGGAGCTGAGAGAAGCTTGACTGCAAAGTCCTGTGTAAAATCTGCCGTGTGTAGTGCTGGGCTGAGGGGGAATGGCCCCTCAAGTGCCAGTGGCCCGTGCACCTGCTCATGCTCTCCCCACAAAGAGACTGTAAACTGAAAGATCTACCTCAGGCTGGTGCTTTGACCCTGCCTCCCACCTCAGGGCAGCTCATGGAAGTCTTTTCTCATAAGAAGACTTAAAGAGGTGAGGTTGACTAGAAGAAGTATTAGAATCTACCTTTGGGTTGATGAGTTTTTATGTCTAGAGGTAGCTCAGCAGTTGTCCAACCAGTTGTTACTTCCCCTAAAACAAAGGTTTCCCATGTACTTGAAGACCAGACATATCCCCTAAAGCATTATGTACCTCTTAGTTTATCATCTTAACTAGGTATGTGAATGTTCAAGCCCTCAAGCAAGCTATCCAACATCACTCCCCTATGTCTTCTCCATTCTCCTGGATCTTTTCTAGATATTAGGGTTCCAGAAAAAAAAACAACCAACAAACATCTCTCAATCCCTAGGAACGTGTTGCTGGGAGAGGAGGAATACGTCTGGGTTTCTTAAGATATCAGTCCACCTGGGAACAGCATTAGATGCCATTGCACAACCTGCTTTTATCAGTGGATTGTGCTGTTCTTTAGATTATGGCTGAGGTAAAGATTTCACCTGGAACAAAAACATTTATGAGAAAAAACACTTCACAGAGGTGACTTGTTCTCCTGGTTATCTCCCTACTGACTTTCTTTTTCTTCTCCCTGTTCTCTGACAAGCTAGGTTTAAAACAAAACTGTTTAAACTTCTTGTTTCTAAGTAGCTGCTTTCAAGGTCTGTTTTCTGTTTCATTGAAGAGTTCCTAACGTGAGTTAAGTTTATTCATTCTTTAAGAAAAAAAAGAAGCAGCAGCACATCCACTGGCTGCGTGCAAGCTCCCAGATGGAGGTCAGTTTGACACACATGTCCTAAGGCATGAGGATCTGCCTTTTTTTATGATCCCATTACTGTTACAATCATCAGCGTTCAGTTTTGTAATCCTCGTATGGCTATCACTTGAAGATGCCCGGAGTTGGTGATAAAATAGTTTGCATTTAAATCTGACATAAATATGCTGGAAGTTAATTGACAGTTTACAATATTTCTTTTCCTTGAGAACATTCAGAAGTCAGCTATGGTACCAGGTCTGAAATGCATTCACTTTCAGGGTTTTCACTTTCTTCTTTCCACCACCTCAGCTTTTAATTATGGCTGTCAAGTAGAGTACAAGCCAGACGTGGCATTTAGCAACCTAATTCTGCCATCCTTTTTTTCCGTTTCCTATAGACATCCACAAATGCCTATACCAGTGGGCACCTCTGACATTTCCAAATTGCAATTTGAGAGTGTCAGAAAGGTTCATGAATTATTAAAATGTCTCAGCATCATTACAGGTTGGAAAATTACATATAATTTGACAAAACAAGCACACAGAGAAAAAGAAAACCCCACCCAGGCATTCCCAAATCAAGAGAGCACCTTTAAAACTTTCCCTTTGCATTAGCTTAAAAAGGCTTGAATAGTAGGAGAGATGCGTGAGTCATTCTCTCTCTGTCTCTCTCTAGAACAGGAAAGCTAGCAGAGGGTGGAGGCATGTCAGCACATAATGTGGTACACTTTAAAATATCAGCTGAAATGACTAGGCTGGAGAAGTGGGAGGACTGATATTAGTCACACACTATTACACAGTTTAGAAGATGAAGACAGAAGGAATTACCGGACAGGCATATGTCACTTGGCCCAACCTTTTCAAACGTGTATCTTGACTTCAGATCTTTTCATTCTTTCTTCAGAATGCCTCTGCTTTGCATTGTGAGTAAGATTCATTATCTTGGCCACATGGAGAACAACTGGCTGTTCTTGAGCTGAGATGTTAGGAAGATGGTGGGGTTTACCACACAGGCAGTATCAGCTACATAGGAAGACACAGAGGTGGTCCCTATTTTGCCCAGGTCTTTGCAGTATATCCCTTTGCTTACCAGTTTTACCCAAAGATGGGAAGGGGTTTGTACTTAGATGAACTCATAAATAAATGCAAACAACAGTTTGCTTGTAAGACCCTCTGCTTGGGTCTGCAGAGGTTTGCAGGATACAGCCCTTTTATGTACCTGAATTTTTAACTGAAGGTGTTTCATTAAATAGCCCAGATTTTGTCTCTGTGCTATACTGCTTTGTCTCTCTGCAGTACATCTGATAATCTTCTATATCACGTTTAACCAAGCCAAAAATAAAACATGCAACAGACCTTCCTAGCTGTCTGTGACTGTCTGGAGAAGTACTTCCATCAGCCCTGTGAACCACTGTGGATTTGTTCTTACCCAAAGTTGAGCCTGTTTGCCATGTGCCACTATTTCTGTAGTGCCACTCTTCAAGAAATATTTTAGATGTCAGATGTTTTTTGTGTAAAAGAAAAAAAAAGTAAGTACAACTTTATTTAATTTTCTGGCAAATTCTGAAATTAATTATTGGAATTGTACCATTCCTCTGCCCTAATTGGAGAGCAGGAAAGTGTCTTAACAGCTGTCAAAAATTCTCAAGAGAGTACAATACTGTGCTAAAGCTTATGAGAGTTTTTATAAGTGACCTATGCTAGCTGTTGTTATTAAATAATTTCATTTGTCAGAATATCCACAGTAGTTTACCCTTTGCTCTGGTTAATGTGCTCTATAGGTTGGCCATAGGTTTGGGGTTTTTTTCTGGCATATATTGAAATCTCCTTCCCAGAACCGTTATTTTAAGGATAATAAGTGCAAAAGAAGGCAAAGAAAAAAGACCCTCTTGCCTTTCATGGTGAACTGTGGCTTACTGAGTGCATTTGTTTGCTTTTCTGATTTATTTCTTGTGATCAGAGCTATCTGACCCTCATGGTTAAAGGAAGGTTCTCTGTAGTTTTGAAGTCTGCCTATTATAACATCAGTTCTGCAACCTGCAGCTAAAGGAGTGGACAGATGCATCCTCAGCTGATCCCTAACAAATCTGTCTGTCTTGGCATGCAGAATCCATACCTGGAGCCTATCAGCAGTGTTCTTGGTCCCTGTATGAGGAGTAAAAATTTAGGTTGCGAAGTTGGAGATTCCTGCAGTTTGCCAGACTTTTCTTACACGTGCAAAATAACTGCACAATTTTATGGCATGAACCTTTCCTCTTCCTGTTTGGCACTGCAGCTTTCTTGCTCAGTTTGGAATACGTTTTCCTCCTCTCTACACAAAAAGTATTCCCAGCCTCTCCCTTATGCATGCTCTTTAAAGGCAAAACCCAAAATATTGGATGCTGAGGGAGGTGCACCCAGAAGCGTAAGAAAAATGTGCTAACAAGTCAGCCAGCTTACACCCCTTTGGTGCACAGAACCAGGACCAGTGCTTTAGCAGTGAGATTGTGCAGGCTTCTGGAGGAAACAGAGAGAACTGAGGTGGGAATGGCTGTGATATGAGGGCTCAGTGTTTTATGTTCCTAAGGTCTCCCCTGTTGGAACAGAGCTGTAAACAGTCAGCCAGCATTTAGTTCATTACAGAAGGTCAGAGCAGAGGAAGATGGAATTCCTTTCCTGGGGCCATGTTTCTTGTTCTTTGAGACTGCAGTTTCATTTGTCAGTCAAACTGGTCTAAGTTGGCTTTGCCTCCAAGTTATATCATCTTGCCCCTTTCTGTAGCAGGCAGTTGAGATTGTGCAGTTGGTCATTGAGACAAGGAGGCTGAAAACGAAAGCTTTTTTGTTTCCCCTGCTGTATGAGGTCCATGATATGGCTGACGGCTGTGTTAAAGCTGATTTGGTTCAAGAAGGGGAGCAAAGAGCAGGAGATGACAGGGCCACAGCTTTTGTCAGCAGAACAGGTTACTGGTTTAGTGGACTGTGAAACAATACCTTCACTGCTAACTCCTGACTGGTAGGCAAAGAGTCTTTTGATGCTTACAGTTCTGTTGGCTTTCCAAGTAGTGGCAAATGAGCTTTGCTTTTCTGTTGATGTGAAACCCTTTGACTTTGCCAAAATACTATTTTCCTCTGGACCAAAAGAAATCAGAATACAGGTTTGGACTAGATCCTGTCCCGTGCATGTTTAGTAATTCAGCCATTACTTAGGTACCTAAATTGGGAGCTGAGCTCATCTGGAAAATTTGTGCTAATGTCTGGTAGTGAACCATGAAACAGTAACTTCTTCTTTGTGAAGGGGCTACTAGTCAGAAATAATAGAATTGTCACAAAAATTGCTGCTTCAGGTTTGAAATTCCTGGCTCTTAATTTAGAACTTAAGCTTCTCCAAAAATTTCAGCAACTTTTCAGACAGCCATTCACCAGTTATTTCCTTATATAAATACACCCTTGCATTAATTTCTGTTTTAAATTGTTCTCATACATTTGACTTGCAGGGATCTGAGGTTAGAAACTAACCTTGGTGATGTTTTATCCTTGTGTGGTTTGTCTCTGGTTGTATGTGCTTTGTAAGTCTCTCACGTAACAAGTCGTGTTAGAAGTGAGCCTGGTTGTGTGTTTAGCAAGTGTCTAACACACTTGTGCAGGCAGTACTAGGGAGGGCTGTGCTAACTACACCAAGATTTTACTGCAGTCAACCACCAGGTACTTCTCTGAAAATTATTCCCAGCATCTTATTTCATTATCAGACAAGCTAGGTCACTTTGTGGCTTCGAATGCTGTAGTGAATCTGTTCAGGTGACCTCACAGCAGCATCCTACAATCTGGTGTGGTGGGTTGGAGCAGCAACAATTTCTTCACAGCATGAACCTGCCACTGCCCTTCCTGGTTTTTGTTTGAAGTAGGTCAAGTCTGTGAACTGCTAAGACTCTGTGGACCCCTCATTTATTTTACCATTCTAGCTTCCAGAACATAGAGAGATCACCTCCCTCGTTCTGTCTGAGCACTAGCAGCTTGGGTGCAGAAAAGACAGAGCATTCTGGCCTCTCAGTAGTGTTGTACTTCAGCTTGAGGAGGATAATCTGCAAAGGGAGCTCTTAAAAGTGGTTGCCATTCACTTTCTTATGCTGTCACTTGGAGTAATTTTTATTTAAAGTTGATAAATGTTGGGTCCTTTGTTTTATCTTGTCTGCATGTATGTGCACACAAATGTTGATCTCAAGTATATTGTTTAGGGAAATGCAAGAACTTTCAGCAAAAATGGCTCAGATCCACTCCAAGAAACATACAGAATTTGAGCTAGGCCCCATGTCAGGGGTGGTGCTCTGTCTCTTCTGCCTGGCAGGCTGGGTCCTGAGCCCTAGCCACAACACCTAGTTGTTCTTCATACCTGCTTTTCTCAAACTGTGATCATCTTCTTGTAGAACTATATTCTATTGTTCTGACATGTATGGATTCACACACTGCAATTATTTTAAGTCATTGTCCGTAAGAAGAGTAGGAGAAATAAAAAGGCAATAGATTTATTTTTTTTTCGGTTTCCTCGATGCCTCATGGTTTGGCTAAGACCTTTCTATTTTTTTCCTCTGAGTTGCTACCATACAGCTTTTCATGTAGACCTCTTTGGAACTGTTCTTTGATGTCTAGGCTATTTAAGCCAAAATTCTGTTCTTTTTTTCGTGGTGGCAGCTACTTCACAGCAAGTGCATTAATTAAAATTTGTGTCTGTCAAAGACTGCCTTCAGTGTTTTTTGCCTCAGTAGAATGAATCTTTTCTTCAGCACAACTAGACAATCACAGCACATCCATAGAGACAGACAGGATGGATTCTGAGACATAAAGAACAAAGTATCACCCTGGGAGCTTCGATTTAAGCCATGTTGAGTTTCTATGCTGTTACGTGGGCACCTGGTTTGTAATAGTGCTACTCACTATTACACTATGTTAAATATCACAATGATATTTAACAGAAAATCCATGTGTAATTAAGTCTTGGGGCCTTACTGGAGTGTCTGTCACTGAGTTCTGGGCTTTTATTTCCTTCTCAAATAGGGATTTTCTTTTCACATCTTTGAGTTGGATACACAAACTGGTAAAAACAAGTACAAAATGTTACCACTGTTTTGTTTCCTTTTTGAATTAATAGCAAGTAAAAGCAAAGTTTCCTGTTAGAACAGGTATTCTCAAGTTCCTCTAGTGAATTGGATGGGAAACCTAAAGCAAACATGTACAACTTTGTCACTGATATGGATGGGAATGTGTCCCAAGATACTTGGCAGCTGGTCTTCTTTTTATTAATCATATTGCACAATTAGCTGTTACATGAAGATTTGTCATTAAATGCATTCTAAGGACAGTATATATGATTTTCTCTATTTTGCTAACTGAGGAAATTAAGGTCTAGAGAAAGGAAGTGATTATTCACAGAGCCTGGAGAGGAAATTGAGTCCAGAATTCTATATAATAGACCATGTAGACAATGTAACATGCCCTGAAATAACCATTTCATTGCAGATATGCC
Source organism: Apus apus (assembly GCF_020740795.1). Taxonomy (NCBI): domain Eukaryota; kingdom Metazoa; phylum Chordata; class Aves; order Apodiformes; family Apodidae; genus Apus; species Apus apus. Next base: position 1,729,019 of record NC_067301.1, read on the forward strand.
CATGTTGCTCTGCATTCCAAAGAAATAAAGTATCTGTTGCTTTTCTTTTTAACCAACTATCCCTCTTTCTTTTTTCCAGCTAATGTCTTGGAGCCGGGATATGAAAATACAACTTGCCCCCAGCAGAATTTTGGTAAGTCAATTGTATTTCAGACTTAAACAAAAGGAATGTGATCAGTGATCCTGCTGGAAGGCTTTACTTACTGGTCACTTAGTTGCATACAGCTGTTAAGTCCCACATTGCTACTAACATGCTTGTGGCAACAGGTGAAATTGTGGCTTTCATCAGGCTAGCAGGGAAGAATTAACCTGCTGCAAGGAAGATGCAGAGGAAACAGTGCCAGGAAAATGGTGTTGGTGGAGCCCAGAATGCAGAAACCCCTTTGTTTGCTCTGTGACTTCAGGTCTCACCCCAGCTTGTTGAGACTGTGGCCATCAGTACTCAGCAGAACAGTAATAATGTGTTGCCACAACAGCGTTATTTGTCCCTGTTGATGTCCTTGTGCAAAAGAGAAATCTTAAAACAGCTTGGCTCTGAGCAGTTTGTCTTTTTTTTTCTATCTGCTGTGAGTAAACTCAATGGTCTTGGTCTTGTTCTTGTCAGACTCATCCTATCTGTGATGGGCATTCTCTGAGGTCAAGTTGCCTGTGCCTTCTGGCCTTCAAATATTAGCCCACTGAATTCAGGGAGATCTTTGCTGTTAACTATTCTGGAATCAGGAGCTACAGTCTGTTTACAAACTACTGCTGTAGTTATTTCTGAGTAGAGAATCCCTATATTCATTAATTCTTTCAATCCATTGGTACTAAAGCAGGAAACATCAGCTGCAAAAGCATTGGTTAAAAGGGCAACTTGGCTGTAAATCAAGATTGCCATGGTCAGTTAAAGTCAGAAAATGGGACGGTTGGAGAAGGGGGGAGAGGAGGGAGCCTTGCAAAGTCTTGCAGCTGTTTTCACATCCTTTCTCAAATAGAATTTCTTCAATTAGTAGCAAGGATTTTACACAAAAAAACTTCGAAGAAATCAGGTTGTTCAAATGCTTGGTTTTCTTCCAGGAACTGCCATAAGTTGCATTACTGCATGTTATTTTATTCGTTTTTTTCTCTCTCTGTGGAACTGCAAAGTGACAGTGCTTTAAATGGAAAGATTTGCAGCGAGCCGTCAGTGATTGTGCATGGAGGATATATCTCCTGGTTTAGTCTTGCTTGTGCTTCCATAAATCAGCATAGCTAAAATATTTGTGGTTGACTGTTGGAAATTTATGCAGGTGGGAGATTAGAGTCAGTCTGTCATTTTTGTAGGGGAAGTGAGAGATGGAAGGGACTGGGGAATGCTGGCTTGCAGGAAGGAAGGATTTATTATAATGTTGGTGGATATTTAGGGGTTCCATACAGACAATTAGCAAAAAATCTATGTGTGTCTGTGTCTGTACATGTGTACACATCTTTATGATTTGGAAACAGGGTTGTTTCTCTGAATAATTTTTTAGTTAATCTGGACAGAAAGGGACATTATATGGAGCTATTCCTTCGCTCAGGTGTGCCTTCAGACTTGGTTTTCATTCTTCTTTATTTTTTCCTTAGGTCCAAAGTGTTGTGTATCCAGGTCATGCTTTACTTTTGCTGGCATGTACCTGTCTTGCAAATGGGTTGTATGAGTAATTGTGTCAGGTTCAAAAGATCTTACAGACTGCCTCTTGTCACACAACCACTGAATGTGAGCTTAGGTGCCTTTGCTAATAATTGGGACTACAAATGTACTGGGCAGGGGATGAAGAGGAGGGAGAAGCATGAGAAATATAAACTCTTAAGATTGGCAGCAAAATCCACGTCCTGTTTTCAGTTGTTGTAACATTGTATGACTCCACCGACCTTGATGTTTCATTAGTTCTTAGCAGCCCTTGATGTGGCCCCTGACATCAGTGGAGATACACAGATTTACCCTAGCTGATATCCTGACACTTTATTTCTGTGCAACAGAAGTGTCCCACCAGGGTGGAATAGCCTCTGCCAGTTCATCTTCCCTTGCAATCTGAGGGAAAGGCCTTGGGTCTAAGCTGTGGGAAGGTCATCGCTGTAGCATTGCCTCATTACTAATGACATAAGTCTTGTTCCTTAATGCTTGCTAGGTTAGGCATGGCTCAGCAGGTGATGGGGGAGGCTGCAGAACCCCCAAATCTTGTAACTGTATTTTGTAAAGCTTATTAAGTGCCATATAAAATACAATACTCAGAAGTTCTCTAGCCTTTTTTCTCCTTTTTCTAAAATAGTGGGGTTCTGATTTTCCAAATACCTCTGTTTTGCACCCTCTAATTCTTTTTTCCCCACAGTTTTACTTGATACAAGCAGTGAGCAGCAGGCAGCCTGCCCTCAGAGCATGGGCTGTGTTATTCCAGCAGACAAGTCTGCATAGCCCTGCCCTAAGCACTTTTCATTTGAATTTGAGGACTCCCAAAATCAACACACTAACAAGTGGTACCAGGACTTGACTAGGTGAAAAATTGCCCCCTCGGTCATTAAACCACAATGAAAATCTCCAGTGCTTTACTAATAGAGTGATGCATTGCCAGTAGTATTTCAGGGGAAAAAAATCATGAGAGAAGTATTAACAGCTTTGCTGAGGTAGCATTGTTATGCTATGTCACTACCATGTATTCTGTTCCACTAAAGTAAAAATAATTTCCAGGGATTTTTGTAATATGAAGGACAGAGATCCTAGTCTTAAATGTTGGGGGTTTTTTTCTGTTTTCCATCTTTGCCAAGTCCTTATAAATCTTTGCAGTTGTAGAGACAGCCTAAAAAACTGCTAACATTTTCAGCTGCAGAGCATAACACTGAATAAGGATAGTTGAAAAATTTCTGTCAAAACTGTGTTTAATGGAAAATAGAGTTTTGATAAAATAGCATTTTCACCAAAAATAACTGCTTTCCATGGAGAATGTTAGTTTTTCACTGCAATATTTTGACAGAAATTGTAAAATCTTGGGCTGAAATATGTACAGCTGTTCAAGTCCGTCTAGTGCCACTGAGATTTCTTCACCTCTTCAAATCTGAGGTATTTTGCCAACTCTTTGGTTTTTAACATCATGATACTTGGGAGTTTTTGTCAAGCCCACCTCTAGATTCATGTTATAGGGATACCAGCTTCCTGTTGAAAAAGCTGAGTTTCTATGGTGTTTGAAACTCCTGAAAATGTGATACAGGTACCTTAGGAATTAGAAATCCAAAGACATAAATGAAAATTTTGTTTTCTTGTTTCAAGTAACTCTCAAGATCTTTAGAGTATTTGAAAATATTTCTATATAGAAAGTGTTTCATGGTCTGATTAATTATTCTGAATATATTTCTCTGATAGTGCTTTTTTGCATAATTTTCAAATGTATTATTTGTTAGCCAAATCATATACAGAATGATTGAAAAAAAGCAAATGCAAGAAAAACGTAAACCCACCCTAATTTTCTGCTGTGAAGTGAGTGGTAATGATGACTCCCTTACCAGGCTGTGGTAAAATTTATTGGAAGTATGTAAAATATTGTGTGATCATAATATGTCTATGCACTAGTTGTGTTTTGTAGCACACATCTGCAGATCAGACAGCAGATCTAGATGATCTGCAAGGGTGTGTGGCAGAGCTGGCCTGCAGACCCACTGCCAGGGGTTAGCACACAGGATGCTTGGCAGGCTGTGGGGGAGCCTGCGACACCAGCTCATGCTGTTTCTCTCCATGTTGACTAAATTAGATCAACATGGGAGCAGACAGACAGTGTCAGGCCAAAGATTTGTCTGCCTCGATGTCCTGCTTTGGAGGGCTGCTCATGTCATGCCTAGGGAAGAGCAGGAGAGCAGAGCAGGTGTATAGTGGTACCTGCCCTGCAGAGGCTCCAGTCTCCATGTTTCAAGGTCTTGGGCCAGAAGTGATGCTTTTTTAATGTAGGGTTTGTTCATGTTTCTCCTTCTATTGGTCAGTTTGCTTTTTGAATTTTAGCACGCACAACATACTGTGGGAAGGAGTTTCACATTACTGAACTGCTTTCTGCATAGAAACCATTCTGTCTGTCCCTATCCCTTGCTCCATTTTCTGTACCTTTTCCAGATCTACTGTTTTCTTTTTTTAAATGGGGAAGAGGGCAGTACTGGATCCACGTGCGGGCTACTCATCAGTTTACCTAGTGACGTCAAAACACTATCTGTTTTGTTTTCCTTTTCCAGTGATTCCTCCCATTCTGTTTGCTTTTCTGAACATCACTGAGTATTACGCCGTTTTCACAGGGCTTTCTGTTACTACCCCAAGGTGTAGCTGGATGGCAGCTGGGATTGGTTTCTCTGTTAAAACGACACCTTTGTTGTACTGATCAAAAGGGAGTAAGGGGGTGAGAGAGGTGAAAAGGAGGAAAAGGCAAGCCTCAGAGACTTGTGGGCAAGGAAGCATTGTTTTGTCTGTGCTTTCACTGGTAGAGACACCTCTTAGCACTTCTCATTATGGCTGGTATTGATTCCTGCTTTGAGATCCCTTTTTTAATTCCAAAGTTAAGATCTTCTACCAGTGGCATTTGAGTTGCATCTGCAAGCTGTCTGTCTCAAGTAGTGTTGTCAGTGTTTATCCCAGGACAGTAGTAGAGTGAGGGTGTAGAAATAAGGTCTAATGAGCTTATGGCTTTCTGGCATGTGCTAAATGGTGCTTGTTCCAAACTGGACTTGGAATCCCTTTTAGGAAGTGTTGTTAACTGTGCTATTCATTTCTGCCATAATAAAGCCTTTTTGTTCATTTGTTTTGCATGGGTTTTGTATTCAGAAGGTAGTGTCCAAGTAGCAAAACTTTATTCTAGTAAGCATCTGGAAATCTTAGGCTGTGTCCATACTAGTAAAACCAAGGATGCCTGGGAATGTTCCCAGGAATGTTCCTCAAACGTGGAACATGATACTGTACTACTGAAGTGCTGGAATGCTTCTTGGCAGAATTTTGGCTCATGCCAGCTAGTATTTTTCTAAAAGTGTTCCCAGGTATGGGTTGAAGCTGGAGCCCTTTCCCAAGAAGTACTTTATGTGCAGTCACCATGTTTCAGAGACGTAAAGGAGAGTTCTAGTACAGGCGTGAGCTGTTCTCTGTCAGCTGCCCTTAATGCTTGGGTACATTCCTGCACACATTTAATGTACTAGTGTGAGTATCTGTTACATGAAGTTAAAATCTGGCTAACACTCCCCCCCATTTTGCTTTTCATGTCATCTTTACTCTTTAAAGACTGTGATAGTGCAGCTGAATGTATTTCAGGATATTGTTTATGTTATGTTTATTTTAAATTACGCTTCACTGGGCGTCACTGTAGCTGATTCTGTGTTCAGCAGTTTCCTTTGATCAGGCAGAAATACTTACAGTTATTTAAACTTGTGCTCACAGTCATGAACTTTATGCAGCAGTGTGTGAATATGTAATAAACTTTGGAACAATATTAATTATTTTGTGATGTGCTGGCTATAAAGAAAGACCAAACACGTACTTTTCTGGAGTTCATATGTAGTAGGAAGTTTCCACCCCCAAAGTACTACAGTTTTGAGAACTAACCTGCAAAATAAGTGTCTTAGTTTCACCCTTTAGTTTATTTGAGGGTCCAGAAAATGCAGGATAGTGGCTAATGTAACATTCAGGCACTTGTATGTTGTAAGAATGAACGCGTGAAGTAGGTGTGGGCTCAATATACAGATTTCAGGCAGGTTTTGAAGCTAACAGTCACTGGGGCTGAATGGTACAGCTGTTTCAATATATTACCTTGGTTATAAATAGCTAGATTTATTGATAATATAATAGTAATATCTGATTGATTTGTCAATACAAATTAAAAATGAGTGCTTCCATCTTTGGGTTCTGGGGTGTGAATTTGGGCACTGACTCTGTGTTAGATTCTGGTAGAGGTAGAATCTTTGCCCACTAATGAAGAGATGGTAGTAAATGGGCCTCAGTGATTCTGGTGAATGAGGGCTCTGGTGCGTTTAGAGTAAATAATGTACCAATAATAGGCAAAGCTGGGAAGTGGAATATGTAACTGGGACGTAAAAGGAGTAACTGCTGCAGTGGTGGGAGCAGCATGCTGGCAGGAGATTGCCCTGCCCCAGCACAAGCTTCATAGCTCCTCTAGAAAAAAGCCATCAAGTAGGTGCCAGTTTAGTGGTTTCCGTGATGTCTGTTACTCCAATGTGCAAATTTTGTGACCTCAATGATCACTTGAGGACTAATATATGTAAAATTGGTAAAGAGTTAGGTCTGACAGTGTTGCACAGAGACCTGTGCACCCTCATCTTGTCTGGCAGAAGGGAAGACACTTTACCCTGCGGCTGGCTCATCTGATACGTCATAAAAAGTACCCCAGCCACAAACTCACCTTCTGACCAGAGAGAGGATAGTTGTTCTCAACTTCAACTCACAGAGTACTTTCCTACTGAGTCACTGGCAAAGTGACAGACATTCATTAGCAGTCTGAGTGTTTGAAGTCCATGAACATTAATGTGAGTCCTTCCAGTTTCTTCAGCGGGCTCTGAGTCCAGCTCACTGAGCAGAACTTTAAAAGTCCAAACCTCCATAACAAAATCACAGAGCTTGTAAAAGAAAATTTCCCAGACTTATTTGAAGCCAAGTTTTGGCATTGTTTGAGATGAAACGCTTATCAAGGTTTACAAGCCTTCCTGGTAAATTTTACCCATGTGTCAGGGGAATTCCCTGCAGGGGGTGGTGGTAAATGTTGAGGAAAGAGCTATAATGTAATTGTGAAAGCATGAGAAGCCATAGAGGGTTTTTCAAATGAATTTTCATGTTCGTTCACAGCTTGGCTGAAAAGCAGCTGTGGGAAACAAACCTCCTGAGAACTGAAACCACTGAGCCTAGCTCAGAGTTGCAATTCTTCTGTAAAGCAGGGAATTTAAGCATGTCAGTGTTGGGGAAATGAAACTGGCCAGTGCTCTATTTCACTAGGTGAGAAAGCAAGTCTTTCTGCGTGGTTTGGGCTTTATTACAGACAAGTTTTCAAGATACAGGAAGAAGAAAGATTTATTCTAAATTTCCTTTAGTCCTGACGTGTCTGAAAAGGGAAATAGTTTAGTTTAAATTTTCAGAAATAATAATCAGTGGCTAAATTTAGAGAGACATTGAGCATAGTTTTTGAAAGGATTGGGTCCCTGTAGCTGCCACTGAGTCACCTGGAGAGAGAGACGTGGGTGTTCATCAAACAATGAATGAACAAAGATGTCTCAATTTTTGATCTGCTCCAAACTGAAGGGTTCATATTTGGTGCTGGGATCCTGCTTGTAACTGGTGTTCCACCCCAGAAGCAAAAGTACGTGAAGATTCCCCTTATCTGTCAGTGAAAGTAGGGGATACTGGTGTAGAAAAAAGCCTGAAATACAATCTGGAAAACAAAACTGAATTTACCAAATAATGTTTTCATTATGTTACAGACATTTATTAAATCCACTTTGTTTTAATGTGTGAGAGGAAGACTAGCCCTTTCTCTGTCTTTGCTGTGTTATGCTGGGTTACACAGTGGTGTGAAACTGGAGATATGTGTTATAAAATCTAAGTAAGATGTTTGTGTGCAGCATTCCATGGAAAGTAGCATTACAGAGCTGAGCCAGCAGCTCTTGAACTGTCCTGCAGTTTCCTCAGTCATGTACAGACCAGTTCTAACAGAAGTCAGAGATAACTGAATTCCTCCCGTCTTTAAACATTCCTTGGGTAGCCAAAGCTATCTTTGAGTAATGAATTCAAGGTAGGTAGATGCCAATGTGGTGCATAATTACGTATTTGCTAGTTCTTGAGCCCAGTAGCTTGTGAGATTATCTTTCTTCACTAGTTTGTGCTCCAGCCTTGGACACTTGGCAGTGCCTTCTTTCCCTGCCTCACAGCTGAACTGCATCCCAGTGAAAGGGTCCATATGAGAAGCATTCAGAGAGGTGGTGCTTTGGATTTTTGTCAGAGAAATCTATCTTCAGGCAGCTGCACAGCCATGCAGTGCCCTTTTTCTCAGATTGCATAGGATATTTTTTTGTAATGGACCTTTCGCCAGACTAGCTTGTATTTTGCTGTGTATGCATGCTCCCTGAGCACTTGGAACCCATCTCCTGAAATATCATTGGCACTATCACGTTAAGGATTGCAATATGCTTTCTAGCTGTTTTCTTTATTTGTGAGACAATATGAAATATGGAGCATGCTTCACTTGTGACTCTTCCTTTTATAACCTAAAATGGCAGATTATTTTTTTCCAGTGGCTCAAAGAGTTAATTTGGAACAGACCATTTTTTTTTTTAAAAGTGTATTGTAATTTGATTGCACTTTAAAATCAGTGCCATTAGGATCCAGATTTTTAAAGACTTCTAAGTGCTTTACAGTCCAATGATTTAAATTGGAATGAGATGCCTCTACATCTTGTGAAGGTCTGTGACTTTATCTTTTAATTGCCACTCTAAAAAAGAGGTGAGTTTTGTGTATTTTTTAAGCCTGACTTTCTTTGCGATAACCTCATCTGCTAGTGTCCACCCTACAAGACCTCCCCAGCTTTTATCTCCAAAGCACCAAGTTCTTTGAATGAAATTTCATTTGTCCTCAGCTAGATAAGCAGTATCCGTGTAATACCCACTTGCTACACTGTCTTCATTGATGCATATAGTGTGGTTAAGTCTTTATCAGATTAGAGCTTATCAGACTGCACAAATACAGCCTGGACGCTCTTCTTGTATCTCCAGGGTTACACTAAAGACTAGTCTGCCCTGTAGGTTAACACAGTCTCAATTCAGGAGTGTTCAAGCACATGCTTAAGCAGGTGAATAGTTCAATTTAGTGGTAATACAGTTACTCTTCTGCTTTGTTAAGAATATGCTTCAACATTTCCTCGGATTAGAGCTTGAGGTTGGCTGTCTTATCATGGAAGTATTCACCTGTACAGGAGCAGAAAGGATATGATTGTCAAGAGGGAAATATCTTCTGATGCTGCATAGATAAATGTGAAAAGTATGCACCTATTAGAGGCGGCATCATGGGAAGAGAAAGTATCAGTTTGCTCAGTTGTACACAAGTAGTTTTGAAGCATGAAAAATACTGGCAGAGGAAAATGTGCTGAAGAAAGTGCTGTTGTGCAGATGCACTGTATTGTAAACTCTAAATCAGATTTAATGCCAGAAGATCACTTATCTAATGGATAATCAAAATATGACACAAGTGCACATGATTTGAATTCATGCTGAGGAAAAAATGCACAGAAAAACCCAATTGATGAGCAGGTTGTTGCCATGACAAAGTAATGTTGCTTTTAAAGTTAAAAATATATTTTCTATTTGATCAGGCTCTTAGACTGTAGAAACCCAGAGATCACACCAATGGTCACTGCTGACACAGGCTGTGCAGTTACCTGTTCTCTTGCTCTCCAACCTGAGCTGCTCGATATTTCTGTAATCACTGATTTAACTGGGATTGACAGTTAACCAACAGCTGTGGAATTCTTACAAAGTGTGTTCTTACAGAGGTGACAGACATTCAGCCCCATGAGGGGAAAATTTCACTGCAGGATTTTTCCAATTTGTAACTGCGTTTTCTTTGGGGAAGACAAGGGGAAGAGAGAAAAGCCCTGGAACATTGGCAATGGTTGTAGGTCACGACCTGTGACAGTGAGTCGAAAACATCCTTGGTGATTTCTGCCAGATGGCTCAGGGCTTTGATTCCCCAGAATTTCAGCTGCTTCCAAGAGATAAAACCAGATCTTTGATAAAAAGAATGAGATTTTTTTTTTTCCTATAAACATTTCCCTGCATAGGGTACCTTGCTTCATGGCTCATTGGGACACAAGTCTCAGACAGATAAATAGCATTGTCTAAAAAGAGAGATGTGTATCCATTTTTGTACCCTGGCTTTAAAAGGTATAGCTCACAGCAACTGAGGTGTCTGAAAATACCAGTACATTCAGCAGTCTGAGTTCACTTACAGCTTTCTTACTCGTCCCACTAAAAGTGCCAAAAAAATAAAGTTATTCCTTTGTATCCTTCCAAAGTGGACAGAAAATACTCCCAGATGTTAAAAAAACCCCACTAATAGCAGGATGCTTAAAATTCAGGGGACTTGAATATCCCTGCCTTTCTTCTTCTGTGAACTTGGGTGCAACACATTTTATCTCTAAAGATGAGTGTTTACCGTCTGATTGCTTTGATCACCCAAACTACAGGTACTGAAAAATCAGGACCAAGAACTTTGATATGTTCTTAAAGAAGCACTACTGTGGTTCGTTCGATAAGGAGTCTTAGTTAACTTCCCAGTATTGGTTGTAGTTTTGTGAATCCAACCTGGGATAGGTGTGAGCCTGTCACAACTTCTTGTTGGGAATGTGAGCTGTTTCTGACCTTAGGTGTATGGTTAATCTTTGAATTGCAGAGACCCTTGGGCCACTCTCCAGTGTGGCAGTCAAGATAACAGCAATTGGACATAGAAATTAATTATATTGAGTTTCAATTCATATACATTTTGTAAATGATGAATAGCTACTTTAGGAAATAATTGTTAACTTGAGTGTGTGTAGTGCTCCGACCTGTAAAGTGCTTATAACACCTGTGAAGAGTTTATTGCCTCCATATAAACTGGTTATAAATGGAAACTTACTACAATGTGAGACTAGGCACAGGAATGGAGGAGGAGAGGACAGGGTGTTTGGCCTCTGGTGTTCAGATCCAATGGATTCTGGTGCCATGGCCAGGATGTGAGACACTAGGTAGCCCTGTAAGCAGGGGCAGAAAATTGTCTCCCTTTGCGCTTGTGCTGTTGAGTGTACATGAGCTGGAGTTTGTCAGAGCCTTTGGTCCCTGACGCGTGTGGGATTTATCTTGAGAATACAGATGAGAAGGTACTATGATGACTGGCAGCTGGAAGAAGATAGAGAAATGCTGCCTGTTGTGGTGCTCAGAGGCACTGGATGGTTCTCAGATGTGTTGCATTTCCATTGCTGGCTTGTGTGGTGCTGGAAGAGTCAGTTCCTTCCCTTCTCGATGCGTTTCCTTCTCCAGCTGCTTTGTTTGAGATAACTGTCTACATCACAACTTGTTTGGGGCTGTATCTTATACTCAGTTTGATCCTCCAAATTCTACCTAAATGTAAATAATCAACAATATACCAAAATATGACTATTAAAAATCACAAATATCTTTCAGTACAATTGTGTTAAACATGTTTTCCTTTATTTTCTTGTTCATCTTTCATTTAATGCTGCTTTTGTGGCTGGCTGGAATCACCCATCTTTCCTCTATTTGGATTGGCTTCTGGTGTGAAGTTTAGCAGCTGTACCTTTTTTAATGTGTTCTGTCTCACTGCTGCAGCATGTGAAATTGCAGCTTTCTGTATGGCAGACAGTTCCCTACATGCCTATGTTAGCGAGAAAACACTGCAATATTAAATAGGCCAGAAGAGCCTGTGCCCCCCAGCCCCACCCTTCCAAAACCCAGAGCTCTAAGGGAGCTCCAAGGGTACTTGGGGTGTTCAGTTAAATCTGAATTAACCCAAGTGTCCTGGCATTTGTGTTTGTTTTTCATGGGCTCTTTTGCTTCCACGGGCCCATTCATGGGGCTAAAATAATATAACATAGGCATAAAAATAACGTAGGATCTCTTCTCTTGATCTGGGCTTCAAAAATGAAAGGAACATGTGATGTGATCATGTGAAGACCACATTAGTTTGGCCCTCTAAATGACTCCCTGAGGGATATTAAAAAGCCTGTGGAAAAACATAAACACAAATACTAGAAGTATCATAGAATGGTTTGTGTTGGAAGGAGCTTTAAAGATCATCTGGTCCAAACCCTAACTATATTTTTTCCTCATGTTTTCTGTCCTAATGCAAGAGCCAGCATGGGGACTTGAGAGAGAGCAAGAAAGTCTCTTTGTTTGATGAGCCTCGCATTAGAAAAGCTTGGCAATTTCTGAGGTTGCAGGTTGTTACAGTTGTGATGCTGGTTTGAAAAAAGCAGACAGACTCTAGCTTCCTAGTCCAAAGGTAAAGTCTGATTAAAATGGTGCTGTGTTTTGAAAAAGTTGGAAATAATGTGTAAATTGCTATAGACTTTAGTCAGTCCTGATTCACAGATGAAGCTCTGGTTTTACAGCTAATCTCTCAAGATTACCTGTCTGACTAAGACCTGTGCTGCATAACTGTATATTAGAGGTGCTGTCTGGGGGCTTCCCCAATTTTTCTGTTTTTCTGTTCTTATAGTTAATATCCAATGTTTTGTCTTTTTATGTTCTAACAAAATGAGATCTGAGATCAGACTGAAGTTAAAGGGCAACCTCTCTGGAACACTTGAAAGTTGGGACATGAGTTGTTGGGGAGTGTGTACAAATCCTTAGGTTCTCAAGCATTTCTGGAGTTCTTTGGTATAAAGCATTGTTTGGTTTAGTTTGCTCTGCTGTGTGTCACCCCTCCAGGCCATCTTCTCTCTCTCTTTCAGTCCAAGTAGCTTCTGGGAGCTCCCATGGATGTTTTTTGCTGTAGTAGAATCTATGAGGAGCAGAGAGCTGCCAAAATGATTTAGTATCTGTTTTTTCTGTTAGGTCTATGTTTGGTAAATCCCCGAACTGTTGTGCTGCTTAATCTTTGGAGAATGGGGACTAGGAAGGAGGGAAGGGTTATGAGCAATTCTCTGCTTTTTGTTTTTGGGGTTCCGTTTATTTAGCACCTCTGCAAAATTTGACATGAAGACTCTTTAAATCTTAGCGCTTTACTCAGAGAGACACAATGTCAGAAAGGTGTCTAGTAAAGAGATGTTCCAGTCTTTATAAGCTGCTAGGTATCAGCATCATTCTGGGTAAATATGGAAGCAGCTGTAGCTTTGGAAACTTGAGTTTCCTAAAAAAATACTTTGGACATCTATTCCACTTTGGTAGTTAGATTCAAGTAAAACATAGTTTACAGTAACAGACAATATCTTTTATTAAGCCAACTGATAACAATAGATTATCTTTCAGGCAGTTAAGTCCTTCTTTGGAATCCTCTCTGTTGTAGGTTTCTGGGAGTTGAGTACATTTTATGTCATTCTCTTAGTAGTTTAGCTTCTTTTAAAACCATTATGATTAAGGATAGTAAAGTTGTCTTTCATAGAAGTGCTGATACAAAATCCAGAAACTTATAGTAAAATCAGTATTTAACACATTGTCAAAACTTGGAAATCAGGTTAGTGGAAACGAATGTGTATAAATCTCAATCTTTTTGGAAAGAAACCATTAGTACCCAGCAGTAATAGATGAGGGTTGTTTGCTGTCAAGCTGGTGGTTAAAGAGGTGTTACATGCTTTATTCATGGTGATACACATCTCATTGCTGGAAGATCACCAGAAGATACCTAGAAGTACAAGTTTCAAAGCCTAACAACAGAGTAATTCTGCAAGATTTTTAGAGGAATGTGTTTTGTTTAAAGTATTCACTTGCTGGTTTTTACCTTGAGACCTTTCAGGCAACTGGTTTTCAGAAAATCTAAGTGACTGAAGCTCTTATAATCATGTTGGATAGCCAAAATTCACACCTGTCTTTAAATAATTGTTTTTTACAATAAAACTTGAATTGGCATTCTGTCCAAAATCATGCTAGAAGACTGCAAAAGGAGGAAAGAAATGCCTTAGCGTCTGAGTCTTCTGACACGTTCTGTGCTGCAGCACACAGGCTCAGCAGGGTGAGCTCAGTGGGGATTTCCACCATGAGTAAAACTCCTGCTTCTTGGAGGTGTAATTCAGACTTTTTCATTATCTAATCTCTGGGCTGGTTCATTCTTTTTTCATGTAGCGGGCCATCTATCATATTTGATGGAGAAATTGCTATGACAAAATGCTAAAAGCTCTTGCTCTAGGCTATTTTTAATCTACTGTAGGTGAAAGATCAGAACACATTTTTTTTAAGATTTATGTGTTGACCCCATATGCTGGATAGGACAAATGGGAGTTGACAAACTACAGGACACAAGATTTAAACCGTTGACCTCTGACATGAGGAGTCATCTCAACTGTATGTTATCACATTTATGCTCAGGAGTTAGACGCTTTGCTCAGAGGGAATCTCATAAATGCTTAGGCAGAGGTACAGAAACACAGCCCTTACTCAGTCTTTAAGCTTTATTGTGGTGATCAGTAGTTAAATTTGCTCTTGGGCCATTGTGGATTTTAGTGCAGAATGTTTGTAAGCAGTCTTTAAGTCTGCAGGTTGTTTGTGCAGAATAACACATCTCTGTTTCTTCAAAAGGGTGTAGCTACTTAATGCCAGTCCAGCTTGAGCAGAGTCATTATTTTTTCTGGTCCTTTAATAGTTCAGTCTTTCAAACTGCTTCCCAACTCTAGGATATCTGCTAACTGTGTCCATTTCTGAAACAAAAGCCCTGATAAAGCAAAAAGTCTTTGGGATGTATTAAAAACTTCAAATCAAGTATATACTTCAGTGTTCTGCTGAACTAAGCCCCAAATTTCTGCGGTGCATCAGAATGCAAGAGAATAATAGGGGGAGGCTGGATGCATGCAGCTGCTCCTCTGCCTGCATGGCAGATGTCATCTCAGACATTATCAAGCCTTTCTGGAAATCAGGGAGGGGAGGAATGAAGAAGAGAGGGTGAAGCTGATGGAGTGGAAGGCGAGTAGAAAAGTGATGGCTAAAGGGAAGGACTGAGCTTGCTGCAAGTTGAGGCACTGCTCTTGACAGTCACCAGGCTGGAACCTGTACTGGGTAGAAGATGACAGTATTCCACTGTCTTTATTGCTTGTCTGGAGCTCTTTCAGGCATGTGTAGCTGCCCAGCTGACCCTCCAAGTTCAGATGTAGGCCCTGTGCAATATCAAGTACTCTTCATAATGCAATGCATGCTTCCCAAATTAGACATCATTATGAGGGGCACATAACCAATTAGTGTTTGGATTTGTTCTGCATGTGCAAATCTTTTCTTGGGCTAAGGAAGTGTCATACAGAGACTTGGCTGAAGAAAAAAAGAAAACAGTTTAATCTTAAATTGTAATTGTCATCCTCTGGCTAATGATAAGCAGTGTTATGGCCTGCATATCAGCTGTAATTAAGCAGTAAGACACAACAAGGTGTATGTTACAGAGAGATAACACAATGCTTAAGAGCCAGTGACCTGCAAAGCACATTATCTCCCAGCTGCACAAGCCCTACAGTCAGTCTGTACATGTGTGGTGTACTGTCCCCTCTTCCCCTGCCTTCATTCTGCTTTTCTAGGTGGAAAATGGGAAAGGATTTTCTTATTGTGTCATATGATTTAAAAAAATACTTCCATTTTATATCAGTCTACTTCTGCACATACGACAAGACAGTACGAAACGTTCTGAGTTTCCATTTACTGGAGTTCTGGGAAATCAGCATCACTCACAGTGAGGCCTGTTAGGGTTTTATGAGGCAAGTAGGTGTGGAGTGTGCAGGGCAGGAGCCTCACAGGACAAAAAACTTTGTTTCTGTTGGTCAACACAATTTTCAGCTTAGGCATCGCAAACATGGATCCACTGCCTCTTGGCATTGAACAGCTATGTGTAATTGTACACAATTAATACAAAATACAGTAGATCAAATGGCTTAATTTTGTTCCTATGTAACAGTCTGTCTCATGCTTATTTATTGATGTTCCCATCCCAGCCATACAAATGGAATTCCAGATACCAAATTAGAATGCTACTGTGATCTTTGTAAACTACTGATGGTTTAGTCTAGGCAGAGTGAGAAAATCAGCAGTACGAGAGAAGTGAGAAGGGTCTTATCTGGTGTCTTTTAGCCAATGATTGCCAGAACAGAATATGTATTTTTTGATTTCCCAATTTTTAGCTAATGTTACTGATTGAAATGGGTGGATACTTATTTATCCAACTGCAAGATTTCATCAGTATGGAAGGACAATCCTTTTGTAGCCTGAGTTGTACTACACATTGTCAGAGGCAGAGGTGCGTCCTTTGGGTTTGAATGGCACTTAGCTCATCTATACCCTGGCTTCAGTTGGATGTCTTGGATATTGTTGTAATAAAAATATGAATAAATAAAGTTAGGCCTAATATAAGAACAGAGAGATAAGGCAGAGGCAACAGAAACAGCTGTCTGTTCCTCAGGGTCCTTCTACTGAGCGAGACTGTTTCTGATTACAGCTGTAGCCCTGTGCATGGCTGCTGGATGCCTGGTGATAATCCATTCAAAGCAATTACAAGGCATCCGTCACCAGCAGGGGCTGAGCCACAGGCTTCTTATCTAGGAAAACTGATGGAAGAGAAGGGGGAATGAGGGAAGGGATCAATGCCTTTCACCAGTGTTATCTGCCAAATTGAATTGAGCAGCATGGGATCCCTGCTTTAGGCACTTGAGTCAGAGCTTGCAGGGTCTGTGCAGAGGGAGCTCTGGTGGTGGGCAGGGCAGGTGGCAGCTCTGCTCTGCTGGCTTCCAGTGTCCTGGGCACCCACCAAGGCCAGTGGGATGTGTGTGCAAGGGGGTTCAGAACTGTACAACATACAGAGCACCAGTTCCAGTTGGGAACCTAGTGTCTGCTTGTGGTCTTAATGGTTTGTTCCATGTTCTTTGCCTTTCTCTGTGTAGCTGGAAGTATCTCACGGCTCATCACACCCTGGTTTTTACATTAAGGGATGTTAGAGAAAACAACTGTGATGGCATGAGCAAAGGTACAATAATTTTATACTTCAGAGGCAGCACTAGTAAAGCTCTACTGCCTAGAAATGGTGCCTGTGTGGACCTTTCTGCAGTGCAGATGCTGCCTGCCTGTCACCTTGTGCTCAGACCTGCCCAAAGCCAGCGAGTCCCTGGGCAAGGCAGGGGCAGTGCCTGCTGGGGCTTCGGGTGGGGGTTTAATATGCAAGGATGTCTAGCATGTTGCTGTGGGGTTTGGTGTTCTGTTTCAGTAGTTTATCTGCTTCTTACTTCACTTACCTTATGGGTTGGAAAGGCAAGTAAATAAATTTGACTTTGTACATCTAACTGGTTACTTATTTTCCAAAGCAATGCTGAAATCCAGGAGCTAGATGTGGGAGTGCTTAACATCCGTGAAATGATACTTTCCCTGACTGGGCCTGTAAGCAGCATTGCAAAGGCCAGCAGAACAGCTGTGGAGATGTTTGGTGGGTGCTTCCTATCTGGTATATGAATAAATAAGAATGTAGATCCATGTAGACAGCAACAGGGAGATTTGTCCCTTGGGATACTACAAAATAGAATCAGTTTGTACTGGTCAAATCAGTTTCATCTGTGGGCTTTGTGGCCAACAGCTTTGTTAAAGCATTGTGTAGTACCTGTTTTTATTCCTTGGCCATGCGAAGATGGAAGTTTGATGACTTTTTTTGACTACTGGCCAGTAAAGAGTTCCTGTAGCTCAGGAGCATCTAGTGTGACAGGTCTGGGAACTGAGTCCTGCGGTAGCACACACAGCCACTCATGTTTCATGAACTCAAAGCATCATATAGGCAAACTGAGTTTATAAATTTACTTGTAAGCTTGCCTCCAAAGATAATGATTATGGCTTAAGCTTATAATCTTTACTGTGTTTACAGAATGGAGCAGATTTTGGAACAAATCTGACCTAATTTTAAGCAGTAAAACCTCATGTCCTTGGACCTGTGTAGGTTCCTCTTCTCCTGAGGGTTTTTTGTCTTACAGTTCATACTTACAGGAGATACAAGAGTAGTAATTTGGGTAAGTGGTGGAAGGGCAGAGGACTAGGATAGCTGGACCAGGATAGGCTCTGGGGAAGTACTTAAAAGCATGAAATTCTCAGGGTTCCAGATTAAGGAGCTGACTCAGCAGAAAACAAATACAAAAGTAAATCCAAACGGATGAGCCAGGAAACCCATGGATACCGTACAGAACAATGCAACCAAATCAGCTCAGTGCAGGGATCTATGGAAACTTTTTTCCCTCCCAAATAAAAGTGTGTGGGAATTTGCATTGCAGTCAGGTATACTTAAAATGTACATAAGCCAGCTAATAAAAATTCCACTGGAGTGTACGTCACACAGCTGTGTTTTATTATATTTGTGCTCTCTTCCTACTGACAGGGCCTTTATAACTGGATTACTCACATATCATCATTAACTCTGACACTCCTGGGTTTTTACTGCTTCCCTGGTTCCTATCATCTTCTGCAAGTTTTATCCCTTCCTTGCAGATGTGCCAAGATGTATTTCTTTAATATCTTCTCAGCAAATGAGTGTGGGAGCACATAAAAAGCATGGTGTGGATACCAGGGGCAGTAACAAGGGCCCTCATCTTTTCTACCAAATGTCCGTCAGATCTCTCCTCTGCCACGGGTGTGCTGAGTTTTCCTTTTCCTTCCTTGGGTATAAACAAGTGTTGCTGCTGCCAGTAACATGGAAATTACTGACGTGCAGGCTGAGCCTCTTGTTCAATCCTAATGTTGCTATTTTGTAGCTGTGTCCTTCAGGTGTGCCCCGTGCAGCATTTTCATTTACTCTGTGTGTTACCACCTGAATGAGCAGTTTGGTGTGTGTGTTGGGGTTTGGTTGGTTTTTGTTGTTGTTTTTTCCCTGGCTTCTGAGTAAAACAAGCTATTGAATAAGACATGAGGACATTTTACTTCAGGATTCAGGAAATAGTTTCTGATCTCCAGCAGCCAGTTTGAGCTTGGGTCAGTTCATCTCACTTTGAGTTTTTTCTTTACCCTCATTCTCTGTTGTTCCTGTTTAAATTAAAACTCTTTGGGTTAGGGACTGTTGCTCACTAAGTGTTTGTGAAGAATTGAGCAAAGGGGCTGGAGCCTCTGTTGGACTTTTTAACTATTTCTACTTTGTGAAATTAAGTTGAACTGGAGGGGTACTTGAGCATACCAAGTCCTGTGAGTCAGGATTGTGTGTCCCTTGCCAGCTTTAGCTGAACTCAGAGTATCAGTAGATCTCAAGATATTTTTATTGTGCTGGGCAAGATCACTGGGTTTGGGCTGTGGAATGGGCTGCTGTGTTCATGCTGAAGCCTCAGCTTCCCTGCAGGAGCTTCCCTGAGGTGCTGCACATACTCAAAGCTTCCCTTGCTGGATGCCCAGAGTGGCAGGTGGGTTTTTTTCCTGGTGTTCCTAAATGACAGAATTCCACTGATGGTGGCTAAACCAAAATGTTTTGCTGCAGTTTGTCCACATTAAAGAAAATACATTCAGAATGTACAGTAATTGCATGCCCTTACGGACAGCTGTATCACACCAAGAGGGGCATTGCTCCCAACTGTCTGCATGGAATGTGGCATATGCTGAGGTTTATCCAAGAGCTTCTCATGAGGGAGAAAGCTTTAGCTTGCAGCTTTTTGTCTCTGTGCTCATTTGTGGGGGGGGAGAAGTCAACAGCCGAGTGATTTTCTGGGATGAGTTGGAAGAGAACTGCTCCAGCTTTGTACCAGTGGGACTGGCCAGGGACAGGTAACAAATGTCACCGTCCTCAGCAGCTCAGCCTGGTTCTGCCCACTGCTCACATCCAGGTGGCAGAAACAGGAAATAACCCAGCCCTTAGAAAGCAAGGCTGCAATGAGTCATAAATATGAAGCAGAGATATATATATTTTTTTAAACTGTTCAGTCATTCTCTGGCTTTTCCACTGTTTTACAAGGGCATGTTAAGAAATGTACCAGAGCTGTGGAAAATCTGCAGCCATTTCTCAGAAAACCATGAGAGAATTACTTTAACATATGTTTCCATCTTCTGCTTTTTGCATTTTTCCCCTCTTGTATTTCTTTAATTCGACCTAGTACAAACTTTTATATGCCTGCCATTCTCCCTGTTCAAAAGAAATTACACTTTGTTGTTAGCGTTTCCCCAAAAAGTGGTTCCAGTTAAATTCCTTTCTCTTTGCAGGGTTGTCAGGTGCAGACCCCAAATGTTTGTGGGTTGAAAAGATGCCTCAGAGAATCTTGTTACCAGGCTGGGAAACAGTGTGAAAGGTGGTGCCGGTTTAACTCCCAGCCTCAGGTTGTTGATGACCCTCAGCACATCTCGGGTGGAAAGGCAGAGTTTGGTTTGGGTGTTGTTATGCCAAAAAACATGGCAGGAAATCTGAGCTTCCCTCCCACAGCTAAGGGAATTTAATGCTACTTCTACTATAGACAAAATGGCTTTTGTTGTCATTAGGGTCTCTGAGGAGTAATATGTGGGCAAGTTACATGAGCTCAAAACTGGAAATAGGCTCAGAAGCTGAAAGGGGTGATGCACCTTATAACAATGTCCCTCGGAGGGTGGCATGAGCTGTGACTGCTGTTAGCTACCTGTAGCTGTGCAGCCTGAGGGAAGTGGCAGTGCCAGGCAGGTGTGTGGCGGTTCTGTAAGTTCGTGTATTTAACTGGAAAGGAAGAGGCTGAGGTGTCACAGAGGATGGTGCCCCTGCCTGCCCTGTTAGGCCACGGCTGCAAGCACAGAACACTCAAAACGTACTAGAGCTGTGTGGTTTTTTCTGGACAAACAATTTTATTTTAGGTAATGCGTCTATACACTGTACATTCAGTCACTGTGGTATATAAGCATAGCTATTTTCATACATAATCTCATAAAGTCCTTTATTTTACAATATTATCTGCTTCAAGGGGGAAGGGATGTGGAAAAGGGGGTGGAAAAGGACTATCAAGGTACACAGCGAAATAGATAAATATGCCAAGCTTTTTTCTTATTTTTTTTTAAATCAGGCATTTATAAACAAGAAAGCATACATTACTTACATAAAAATAGTTCTAGAATAGTAGAGTAAGTCATAATATTGTCATTAGCAGCAGCATAGGAGAGACCAGGATAACAAAAATGTGCTGAAATGCTATTGGCTATTATAAATGTAAAGATTTGTTTTTCTTCAATTGAAAAAATGTCATTTCTGTGAGTTCTTTTGATTTAAAAAACAAAAACAAAACCCAACCAACAAAAAAACCTTCTCTCTAAAACACATGGACTGATGAGAGGGCAGAATGGGAAGAAAATCAACCTTTTGGTAATAAAATATTTTACAGTGAAAATAAGGACAAATAAAATGCATATGATGAAGAGGTTAACCCACATGGAAAACTTGCAAAAAGATTTTGTTTTGTTTTTTTTCCTAACAGACAGCAAAGGTTCTTCTTAGTTAAAAACACAACTCATAAAACAAGACAACTACCAGGTAAGAAAGAGTTTTGAAAAAGTAAACACCATATACACTTATAATACAACAGTGTAAAATGAAAAAAAGTATTTACAGGTTGAATTTACTTTTAACTTTTTTTTTTTTTTTTACATTGGCTATTTCTGTTTGAAAAGCAGAATATTATGTATACTAGTTAGCTGCTCCATAGATATGAATGTTATTGCTGTTGGTTTTTTTCCCTTCGTTAAGTCTTCTTTCAGTAATAGAAAAAATGAGTAATTAAACTGAATATACAAGTAATATATTTTTAAGTACAGGGAGAGTCAACAGCCTGTATGAAACACCTCTTCTCCCTTTGAACTTCTCCAAGGAAACTAAAGAGCAGATGAAATGGGAAGATGCGACTGTACAATTCCTGCACTCCCAGGCTGGAGTGCTCATGGAATGCAGCAGGGACTCAACAAGAAGTCAAAACAAATGCAATTCCATCTGAACAGGCTGACAATTGTTTTACCAAGTGTTGCAGACACAGAAATTACACACAGAACTCCCTCACCTCAAGCACCTTCACTAGAGAGACTTTTTTCTCTGAAGATTGCCACTGTTTTGACAGTCCTTTCCCAGAATTAGTGTCTCTGTGGCCGTCTTCTGACAATTGTACAATAAATTACATGCACAGGAATTCTGAATTAGAAAAAAAAAATTGTATCTTCTGCAGAAATAATTAAGACTTTGTTGTTAAAATGTATTTAGGAAAGATAAAAGTATTTAAGATGCACTCCTATCCTGTAAACCTCTCTAG
This sequence comes from Apus apus, assembly GCF_020740795.1. Classification (NCBI taxonomy): domain Eukaryota; kingdom Metazoa; phylum Chordata; class Aves; order Apodiformes; family Apodidae; genus Apus; species Apus apus. The sequence goes on from NC_067301.1 coordinate 1,750,915, forward strand.
TTGATTAACTGCTGGTGTAGAACATTTGTTCTCAGTCTTCTTACAATTCATTTAATATGAATTATTTAAAACCATAATTTATTGAAATATTTTTGCCAGGATGTTTTCACTCCCAAGGATCAAATACCATTGAGTCTTAAACATTTCAAGGTCATGGATCTTGCACTGCTCTTGATAAAATGACCAGCTGCAGGGCCAGTCACAGCTTCATCTGGGAGACTCTGTCCCTGCAGCTCCTGTCCCTTTGCGTGAGAAGCCCAGGTGATGCTGCTTGTTTGACACGACCATAGAGTCATAGAGTGGTGCAGGTTGGAAGGGACCTTAGAGATCATCAGGTTCCAACCTCCCTGCTGTAAGCAGGGACACCTCCCACTACACCAGGCTGCATAAAATGCATAAAGCCCCATCCAACCTGCTTTTGATTACTTACTGGGGTTTTTTTGTGTGTGGTTTTTTTTTTACCTTTGAAGAAAAAAATGCAGGTTTCAATAATTCTGGAGGATAAAAGCATCACATGGCCAGAAGAAACTGCCCAGAGAGTCCGTCCACTTCCCTGGATGCACAAGGAAGAGAAACTGTCTGATGCTGCAGGTGAGTGGGGCACTTTTCCTGTGAAAATCCAGAGCTGGACACTGCCAGTTTTTGTTGAGTCTTAAGGGGAGAGACACAATCCAAGATCAGAGGGAAAAACCCAACTTAAAAAAAACAAAACACTTTAAAAAGTAAGGCTTCAAAGAAGCTGCCCATGGGGTGGGAACACATTTGTTCTATGTGTAATTTCTCACAGGAGACTAGAAATGCACAATGATCAACTAAAGCTAAAATAATTTCGTTTCCCTTGAAGAAATAAGTGAATAATACAGATCTGGAAATCATAAGGCTGAGAACATTTTTATGCATACTGCGTAACAAAATAAACCCTTTACATAAGACAGTAATAATGCCCATTAATGAATATACGTATGGCAGAGATTTTAATTCCATGCATATGATTTAATAATCGCAGAGAAAAAAAACAAACATACAGAGAAGCAAAAAAACAAAACCACATTTAAAAAAAAAAACAAAACAACAAAAAAACCTGCTTAAGCATAATCAAAATTCCTTTTGCATTGCACTTTAGAGGAGGAGATCTGCACCTAGACTCAGTCTCCAGCATCCCAAACTCACAGGGCAAACCCCTGTGCAAACGGACAGGTTCATGTGATTTACTTGGTAGAACTGCTTCTTGCTCCCAACAGTTTTACATTGTCCCAGGAATTCTACTCCTTTCATATTTCTTCTTTTTTTTTTTTGTACCTAAAACATATATATGAACTTCTTTGTTAATGCTCACAGTTATTATAATGGTTATTATAATGGTTTCAAGCAAACAGCTCTTGTTTAAAAAAAAAAAAAAAGAAATCTCTACTGTACTGTAAGTCAATATACTGTGATTTTAGGATTGGAAGCCGCTTTCTGTCTACTGGGAAGTGATTTTTCAGGTTACATAGTTTGCATGAATGTCCAAAAGCAAACAAAGGTTACTGGAAATATGGTTCTTTGTTGAGAATAACTTCTATGTATGATGATGCAGGGGGGTTTCTTTTTTAATTTTTTTTTTTTCTTTTTCTTCTTTAAGGTAACAATGTGTCAGCATTGGATATACAAGCTGCTGAGAAGAAAAATGAGCTGGAAGGCACATCTGCAGCCCCAGGTCAAATTTTCACTTCATGCTGATAAGCTTGAGTGTGTCAGAGGTGAGTGTTTATGGGTGAAAATGACTCTTCTCTTGTTCAGTAAAGCACCAACTGTATTTTTTAAGCACTTCCTGAGCGCCTCTGCTGCTTCCCAGCTCCAGACAGACACACAGCCAGGCAAAACAGGTCTGAAACTCACAGGTTTGGTGAATTCATATTTGGTAGCACCCTGTAACTGCTGAATCCTCCTTTGCATAAATGTAAATGATGATGCAAGGTGTCACGTGGTGGGAAATTGAGTCTGCGACTTTCACATCTGTTAGGGAGGGTGGAACCTAGAATGCTCAACTTGTAAACTTAGAAACATGGAACAAAATGCAGAGTGAGGTTCTGACAAAGTGCAGGTTTTAAAAAAAACAAAAATCAACACCAACACCAGCAACAAGACAGTGAGGGCAGGCTGCAGTTCTGCTGCCTTCTTATTCCGGGGCTGTGGCTTGGATCCCAACATTAATTTCTTTTTTTTTTTTTTTTTTCTAAACAAAAAAGAGTTTCTTTTTAAAAAAAAGATGTAGGCTTATTCACAGCAGCAAGAATGTATTTCATTTCTGTAGTATTTGATGATGTGAAGTTGCACTCTCCTTGGGCACAGAAATCCTGACAGTTCAAAATAAAAGCAGGTAAATACTGAATTTATGGTAAGATGGTGCAATGAAGACGAGTCTTCCAGGAAACTGAAAGATGAAGTAAAGATTTCAGAATGACTTCAAAAGGCAAATGTCTTCTGCTTTGTTTCTCAACCAACTGAACAGATCATCCATTTCCTTCCTTTATTTCCTTCTTTTTCTAAATCTGAAGTGCTCTTAGATGAAGTGAGTCTTTTGAACACATCAATTAATGAAGATGTCCTTAGAAAAATTTTTGATGGCATGATTTGCAGACACTGGAGGCTGTAAGGCTGGTTTCTCATTCTAAAGCATCCACCTTCTCCTCCCACCCCCTCAATCCCTTGTCCATCCTGCATCTTCCTTTCTTCTTGTGTTCAGGATAGGAAATGAAGATAATTCTAAGGAAAAATCAACTTGGAAAAGCACTCTGAAATTCTCTTACACCCACGTGACGGGATTAGAACTGTGATGGCTTCTTGGATGGCTGGAAAACTGCTAATGAAATGGCATCATCACCAGAGGGCTTCCACGGTAAGAATCCCAAAGCCTAGAACCAAGTAATTAAAAATTGTGCATCTCAGGTTGTTTTTTTTTGTCTTGCTTTTAAAGGTTCATTATAAAAATCTTGTTAATTTTTTAATACCAAGTCTGTGTCATGAATTATTTTAAATAGCTTATAAGAAAAGTTTGTTTTTAAATCCCAAAATGTTCCAACAGGCAGGAGGGCAACATACAAACACGGCCATGCTTGCCTTTCACTCTGATTTAGTTGGACGATGCTGCTTGCTTGGAGTTTGCCAGTAGAAAATTTGCTGTGGACTTAAAAGTATTTTGTTTATAAACACTTTGTGTTTTAGAGGCACAGTAAGATGTTGTGCTATATGGATTGGAGAAAAAAAAAAAAAAGAGGCGTAATTCAGTGCTTCTGTTATAAAGAGTAACATTTGCCTTCCCCCTAGTAAGAATCCATATGGATAGATCTGTGTGCCAGGACACAACTACTCACACATGCACTTACACACGTCCCCACACTCCTCCCTTACTGTGCACATCTGCCCTTGGGGTGTCAGCTGAGGGGGCTGGGTCAGTTCTCCATGGGGCTTGTTGTGGTGTCGCTGCTGGGCTGACTGCTGGATTTAGGCCACAGCTGTTCCTGAAGTTCCTTGACTACTTTTTCCAAGTGTTCTCGAGCCTCCCTTTCATGCATCAGGTCAGCTCGGAGCTGCTCCCTGTCAGCTTCTGCGTGCTGAAGCTTAACCTGTAGGTCCTCAATCTAGAGAAAAGCAAATTAAGGAACAGTATTTTAGAATTTCAGTTCTCTTGTGACTTCATTGCCTTTAACACAGACCAGCACCTTAGCACAAAGAAGAGTAATAAAATATTGTACTTCCAGTCCTAGGATGACCAGAGGTGAAGAAGGAATTACATTTTCTTTTTTCTTCCTTCACACTGCTGTACAGTTATGCAAGTGCATTGCACAAACTAATTAGCTTTGAAATCCTTAAATACTTCTGGTAGCTTAAGTCCCAGAAAGGAGGGCAAAAACCAGAAGGGTTAAGCATGCCTTGGTGTGACAGAGCGCTGGTGCCTGGCTCCTCACACCAATACTAGTTCCTTACGCAGGCACCCATTCAGCAAAGTAACCTACAAGCTCAGTTTGCACAGGCTGGAGTAATTTAAGCAATAGAAAAACTACACCAGTTTGAAATATGCAATTTAAGCCACAAACAGGTAAGGTTAGCAGTTACCAAGGGTTGCTGTTTAACAAAAGAAAAGGATGTTTTGGGCTAAAATGAAGGCAACCCCCACAGCCCATCTGTATTTGCATCCCATATCAAGGTAAGAAAAAAAGGCATAAACCACATTGCTATTCAAGAGGTCTTAAGACTCTAAGACTTTAAGCTTACACAAAGACATTTATACGCCTGAATTTGTTCTTTCACTTTCTCCCTGGTTTGCCTGGTGCTATTTCTCTCAGACTAGGCCTGTCTAGAGAATTGTGGTTTCCTCAAAAATAATAAGAGGTGACAAACACAACAGAAGTGACAAACTTCCTGTGAGCACTCCAAATTAAAGATAAAAGGTTGTATAAAAGCTTTAAGGTTTCTAACATGACTTAAATCATACTGATGTCTTGTAAAAATTCAGACTTTGAAGTTATAGAAGGTATTCTTCCATTGAGTGCCATGCAGGAATCTTGGAGGTGGCAGCTGCTAAATCAGCTATTCCAGACCCTGAAACATTCATGGCCTGTGGTATTTTGCCCAGCACTAAATACTGTAGATGTGCTGTTAGTGTCCTTAGGAGGTACAAACCTGCAGAATATTCAGCTATTTGAATACTTTTTGAGGTGATTTTTTTAGCCTTTTGTATTAGGAAACCTCAGTTACTTTTAGCTGCACTTGCTCTTCTGCTGTTTCCCCCTCAAGTGAAGTCAAGGGCTGGTGCCGCCCAGCAGCTCCCAGTCTGGTTATGTTTAGTCTGGACACCTCTTATCAGTGAGACATCCTGTGATGATAGAGAGGAAGCCCACATCATTTCCTGCTTCTGGTCTCCTGGTTAGACATGTCTCATGGTGGCACAAGTGGACCACTCCCCTTCCCGTTATTGAGAGCCTGGGGTTAGAAGGATCTCTGCTCCTTCTCCTTCTTTTCCTTCCCCCCCCTTTAAAGTCACCACACCCAGGACCTGCAGCTCCTGCTTTAGGGCTAACAAGGCACTCATGCAGCATGTGTGTGGTTAGCAACACGTGTGCTGGCAGCACAGTTGATGTGGTCTAGAGGAGCTCCCTGTCACATTAATTCAGGCATGTTACAACATACAAGTTAATCCTACAACCATGTGACACTGACGTGGCATTTGCAAGTAAGTGATGGTATCTCTGCTGTAGGAGTTTAGATGTAGGCAAGTGTGCCTCATTTTCAAAGACCTCCTCTCTCTAATGCTTGCTGACCCTTGCCAGGCTTTCAGCTTGGGAACAAGGGATGGGGACAGTTGGTTTGGCAGAGGAATGTTTAGGTGGGAGTAGGTTGGAGCAAAACTACAGGGGCAGCAGCTACAGCAGGGAGAGGAGTTAAGGAAAGGGGCAGTTTTGGAGCCCCTCGCTATAAAGAGAGGGTTAATGATGGGTGTGGGACTGTGCCCTTTTATAGGAAAGGCATTACTGGGCAACTGGGATTGTTTTATTGGAGGAGGGGGGAGGCAGGGCATGCAATGGCTGCCTCTTCAGGGCTGTTTCTCACAGAACTCCAGGAGGCTGTGATGCTGCCCTCAGCTCAGCCTGCTATCCTGGGCCATGGCTGGGGCCTGAAAAGTGGATGGCCTTGCATTCCACATACCCTGCAACACCAAGACACAACAAGGGGACTTCAGGATCTGCAGCCCGAGCTCTTGGTTCACTTGGCTCTGGGTGGTTTAAATAAACTTCAAAATCTTCTGTTACAAGAGAATCTGGAGAGGGCGGGGAGGGAGTTTTAGGTCAAAAGCTTAAAGCATTCATGTTGCTTGTAACAACATGTTCCTGCATTCCTAGAACTTCCACTGAGATCAAACTGGGAGGCTTTTCTTAGACCTGACAGTTTGCTCTTCTTGTGCTTTCTAGCTGTAAACATCACTCCTTCCCAGCACTGCAGTTTGCTTGTTGATGGGCCTTGGTTTCCTCCCTTGTTTTAAATAGTTCCTGTAGGTCTAGGCTGATCTTCAAGGGAAAATACTATCAGAGAAAGTAGCTCTGCCAACTATCTACAGCACTGAAATGGACCTCTGTGCCCTGGCTGTGCCAACAGACTATTGGTGGAACTGAAATTACGTATTATTTTAGTTCTCTGTAATGGTGAGTTTCAACTGACAAATGTGCCAAGTCCTAGGCAGAACTGAGGGGCTGCCCCTGGGCTGGCTGGTTACACCTTGTATGACGACTGGGCTGTCACGGGACACAATGAGGGCACAGACACTATCCAGATGGGAGCTGCACTTGTACCCGATTACACTGATCAAGGCCCCTGGCATTAGAGGACAGACACACTTGAACCAACTCTAAAATGTGCCAGATCACCAGCTGAGCTGCTGTTACAGCTTTAGTGTTCAGGTCCTACCTGTGCTGAGTACTTGGCGCGGAGCCGCCCGGCTTCACAGCCCTTGTCACACACCCGGACCTGCCTGGCCTGCTCCAGCTCCCGCTTCAGCCGCACCCGGGACTCGTTGGCTTCCTTCATCTTCTTCTCGTTCTCAGCTCTCAGACGTTCAATCTCTTTCCTCAAGTTGCGCTTGGCCTCTGTTGCTTCTCTCAGCTTCTCTTTCTTAGCCACTCTTAGGAACTCCAGCTCCTGGAATACAAAAGCAGTTAAACCTGTGAGGACTGAGGGGCAGAGACTAAATTAGTGCCAGGAAACAGAGCTGTAAAGGAAGCAATCCAGAATGAATTCCCACCTTCTGCTGCTTATGACTGAGAAGACTCCTGTTTGAACCTCATTCTGAACTTTGTACAAGCTTTTCCCCCTTAAATCTACAGGAGATGTCACTCTCAAGATACCCTCAGTTCTTGGATAATTAAAAGCTATATGCTAGAGCCACATTTTGCTTTGTCAAGCAAAATAGCTGTGACCATCTGTGACTGAATAAAGATGAACTGCAGTTGGAGAGAGCTACGAGCAATGTGCTCCACACTAGCTGGAAGTTTCAAACAACCCAATGCCTGGGCTTTAGCTGCAGACACTGAAGACACACGGGGTTATGATCGATGCATTTGTGAATACCCTTTGTGCAGAGCAGAGCTCAGCAAGACACTTCCTGCTGAAGGCATCAGAAAGCAGTTCCATTTTAGCAAGTCGCCCAAAAATCCACCTACAGCAAGTATGAGAAAAAACAAATTGTGCATCTTCTTTCTACCTCTAGGCAGTTTTGTTTTGCTATAGGTAATTGATGTGTAGCCCCAGGTCTCATAGCAACCAGCCAACGGACTGCTCTGTCACAACATCTGGAAAACTCCAGGCTAAAATCTTAAGCTAAATTGGAACCATGCTCTGCTCTGGGAACAGCCCCTCCCACTCTCCAGGTTCTTAAGAGGACCCTGAAATCTCAAATCAAGAGAGAGCCATTAATTTAAGTGATAATGATAAGAAACCTCAAGGTACAACAGAAGAAACCCCTCTGTTTTTAAAAAGCTGTTGTTAGAAAGAAACGTTCATCATAAGCTCAAAAATGTGGCTCACTACAGGTCTGTCTCCTAAATGGTTAAATTGGAAACTACAGGTCTATTTTTATTTTTTTTTCCCCCAGAAGCAGCATTTCCTCTGTCAAGAGTCAAACCCTCACAGCAATGTGTTTCTGTTAAGTAATACTGCAGTCGGGTCATGGGAAATTCACTCTTTTGACAATCTCACTTCCCAGCCAGGCCATTGTTAGCCCAGCCCTGCTCAGTCTGTCTGGCGCTGGAGCCCCATGGACAGCCACGAGCAGAGACTATTCCCTCTCCCTCTGAGATGTTGCTGGATTTAATGCCCCAACACTCAAGGCTCTTTCATCAGCTTTCTCATGTAATTCCCTCTTTAAATACACATTGTGTATTTAGCTTAGATGTTTCAAAATTTACTTTAAATGTATGTTACTTATAAATATTTACTTCCAAATACATGAAATAAAACATCGATTTACTGAAACACAAGGCAATGAAGTGACTGGCTCAAGGTGGCAACGAACAAGCAGTTCAGATGAGCAGCCAGCTCTCAGCCTCCCTACTTGTGATCACATCTACACACTTGATACCATCTCTCTCTCACCTCCTCCTGCCTGCTCATCGAACACTTGAATCTGCTAATGGGCTTTTGGGCATTTGGGTTTTTTCTAGATGGAACAAACTAGAAATTTCCCAGCTGTGACCCCAGCTGCACCTAATGGATGACATTTCCAGTTTGGTTACAGCTCCACACACAATATTCAGAGGACACACAAACCTCTACATTGCCTCTGTTTTCCACTTCTGTGTAGCACTTTTGCCCCAGCTCAAATAAAAAAGTCCCCCCCTTCCCGTTCTGCTTATTCTGCTCAGCCACTGAGATTGGCCACGGGCCAGTACCTCTCTGCAGCTCTTTTTGTCTGACCACCCTTCCTTTGACATGACCCAAGCATCAAGGATTTCCAGAAATAAGGTGTTTCTTCACTGAATAAAGCAAGAAAGGTTGAGTGAAGGTGGCTACTGGGAAGTTTAACAAAGATCTGTGGTTCATCTCTTCACCAGAGCTCCAGTCCGTGTCTCTGTATCCCAGGAATACCCTCCCCTCAGCTGGGCAACAGCAGGATTTTTATAAATCTTTTAAAAATACAAATAAAGGCTCCATAAGGACAGAAATTATTCTAGTTCAGTGAAATGAAAACAAAATAAACTATGCTGGACCAGAAGATTTTTTTCAGTAATAAAAAGATGTTGATTTTGGTAACCATGGATTTACACCCCAAGGCAAAAACAGGTGGCAAGCTTAAAAATGTAGGAATGGTTCCTGTAAGCTTTGGTTTCACAGCTGAATTTACAAAGAGCACCCCAGGAAAGGCTGTTGCTATTTGGGAAAAATGAGGCAATTCTTTTTCACATGAGACAACCAAATGGTTTCTACCTGGAAGAGAATTAGCAGGCAGTGTCAAGGAAAAGCTGGTGTTCACCATTACCTGATGCAGACTGCGTTTGGCTTGCAAGGCAGCATTGAGCTTCTCTTCCTGCTTCACTCTCATTTTAACAACTTCATGGAGGAATTTTTCTTTGGCTTCTTTTGTATCCAGGCCACTGTCCAGGGCCTGCCTTAGGTGCTCCAGCTCAGCTTCCAACCCACTGCTGTGAGAGTCAGAGTGTGTTGCAACCTCATATGAACTGCTGACGGGGGCTGGGGCCTGCATCCCGGGAGAGCTCATGTCCTTTGCAGAGCTGGATGAAGTAAAGGATGGGGAGGAGAGCGAGGACAAGGAGGAGGTGACTGAAAAACAGAAACATTGAAAACTAATTAAAAAATGTCTAAAGCAAATGTAACTCGAAATATGCTGAGGCTCTTTTGTACAGGGGAGATAATACTCAATGGCAAAAATGGAAGAAAGAAAAGACTTGGTTTATACATTGATGCCTGAGATGTGCTGCAAACCTGACTGACTGGAGGGACCAACCTACCATTTGTCTGAATTGTGACTCTGGGATTCATGTCACACAGTGTTTGTCCATGGGTGTGAGGGCAGCTGTGGAAAACTGAGGAAAATCCAGTACAAATAAAAGAAAAGAAAGGCAGATATAACTGTCACTTACATTCTTCCCTGGTTTCTACTTCAATTTCAGCTTCTGATTCCTTATCCTCTTCAGTGGCAGTAACTGTGGCTGCAACAGTGGCTGCTGCTTCTGGGACAGCTGTGTTCTCTGCAGCAGTTTTCCTTTTCCGTGGCTGGGCAGTGCTGCTGAGGGGCTCACTGCTCCGGGACACTACGGTGGCACAGGGGGGGTTGCTGACAATTTTCTGTTGGGCTGGAGGTGCAAGTGCCACATTGGGGGCCACAGCATTCTCAAAGCTTTTGTAGGAGTAAAAACTGTAGAGGGGGAGGCAAAAGGAAGGAGAAAACAGTCACATTCTTGGCTTTAAAATGCTTTCCAATCCATGTGTTACACTGAAACTGCAAGACACTGAAGTGACAGTGAATTTCCACTGATTGACACCAGCTCAGAATCTGCCTATTTATTTGCTTAGTGTTTTGCACTTGTTTGAACATGGAAACTTATACATCCCAGTTCAGAAGGGATCCTATTCCAAGTGCCACATATCCTAGGAGCACCAGAGAGATGAGATCTCCCCAAGTCTAAACATTAATGATGTTGCCTCATTGTTTTACCTACCTGCACAGTTTTACTTCTGTCTATTCACAAATGTCCTGTGAACTTGGAAATGGCACCTCCTTAGGAAAGGCTACAGGAATGCAAAAAGCCTATTTTTGTGTATCTTAATTTTTTGACACAGCAAACACCTGAGTGCATGCAGGTAAAAACCACAGTTACAAAACCTAACAAACCTTTGTTGAAGGACAAAATAGTGTAATGTCAAATATGCAGATTTTTGCAGAAAAGCACAGCAAAGACAGTCTGGGCAATTTCAATTCAGCATCTATGAGATGACGCATCTTCACTCCTGTATTACAATTTTTCCTCAACCTGTTGAAGAGTGTTTTCCAATACTTAATTTGGTCAAATTTCTCACATGGATACTAAGGACATATTCTGACATCAGTTTAGCCCTTCTCTCCCTACCAAGCTGAAAGATCTGTTTGAAAGGAAGGATATGCTGGTTGAAAAATGTCCTCCCAGGTTCTAAGAAACTTGTTCATAAGGGCAGCAAAATGTCTTCTCCACACTGCTCCCTAAAAACACCTGGCCACTTTTGTCAAGCTTTCCACAAAACTGTTGCACTTAGGCAGAAATCTGGCACAAAGACTTTTCAAACAGAACAGTTCAAATCTGGTAAAGGAATGTGTAATTTCCCTGACACTTTCTAACTGTCACACCAGTATTCTCACCTCTTAGAGGTGGCGACTCATTCTTGTACCAGTTTAATTACGTTCTTCTCCAAGAGCAGAATCTGGCCTGTAACATCAGCTTTCTGGTGGGTTCTACGCACTGAGGAGCTTCCACAGGCTCTGTGTGCTCTGCCGTGACTCCCAGGACCACTGAGAGGGAACAGGGGGGCTGTGCTGTCCCTCCAGCCCCTCTTCCCAGGGAGCTGTGGAAGCAGGGGGCAGGGTGCAGCTGTGCTGGCGACAGGCTGACAGCCCCTGCTGCAGAGCTGCAGTCACCAAGTGGCAGTTGCCTGGAAATAGCTGGTCCCTGACCACCTGCCCACAGACAGTAACTCAATCTTCCTTTACACAGGGAAGGCTGAGAACTTCTGATGACTGTACCCAAAATGATCCTACATTCACAGGAGCAGTCTTTATTTCAGACTTTTTATGGCATGTTTCACATAAGAAACTACAGCAGTACTTTTTGTGTTTCTGCAAAAAAACACTGTGGCTGCAAATGGGTTTCAATCTGATACCAGGGGACTGCATGACTGAATTACAAAGCCACCAGTTACCAGTGTGAGGGCAGCCAGAAAGCCACCTGCTGCCAAAGAGACCCCCAGGGCTGCTGCCCCCACTGTCCCCTGAGGTGGTGCCTCCTCACCTGTCCCGGATCAGGGCGGGAAGGTGGCTGGAGAGCTCCTTCTCATTGGCCGACACCGCGGGAGACCAGGGCCGGAAGGCGGAGAGACGCTGGCGGGGGTGGACACAGCCAATGCTCTGGGAAGGAGGGGAAAGAAACATCAGTAAGCACCATCTTTTAGGCTGCAAATCACAATGGAGTACTAGGGATGCTTTTCAGTACATATTCTGTTATCTCCAACTATTCCCCCACTGGCTAGGACCTGCTTACTTTCTAGATACCCCCCACCAGAGAAGAGGTGACCTGTAATAATGGAAAAGCTCACAGGTTTTTTCTTTGCCAATAAGTTACATGTGGTTTGCAGAGACTACAAAGGCTCCTGAGTCTTTCAGGTGTCCTGTACCTCAAAGGCATGAAGGAATTGTTTATTTCATTGTCATCATCAAGGTCAGTGAACACCAGGAGATGGCACGGAAACTGGGAGGACTGATTAGCTCAGTGTTTACTAGGGGAAGGTTAGAAATATTACTAAGTCAGAAAGCCTGGGCAAGTTCTTTCTCTCATTGTCTCTTCTGGTTTCAGTAGAGGGATACTACATGCTAATTTGATCTCTCTTTTGATTACACAATATTCAGCAATCACCTTATTAGATGAACTGGATAAGGACCGTAACCAACTGGACTGTTTTTCCTTCTCAGTAGAAGCTGGAGATTGGGAAGCAGAGTCATCTATTTTGGGCTTTTTGGAAGCAGGAGGATCTGAAGGGACCTGAAACAAAGACAGGCAGGAAAAATCAAAGACAGAATTACTCATTTTGAAATCGGCTCAGAAACAGGTTATAACGCTAAAGCAACTTTTGTATTTAAAAGAAAGAAACACTGGCATTTTTAAACCTAAGGAAAAACAAAGGAGTGAAAACAAGGGACAGACACATACTATGACATAATGTGGCTTCATTCCTTCATTTAAAACACTTCAATAAAGTGTAGATGGTGCAAGAGTGATACACAGTAATATAAGTGAGACATTGACACCATGTTGCAGAGAACTATCTGCCTTTTATTATTTTTGTATGCAGAAAGGTAAGGTTTAATGTGGTTGCTGAACTGGAAAGATTATTTTAAAGGAGAACAGAACAGACTTTGTTATTCTGTTTGCAGTGGTTGTTATGCCGATGACTTCACTACCCCACAGCTGCAGTGGATTCTGGGGGTGCTGCCAAGAGCTGCTTTGCCTTTTCCACAAGTGGCTCAGCTTGGCCCATAAATCATCCTCAAGCATAAGAAAGCCCTTTGGCAAGCAAACCCCCTTTCCTTCAACGCTGTGAAGGAATAAAATTCCTGTAGTCCCAGCGTGGCTTGCAAAAAAATTGGTAACTACTGGTTTAACTGGTGCAGTGGGGATACCAGCTTGAAGCCTTGCCAGTACAAACACGTCTATCAGCAGGGAGGGAGAAGGTTCTGGACCTAAGGGTGCATCACAACTACAAATAATAAGAGAAACACACCATCTCTGCTTCTAGTCCTTTTCCTTCTCTTTTTGCAATTCCAAACTCTCTACCTTTCCATTTTCCCATCCAGCCTGTTTCTAAGCAAGATGGCAGGACCACGCTGCACTACCCAGCAATGGCTCTTACCTGCATTCATTTTTTCATCCTTACACCTTACTGTGATTTTTGTGGCCAAACAAGTATTTATCCAGGTGTGTCTGTAAAACACAGGCATGGCAACATTTGGAGAGCCTGAAATGGATGAGACTTCATGCAGCCTGGTTTAGTAGGGGGTGTCCCTGCTCATAGCAGGGAGGCTGGAACCTGATCATCTTTGAGGGCCCTTCCAACCTTCACCATTCTCTATGAAATGCTTCAAAACCAGGCCCAGATGCCAGTGAAAGAAAGGATCTTATCAGCCAATGTTTTGTGTTCTGAACATCAGTCCCCTTAGAGGAGTCTTAAATTGGGAACTCAGAGACTGCTTCTCCAAATGATTCTTCACCCCTGAAAACTGTGATCTAAATTACTTTACCTGAAGAGCACACGAGCAACTCAAAGCAGTTCTGTTAAAATTTCCTCCTCCAGACTCCCAACTAACTTCCAGCAAACCCAACAGCTACGGAACAGGAGCAATGTCATCCCTTTTGCTTCATTAGGAGGAAATCATGACCTTGTGCCCACAAGCAGCCCCCTGCTTTGATGGAAGCAGGGCAGCAGTGTGGGACCACAGCTCCAGCCCATGCCTGTCCTGCTCACCCCAGCTCCTTGCAGCTCACCCCACTGACCTGCTCTTGCAGCCCAGGCTGCACAGTCCCATCATCACACCAAGTCTGGAGGTTTTCCTAAAAAGATTCCCTGGCACTCAGGAGTGTGGGGCAGCTTTCCATGTGTAGCAGGTGAAGAAGAATGACATGGGCATGTATATGTGTAACCCCAAGTACAGAATTAGCCCCGGCCAGTGCCAAATGCCAGCTTCAATGAACCTGCAGAGGATTCTTGTGGCACAGCTTCAGGCTTCCCCAGGGCTGACTCTGCACAGTCCCTCCCAGCTAACCCCACTCAGAAAAGGCATTTCTAGCTGCTTTTTGTAGAACAGGCAGGACAATGCATTGGAAAAGATTTGTTTTTGCTTTCAGAGATGCTGCCTGTGCAGAATTAGTGACAGCATTAGAAAGGTATTTGGCAAGTGACTACTGATCCCAACCCTATCCACTGGGGATGGTGAGCTGTGTGGGGAGGGGAACTTGGGGTGGAGGGTGGGGAGGATGGGGGGCTTGGAATGAAAAAGGCAACAGGTGGCAAGACTCAGCATGGAAACCCATTCCTCCCCCCGACCAGCCACTGTCTGCAGAACATTCTGTGCAGGCGGGTGGGGACCCAGCACCCCTCCCCACAGCAGCCCCACGGAGCAGGCTGAAAACAAGCAGCTTGGGGCAAAGCAGAGCAAGCATCAGGTTTTAGAAAGGTTCAAAGGAAGATATGTCAGTAGAAGAAGAAAATGTAAAGAAATGGCTCCAGCTTTCCACACTGTCCCCCTCTCCCCTTTAAATCAAGGCTGACACCACGGATCAGGAGGACTCTTAAGTACAAATCATTTCAGTAGACGTGGGAAATGATGCTTAACCTTTTGCTGCCAGGAGCCAGTATTGATCTGAAAACACGAGATGCAACTGGGAAAAAAAGCAGTAAACAAGGTGTGTGCATGGGGGAAAGTAGGTTTGCCTTCCTCATAAATGGAAACAAGCTGAAAAAAGGGGGGAGAAAAGCAGGCGCTAAATGGGGTGTGTGGTTTTTTTCTAACTTCAAGTCACCTCCCATCACAGGTGCCTTTGGTATTATTCCTAACAAACCAGAGCTGTCTCAAGTGGAAAAGCATTTCAGCTGGACTCCAGACGACTGCTGCCAACAGAATTTCTGACCTGCTGTGATGGCCTCCACCAGTTTTCTTTCCAACCACTATCCCATTTTGATTACCAGATAATCTGCTGGCTGAGGCAGGAATTGCCTCTCACTACATTAAAAAATCCCTGCTGTGTATTTTGGTTCCATTTTAACAATGCAAAAATGTAGTAGGCTCTGGTAGTTTCCCACCTTCTCTATGAAATACTGAGGCACTACATGTTGCTATTAATGAAGAAATGGAGGTTCATCTCTGAAACTCATGAAGCAGAAAGTTTCTGACAACAACCTGTAGTGATTTGGTTATATTTTTGCTCCTGTATCTCTCGATTCGCTTGGACATCCCACTTAAGACACTTTTCACAGAATTGAGGCTGGAAAAGACCTCTGAGATCATCAACTCCAGCCTGCGACCTAACACCACCACATCAGCTAGACCATGGCACAAAGTGCCACATCCAGTCACTTTTGTCCCCCTCTGCAGAAACACTCTGGCTGTGTCATTAACTCATCAAAAATTCCACCTATAAAGACCCAAAGCAGGTCAGTCATGCACTGTGCTGCCCTCCTCTAGTTTTGTGCAGCCTTCTGACACTGCAAGAGGCAGAAGCAAATTTCCTCTCAACTACAGGAAGATACTTTGATGTGGAAGAAGACCAGATACTGGAGACAAAATCCTCTCTTCATATGACTCACCAATTATATCCCACTCTAGGACAGATTCCAGGCAAAAATATACCCCACTCTGACACTTCCAACCCAGCCACAGCAGCCAGCAAACCTTGGTATTGGCTCAAATATGGATGATTCTATTTGCCAAATAATGAAACATAGAAAGTTGCAAAAGAAATGCTGAAAATCTGATGTAACTTTTTTGCCATGTTCATAAATAACTTAAAAAAACTTGAACCCAGACCCCAGAAGGCAAAAATAATTTTTCCCTTATTTCCTTTTCAGCTTTAGTTCCATTGCAGGCAACGTAATAATTTGTTGTCAAATGGGCTTTGTGCTGGGCAAAGTGATTTGTTAATATACATTTTCTCCAATCCACAGATGATTTGTCATACAAAGCAGGCCCAGAAAAGGTGTGTGAAACATTTAGCTAAGCTTTTGGACTGTTGTTTTCTGAAGCAATTGATTTTTGAGGGAAAACAGACAAAGAAAGATTTATAAAGTTACTAAAATAAGATTTTTAAAAGTACATTCCAAAGAGAAATTTGGGCATGTGCACTTTCATGTCAGCCATTTTAAGGCAAACTGAAATTAAGCAGCCCAGTTTGGCCTCTAGCCAACCAGGGCCACATTTGACATGTCTGATCAAATTTTCTACTTCAATTAAGTTTTACAGTAATAAACCATGAGATGAGTAGAAAGAATTTTTGACCCTCCTCAAAAAGACAAGCCCTCCCCAGTGCTTGGTACAATGAACAGAACCAGCAGACCAAGAAGTACCAGGTCAGCATGATACCTGAATGTCACTTTTCATTTCAACATGGAATAGAAAAATGAGCCCAGAAAAACTCTTAAATTTTAAGATTTGGGAGTGCTCAGAGATAGGGTTCTTGGTGCCTGAGGATCTGCCAACACACATTTCCTGAAATAATTCACTTTCTCTTCCCTACCCCATTTCTGACACTATATAACTGGGCTGAGTTGATGACCTCTGTCCTCTCCCTCAAGCTCTGCTCTGGTGCCTCCAACAAGTGCTGTGTCAGCAGGCCCCGCTGTGATGGAGCAGCCCTCCACTAGAGGATAAGCTAAGACCACTGCAACCAGGGCGGCACTCCTGTCTGGAAGGATGGGACACTAGTGCAGGTCAAGTCCTGCAAAATGGTAAAGTCAGGAGAAGTGCAGCTGCTCTTGCAACTGGCAACCTAAGTCTGCATATCACCAACTGCGAGTGCTTAATCTTGTGTAAAAGAACAACCACTGAGCAGGGCTAAAGCTCGTGCAACCCCATGTTCACAGAACATCAAGGACCCTGTTCAAGCTTCAGTGTGCTTTTTGTCAACCCCGGTTTTGCTGTGTTGCTCAGCTAATGTGTAGTGATGCCTGTGGTAGGGAAAAAGGGTTTCTTTTGCCTTGTAAAAAAATGGAAAACATCAGGTGAAAGGAGTTGAAAATATTTAAGAGGGCTCCTCACCTTTGGAATTTAAAGTTTAGAAATGTAGGTCCAGAAAAGCAGCCCATGCTCCAAATTCTGATCTATCCTCTGCTGATAAAATCTCTCCGTAACTGGGGCTAAGTTTGGCATCAAATTCCAAAACCTAATTGAAAACACAGATGTCTGTTAAACTGGGTAAGGGCATATGTGTTTGTAACCCTTCCCAGGCTAGGGGTGAGCAAAGTGCCACTCTGGATACTGAGGCTGGGAGTGAAAGGATAAAAAGCCCACATGGGAGAGACTGGGGACAGGGGCCCACACTGCCCAGGGCTACCAGTCAGCTCTGTAGAGGAGCCAGCCAGCTGAAGGGACAGAGCAGGGCCCATGCAGACAGTGATGGGGCTGGGGAATCCATCCCTTGGGCCACTCCTTTTAAAGGTGGATTGGAAATGTGGATTAGCATACCAGCAGAATTCATGGCATTATAGGTGGCATCTTTAGAAATCAAAGATTTAATGTCCCCAAAAGCTATCAAGCTATCCCAACACAGAGAAATCTGTGTTTCAGTCTCTTAAACAATTAACTGGGTAAATACTGGGAGGCTGAAGAATTCAATTTCATATTTCTGAGTTGGGTATAAATCAGAAACGTCCTCATTGAAAACTCTGCAGCTAGAAAAGCAAGTACAACCAGACTAGGCAAAATGAAAAAAAAAAAAAAAAGAAAAAGTGTAGTCTCCAGATAGCATACTATCATCTTGTTCAAGCTACTGCTGCTGCTGTGAGCTCATGCACAGAGCTGTGTTCAGTTACACCATGAGGAAGGGTGGGGCTTCCTGCCTCGGCTGATGCTCTGTCTGGGTGTGAAAATTAAGCAGCTTTCTCATTAAGGGCACAAACCACAAGACCAGACACCAGTCTGATAGAAGCATGGAGAAACCCCAGAGAGACACTACTTGGGTTCACAACGTGTCAGACAAGAGAAGATAAAAATACACTGAAAGAGCAAAAGCTGCCAGTGAGCACATTTACCACTAGCACCAAATGCCCGTGTTGGTGTTGAGTGCTCGGGCTGCAATCCCACCTCGTTGCACCGCGGGGCTGTACCTGAGGCTGTACCTGAGGCTCACGGGTTTAGCAGGGTATTCCCACCAACTCACTGAGCCTTTTATTATCCAGAGATTATTTAATAGGTTTTTCCTGTTAAAAACTATCCTCTGACCACTTCAGCTCACATTTGCTCATTTACTGCAAGGGAATCCAGAATTTAGGTGAACACCTAAACCAGCAACTGTCCTACAGAGAGTGGTGAAGGTATAAGACCCTGGTGGCAATGAAAAAATCTGCATCACTGGCCAGGGAGTTGCTAGAAGACTGGCCTACCACCTGTGGTCAATAAAACTTTCCTCCTTAGATAGACTGGCTAGGAAGGATGGTTTTGTAGAAGGTACTCCTGAACTTGGGAACTGAACTTAGAATTCTCCATGTGGTGCTTCTATGAACTGCTGGCCTGAGTCTAAGAACAGTCTGAACCACATGAGAAGAGAGTGTGATCTGTACTTCTCTGGTGGTGTTAAGGCTTCTTGAAGATTCTAGTTAAAAAACAAACTAAAAGATGCAAAATGAGACTATCTTCAATATGGGAAAAAGGCCCTTTATCTGCATCCTTTAAGCCTTCACAAGCTCATCAACCGATGGATAGAAGACTTCCTTCCTAAAGCCTCTTTGTGACATGGTCCAGAAATGATTAATAAGGTATTAGAGGTCTTTATAAGGACTGCACTTTCACATGGATTAAAAAAATATATATATTCAGCTAGAGATTGAAAGCTATGAAGAGTTGTCTCAATAAAAAAGCTAAAAATAATGCTGTTCTACAGAGCTGTAAGATTTGCTGCTTGTCTACTGTATATATTTAAGAGAGAAAAAAAGCTACTACATTGCAGTGTCAGTTCTGGGGAGTGTATGTAGCATTTGTTTTATTTTTCTTTTTTACAATTTTGCTTTCATTGGGCAGGAGTCCAGACTTTCCATCTTCCCATTTTTCACTGCTCTGGTGGATAAGTACTCATTTTACCCTGTCATTTTGGGATGTGTGATTACGGGAAGTATTTGCTTTCTATTCTTGCCTTCACAGCACACATGCTGGCTGCCAGTGTGTCCCCCAAGTCTGACCTGTGGGGAATCTTCACAAACCACAGTTGAGAACACTTTGGAGAGTGGCTGTTATGCACAGGCATAAAAAGGAGCTGTGAAAAAAAAAACAAACCACCAAAACCCCTCACTGGAGCTAACTTGCTCTCCCCTTCATATTGAGGAGCCTACAAGGACTCTGTCTCTTCCTGAGGGGCGATCTCTGGTTGTGTAAAGGCCTGGTTCTAGTTCACTGACAGCAACAGAAATGCAACTTCCCAGCTAGTCTCAAAGAATGGTGTCTGAAGAGCTCATGTCTTAGTTGTATGGCAGTTTAGGAAGCTCATATTTAAAAAGTAGGAACTGAGTTTTTCTCACACCTGTGCAAAAATCTTTAATTTCTGCAGAATCACATCCAAAATTTAGGAACAGAAGTTAAAAGGGACTGGACTATTTTACTTCAGACACTACCCCAGTTTAAACAAATTCATACAGAGTACCCTTTGATCAATTAATTTTGTAAAGGTGAATTTAAACTACTTTCTAGAACATCCTACATAGCCCCTGGCATAAGTCATCATCCATTTTCAAAGATTCTTGGCTAGCATAAAAAAAATAAGAGTTTTCTCTTCTGACTCCACATTTCTTTCTTTTTATCCCTTTAATACAAAAAAATTGCCCAGATGACATTTGATGATTGAATTTATCCTAAGGAGCAAACAGTAAGGCATTTCTGGCCAGTTATGGTATAGCAAAATCAGCAACAACCTCCCAGGTAAACCCCGATCCAGAAACTTGATTTTGAAATTCAGGGAGGAAATGCAAATAATCTCACCACTTTTCTATTTCACAAAGACTGGTAAGACTTCAGAAGACCTTACTGAAACCTGCTAACTTTTTCCTGAGTTCAGTATTGAAGCTTGGCTAGCATGATGATGCAGCTACCTGGAAACTTGCATTGAGAAAAAATGCTCAACCAATTCAACTAGTTGTGTAATCCCTGACCTCAACAATTACTCTTTTATTTCACTGTTCAGCTTGTAAATCTGTAAATTACTCTTTGATATTGATCTGATCCTATAGATCCTTAAAACTCTGCAAATCTTCTACAAACATTGAATTTTTAACAGCCATTCTTCCTGTCTCACAATTCTATAAATCTTTAGCAGTTACTCAACAAAATCAGCTTTTCCCATTCAAAGTGATTCTGCTTCTCTGATTCTTCTAGTTGAAATCCCTCTGCTATGGGCAAGCACAAGAAGCACAAGATCATCATTATACGATACCCACTGCACAGATGGGACAAGTGAAATAAGTCACACAGAGCCAGAAACAAAGCCAAAGCCATGTATCAATAAGGCTGTCAGCTACCTCAGTGTCAGTGTTAAAACCCTCAAATAAAGCATCCTTCTGATTTTTTTTTTTTTTTTTTTTTTAAGAAACATCTGAGAAGATAGCTGAGTGTTTGTTACGCAAGGTACTTGTGTTCTGGCTCTTGGCTGATGTAACTGGAAGCCTCTTTTCCATTGGCAAAGAGTCTGTTTTGCCCTTCCAGTGGAAACTAAGAATTACAGCTTGAAAAGAACTCCCTGCCCTGTGGTTTAAAAAAACAAAACAAACCAAAACAAGTTCAATTCACTTTTCCCACTGGTTGACTAGAGCCAGTGATCAAGACTAATATAAAGTAGGTCAGGGGGGCTAAGGAGAAGGAATGGTCCCTTTTCCTCTGCTGGTTTTACTGGCACCAGCTGCCTGGGAAGCCTCGGGTGCCCTGTCAGGATGAGGGGGAGTGTGATGAACTGAGGGAGCCACAGCGTGGGCACGTGTGCCTGCACACTGCACCGGGGTGCCTGGGAAAATGGGCAGGTTGTGCAGCTGGAAGGAACTGAGGGCTCAGCTCCTGTTGTAACTGAAGCTGAGGGTAGTTATGCCATCAGATTCATCAAGGAATATCAAGGTTTCCTCTGAACAGATTTGCTTTGCCTGTTCTTTGCTAAATTGTTTGTGGGTCACAGTTCTGGTTATTAAAAAGCCATCTGCAGACAAAACTTTCTCCTCCTATTTTCTTTGAAATGAAACAGACTCTCTTGCTGTAACTGCACTGAAGTTCCAGCTTCAAACTCTCTCCAAGGCATCAGTTCCTGCACTGTGGAGACATGTCCACTCTGCCAGCCAAGGATCTCATTCTAGTTTCAAGTGTTACATAAAAGGACAAGTATTCCCCTTGTGACTTTCACTGCTCCCAGCTCTCTGCCAGGCACGGTGTTCCTCCCAGGTACCAACAAGAGCACAACAAACCTCAGGAACCGGACAGCTCACCAAGGCAGGGAAGGGGAGAGGGTCTTTAAATCAGTGGAACACACAAGGACTTTTGGTGTTCTTTAGTCAAACAGTCCTGCAGTACCTGGGCAGGCAGCTGCCAGGCTCCAGACTGCCCCACTTCAGGTTCAACCCCAGCTCCTCTTGTGCCTGCACAGCTCCCCAGGGCACAGAATCTGCCCTGATTCAACAGGGTGATGCAACTGAAAAGCTTCTGGCACCCTACTTTTTGTTTTTAATTACAAGCACAGGCATTTGTTAACAGAGACCTTTTTGCTCTTCAGAACTTACTCCTCTTGGGTTCATCTG
This sequence comes from Apus apus, assembly GCF_020740795.1. NCBI lineage: Eukaryota > Metazoa > Chordata > Aves > Apodiformes > Apodidae > Apus > Apus apus. Next base: position 1,772,677 of record NC_067301.1, read on the forward strand.
ATTTTCATCTCTTTTACTGTGGCACCTTTCCCAAGCACAGGTTCCATGACTATTACAGTGACACATTAATTTCTCACTGCAGTTACAAAGTCCCATCCTGCTAGGATCTGGTGTCTTCACAGTACATCTATGACAACATACCTGGTTTCTCCCAGACTATTCTGGAAGATACAGACTACATGTCTCTTCACAGAACTGGGAGCCAGGCTCTTGGTTTTAAAGCCCAGTTACAACAGAGTATAGGGAAAGAACTGCAGTTAGCTCAAATACATTCACAAAGCCACTGACTTAATATGACACATCACCAGTTAGTCTGAATTCTCTGTTGTAGCCAATGGACAAGGCAGTTTTTTAAACCCAAGACTGCTTAAATACACCCTCAGTGAAAGTATACTGTCAATACATTGATCGTGGATTAATTAACTTGAAATCCTATTAAGGTCAGAAGACAGTGCAATGGCAAACCTCTAGTGCTAGTGAGACAAGCTGGTGCAAGGCTTCATTTCTCTATCCTGTTCTAGTGGAAACGACCATTTTGAGTCTCTCAAGCAAAAGACTACATTGTTGACTAAAGGAGAAGAGTAGTAACCATAGAGTTAAGGATGCTTTAGGTGCCAATACCTTTAAGTAAGATACTGAGCAAATTTAGCATCATTAAAAGGAACTTGGTTTTCCTTCATATCTTTTTCAGTCAAGGCAGGCCATTTCTGTAAGAGCACAATTTTGAGGAGTGACTTCTCACTGTCCATATATAGAAGACAAGAAAAAACTAAATCCTTTGCTTACAAAATGTTTTGAAAGCTACAGACAGGCAGATGCTTCCTTAAGCATCCGACAACTAACGTGCTTTACAATTCTAAGAAAGCCACAAGAAGCTCATCTACTTTAAGTAACAGTTATTACTTCTGAAACCTCCCCAGAGCTCCAAGGATAAAGGCAGACAACCAATTACAGACTCAGACTTTCAAAGCTTCTTTTGCTGCCTTTAGAAATAAGCATCACATGCCCTTTCCAGCAGATGCTGAGTTAAGGGGGGGTGGGTGGTTTAAGAGGGGAGGGAGGAGAAGGAATGAAGGAGAGAAGAGGACCCTTTAGTTTACTCTCTCCAGCCCTCCTCCATCAGAAAGGGTTTGCTTAGGAAAACCTTTTATGTTTCAGTGAATGACCTGTCTAAATAGAACTAATTTTAGCTAGGACATACACCATGGAGGAGTGATACACTTTGGAAAGCACTTCCGTCCTTCAAAAGGACTAGTAACACTGAGAGAAGAGATACGTTTGCAACAGTTACAAAAAAATTAAAATAACTGAGCAAAATATTACCCCCTACACGGAGTATCAACTTGAACACCAATGCTACAAGAGAAGCCTTAGCAAATTGCCTCATTCAATACATAAAAGATTGATAAAAACCACAAAATTTTTCTTTTTATCAAGATAGACTCACCTTTTGACTACAGATAAGAGATCTAAGAGGAATGTTTGTAAATATGAGAGATACACAACAATTTTTAAAACAACAAACTATTTTGTGTAACATCAAATGAGGCAGCAAAAGATAACTTGAAGGGGAAAATGAAGGCGAAATGAGGTGGACAGGAGGGGCAAATCTGGGACACTACAAGAAGGCTTTCAGCTCTTTCATGTGATAGATATTAAGCCTTTAGGGGGAGAACTGGCTAAGCAATATTGCAGTGCAGCGTGACTGCACAGCCACATGGTTGTGTCTGCTACAACTTTATTAATAGAGAGGAGCTTAGAGAGGTCTGACTGGATAGAATCTATACCTGCCAACAGAATTCCTGCTTTCTCAACCTGCTGCATCTCTTCTCATTGCCACGACACCCCAGGGGTGTCAGAATGCAAACAGCACCCAAAAGGGCCCACTAGAGCCAACGGCCACCTTAAGACTGGACCTTATTCTGTTAAATAAAACCCTTGAGGTATTTGCTGGCCCAAATTCATCCCTCATACCTGACAAAGCATTCAGACTTTTGTTTACACCTATTCAAAATTAAAAGGCTTTAAAAAGATTTAACTCTTGCAGCATTTAGGTCTGGGTTGGTGTATGTATAATGAGCTGTGTTTGTTGTGCCCAAATAATAAACGTGAACACCCACCAGGCATGGCATGTACTGTTTTTTTGCTCTTCTCACTTTCTTGTAACAATGCAAGTTCTATTCCACATCCCCATTCTGAGTGTATAACATACCTGACCCCTATAAAGATGGTCAAATAAATATCTGGTGACCTCACAAGTATGAAAATAGGCTTATTTGAAAGAAAGAGTATATCTTCAGGGGGTTTGGCAGTAACTTTCAATTATTTTTAATTGCCTGGAAAATTAAAGTAAGAAAACAGTGTGGTATAAACGTTAGGGCACATTATTAAGCCTTTTTCATAACATGTTATCCATAAGCTTAACAGACAAAAAGGGGTTTTTTTAAGCCTCGGTCATCCATTCCATATGAATGGCCTGTCTGTTCCCATACTTCCTCAAGGGGTAACTGAACTGAAATACTCCGTGATAGAAACCAGATCAGTTTGACCTGGTAGGCAATGAGAACTCCACAGAAACTTCAAAATTTGGGTTTAATTACAAACCACCACAGAACCTGGACTGCAGCCTGAGATCAGAAATACAAAGAAAGGAGTTGAGAGAAAGTTTGGAACTACAAACACCGACTTCCCTTCCCCAATTTCCTTTCCTTGAACCATGGGATGGATTTTTTGCTTATTACTGTCAACACAACTGACTTAAACTGCAAAGAAAGGAAGATTTCCAAGGTAACAGTCTAAGTCTGCCTTTCTTTCTTCTGGTGGAATTATGCTATCACAATACTGACACTGCATCAAACACATCAACACAGAATTGAAATTCAGCCCTGGTATTGTCAGGGCTTCAAAGTCTCCTATTTTATTTTCCTCTTTTGTGTGAAACTTTGAAGCCTCAAAACCAGTTATAAGTTGAACTTTTCTAATGAAGCCTATAATGCAGTGATGGAAACACACAAGAGTTGGAGAAGTACTACATGATAAACACCATCATGAGCAGCCTAGCCAAAAGGAAGCAAGCAAAACCTTACATGAGCAGAGGTTTGTGACCTTCCATATTCTGGGCAGAGTAGAACTCTGCTGTATTTTTGCCAAAGCTATGGTACAAAATAGTTATAAATGCCTGACCCAAAAGGAAGGGGAGGGAGGGAAGGAAAGGGAGGGAGGGAAGGAAAGGAAGGAAGGAAAGGGAAAGGGAAAGGGAAAGGGAAAGGGAAAGGGAAAGGGAAAGGGAAAGGGAAAGGGAAAGGGAAAGGGAAAGGGAAAGGGAAAGGGAAAGGGAAAGGGAAAGGGAAAGGGAAAGGGAAAGGGAAAGGGAAAGGGAAAGGGAAAGGGAAAGGGAAAGGAAAGGAAAGGAAAGGAAAGGAAAGGAAAGGAAAGGAAAGGAAGGAAGATTCCAGTCATTTTCTGGGCACGAGGTCCTGTGCTGCTGGCCTTTGCAGTGCAATTGTGTATTCCTGGACAATTCCATATGTAAGTGCACCACGTACACCAGACTCAGGCAGCCCCTTAGATGCCTGCACTTGTTGCACACACTGTTATTGTTATTACCGAGAGACTAGGACAAAAACCAGGAAGACAACTGTTTGGAACAATGGTCCAAAAAGAACCCAAACCATTTGCTTCTTGCTAAGAGAAATCCCTTTTCTTCTATAGCTCTGGAAGTCTATGTTACTTATTATCTCTCTACAATATTGCCACGAACACCATCCCCCCAAAGGAAACAAGTCCATAAAAGCCTTTTAGCTGTGTAACCTTCACAAATCTGACTTAAATACAGCAGGTAACAGACAAATAATGAAAATCCAAGCAAACAATTTATCCCAGTGTCATTCATCATGCCAGCACTTTCAGACACATCTGATACTAAGACTCAACACTGCAGTCTTCCAGGACTGGAAGACAGGTAGTCCCGTGGTTTGCTTTGATCTATGAAGCTCCTCTATAAGAATAATTTAACCAATCTTACATTGCCAGAGCTTCACTTGGTTTAAAGGATGCATAAAAGAAACACAAAAGTCTGAAAATAAAGTGACATAAGGACTTCACATATTTTCAAACCACCACACACTGAAGTGTCTTGTACTGAAACGCCAGAAGAAATAAATTCAACCAATCAAATGAGAAAGAAATCTGAAATCAGACTGACCACCCAGTCACTTGTGCAACCCAACCTGAACTGTCCTGCAACTGCACCATTTATGCTGAACTTTCTCCAACAAACTTGAAATCCTGTTCTCAACAAGGCCAAGTTTAGTCAACTTCTGTAACAAACAGCCGAGCCATTATTGTATGGAAACAAAATACTGCAAATGGAACAGGGAGTGGAGTTAAAGCAGCAAATTTCAGGAGGAGGGAACAGAAAATTCTTTTAAATACTGAGTAAAATCCCAAACCTTTAATAAAGAATACAGAATAATTCTGTGGGAGAGAATTTTATCATTTCAACTGCTGCTGCTAAAGTAGAAAGAAAGAACTGTTGAAAACCAGGCAAATAATGCCTGACTCAGCTGTTCAGGGTAGCAGCTGTCCTGAAATCCTCATTGGAGGGAACAAGCCAGGAGGTCACGGAAGTCATGATTATTTGGAATGAAGAGGGGAAACAATAGGTTGGGGCCCTCTGTCTTCTTGCCTTTCTGATGTCTTTTGTTAGCTGTTGCTTTCCTAGAATAGGTGGCTGGCCGTATTCTAGGCAGACCTGGGTTTGGTTTGTATATGCTTTTTCTCCCCTGCAGCTTCATAATTTAAAAAAATGTTTAAAGTCACATCCCCACCTGCCCTGTATTTATGAGTCTGCTTTGCACACAGCTCTCCCAGTTCTCTCTCACTGACCAAGGAGGCAGTTGGAGGCTTTAAGATCTTCAGCAATGGATAATACACCTCAGCTCAAAACAAAATATGGTCCCTTGAAATTTAGTTTTCTCAGATCCTTCTTCTCTGTTGGGTTTCTTTCCTAAGGCAAAGTTAATGCCATGCTGCAGGAGACAGGACAACTAACAAACCTGTCAGTGTCTGAGACACTTTACAGAGGAGAAAGGGTTAGTGGAGACACTTGCTCTGTTTGCATGCAGTATTATGCAGGATGCTTGGAGCATCCTGAGGGCAAACAGGGCTTGTTAATGGGTCACAAAGTTTAGTGAACAAACATAGCCAAAAATTGGTTTGTTAAGATTTTGGAAACCACATGAAATAATGATTCCTGTCCTGCCTCTCACACTGCAGACTTGCAGAACCTTGAGCAAGTCACTTAACCCTGATCTAACTAATGCTTATGTCACCCAGGAATGCTGTGAAGCTGATTAATTTGCAGAAGAGCTTTAAAATGGCAATCCTTACATAAAGGTGCAGTGTAACTCTTCTGGCTTAGTACAGCCAAAGCAGGAGTGGAAACAAGGACTTAACTGCAAAACACAGCTTCCTCAGAATTTCAGATAAAGACACGAGCAGAAAAGACTGACTTTTTATAACCAAGACTCTCATATCCTGGCTCCTATTTGTGAGTTTGAAGAGAAACAGGTCCTAATTTTCATTCTAGGATGAAACTGCTGTAGTCCTGCTGACTCAAAAGGTTGAGATGAAACAAGATAAAACAATGCAGTACCTTTAATTTAGCATTAGCAGGCAGTGGCAGCAGCTCCTTGCCTACAGTAGTACTGACAAACACAGACCCTGCTGAAAGCCACAATGCAAGTAGAATTAGGATAAATCTAAATCAGAGAAAAAACATTTATCATTTTAGGTAAGTGTGGTTTCCTCACCTTTTTTTTTTCCCCTCCATACAGTCTGAACATTGATTGACAGATTAAGGATTTTTGTTTGGTGCCATCAGAGTTGTTTAATGGGATACTTCTTGTGTTATAATCTTGGCAAAGAGACCGAGATGTATGGATTTGAATAACATCTTGAAAGGAGATTGAGTGCAACAAGAAGGTAGACAGATTAAAAGAAGATTAGAAATTCATTTGATCCCCAACTCCCAGGCAAAGCATAGTAACTCCTCCCCTTTCTCCATCCTACACATACTTGATTCCTGACACTTCATATTAAGCAGCTGAAGGCCCAAGAATCAAAACCCAACAATCAAAACCCAACAAAATCCTGAAGCTTTCATTTTCTGTTTGGGACAGGTTTAATCTGTTTGCACAGGAGATGGAACTACAGTATACTTAGGTGATTTCCACTTTGGATATCCACCACCAGTAGACTTGAAACACCCTGTTGTAAAACAGTTCTATGTGATTTACATCACCACTATACTATCTGTGAGAGCTACAGCTTTCTTTTTTTCTCATGGTATCTGGCTTGGCTTGGTTTTCTCAACTGCTGTTGCTCTCAGGTTCAACAGGAGACATGTTTCTCTAAGCTGATTTCTCTGTGGCTGAGGATTTAATCAGATCAAAGTAGTGATTAAAACATGGACTAGAACCACAGTCCTTAAAGGGATAGCTGCAACATTAAGCCCTCCCCCATTCCCTTTTAAAATCAGAAGTGAAGCAGTATCTATTTCTGGTAAATATATGCTTTTAAAATATCTTGAGAATTTGCTACCTTCTGGGTCACCTTTCCTCTAGATAGGCTGCAAAGCTATTGGTAAGTACCAAGAAATTAAGATATGCAAATGAAGTAAGGGCTGCACTTAATGTGAATACATTAACACCATCAAGACATCCTCGAAGGTGGGTTTTCTGACACTCACTTTACTCCAACACATACACTGTAAATTTTCAGCACAGCTACCTCAGACCCTGTCACTGCTCTTGACATCCTTTCCTACGGTTTTCCACTTGCTAGTTTGTAGGTCTGTGGTTCTTTTCATCCACCCAAAGACAACACGACAGCATGTTTAGAGTGGTGAGAAACAGCATAAAAAATGTAAATGGAGCAGCATTTCCACAGCCCTACCCAGAGCGAACCAAATATTAAGGCAAAAAATGCTTTTTTAGTGACAATTAATGTCAGAGATTAGGCCTAACTTTACAGCAATTTCAATCATGACCTGCATGAAGAGCCAACAAACTGTGCCATCAAAATACATAAGCCTTGTTCCCATCCTCATACTGCACAACAGAAGCGGGCCAAGTGACTCACTCCAGAGTGCCAGAGCCAAGGACGAAGGCTGCTGGATTCTGGCTCCTGATCCCATTCTCTAACCACGGGAAATCACTGGCAGTTTTGATGGTATTATTTTCAAAGACACAGAACAAGAACATCTTCTCCTGAACTTCCTGGAACCTCTGCATCAGGAGTACCAAGGGATATTTTCAAGTAATGGAGATGTGTATGTTCCACTGGCAGTCAATATTTATTTGGTAAGCCTGCTTGGCAGTTTAATCCTCTCCTCACTTCCATCACTGTGACACCTTTGAGATAGCAACTCCTTGGTATGTGGGATAACATCTTCTTCCAAGCTATTCTTGACACTCTACTCCTACTCTGCTTCTATGCATTTAACCATTTTAAGGCTGATTTGGGTCATGACTAATAGGATTAGATACTAAAATCATGTGCTGTTTGCAGTAGTCATTGTAGAGCTAAGAGGACTGATGTGGAATGCAAGTTGGGGCAGCTTTCAGGTGGGTGGGAAAGCATTCATGTTAATGTGTTCTTTCTTCCTCTTTTAAATTATAATTAATATTAAAGCTGGACAAATATCCCACCAAAAAAACCAAACCCTCGACTTCACTCCTTTTATAGTCAATTTCTTTACTTTGCATATCAGTCTAACACCAAAATCTCTAACAAGGGGTGATGAAGTGGTTTTCAAGTACTGCTGAGAGTGAGTAGGGACACTGAATAAATAAATGCCAATAGACTAATTTTAAGATCCACTGAATGAAACCAGGTATGCTTGTTTGTTTGTTGTTGTTCTTTTTTTTTAATCTGGGGACACAGACCGAGGTTTTGTGCAAAATTCACTGGTTATAGCTACTTTAATCTCAGCCTAGCTAATGTGAAGGGCATGTGCCCTTCTCATGGGTATGTCCAATAACCATTTCTTGCTTTCACAGAAAAAAACATTAAAACAGAAAACAACCCCCTTCATCTCACTTCTAATATTTGGAGAATGTCTGTTTATCTGCTTTAGGGCGAGAGTAATAGCTACAAAGGCCTGAAGGTCAGGATTACTGTATTTTCTTCCTGGCTCTGCTGCTGATGTTATTTGAATGGCTTTAGGTAAATCAAATAATGCATACGTGTCATTAAACTACATTAGTGTAAACAGCATCAAAATTTCTAAACGAGTTTGAGATTTTCAAATAAAAGGCACTACAGAAACGAGACTAATGTTTTCATAGAAAACAAAACCCAAAGAATCTAATTTTCCTAATTCTTTAATAGGGTTAAGTACTGCTAATTCCAGCTGGGAAATAATTCAAGATAGAGCTCATGAGTTTTGTCTTCTACATGTTCAGCTTTCAGTTTTTAAACCTTTTTGGAAGTTGCAGAAAACTACTGCAGGAAATAGTTGTAGAAATTCCCAGCAACTCCAAACATCTCAGTTCATCACTCTGAATAAGAGCATGCAGTTCAATTAAAGAGACTGCAGTTAGCCTACAATAATGTTCTCCAAAACAGTACATTCCACAGGAGCTGCTTTTTCTTTTTTGCTCCTTTTCCTGATACATCTCACCATGAGATGCTGAACCAAACCTATCTGCAGCCTGATCCACTATGAAAGATCTTTTTCCATTATGTTCTCAAGTAAGTTTATATGCCAGGTTCTAACCTTAGTTAGAACATGTGGAATACGGCTGTTGAAAACTGAGTTCACCACAGATGTCATCTGCTTTTAGATGTCTACAGTGGAGTTGTCTACATTTGAGCTAGGTGTCTACAGTCCCTTGCAGTCTACAGAAAGGCACTTTCAGGCTGCACCTCATCCCAAAGTAGATGCTTTAAAGCAGAGCAGATAATCAGTTAGCAGACTGAGGACGCCTACACTGTAAGCAACCAGTAACTTTCCTAAGTTTATTCACGTTCATGGACAAGACTTCCACAGAGAGAAGTGAGTTTCCAGATATCCTCAAAGCTGTGGCTGAAACCCTCTACAGGACTGGTCCCTGCTTAAAGGGGAGATGTTTAAGTACCTTTTCTCCCAGCCCACTCATGTCAGCTGACCAAGATTTGTTAACATCTTAGACAACACTTTAATGCCTCTTGCGTAAGCCAAAGTTATTTTTGTGGCATTTTCTCCTCCATAGGAAACAATGAGGCCAAATAATTATTTCAATGTATGGCTCTCTTTTAATGACTGCATTTTTCAGTAGGACAAAAATAATTTTCTGGTTCAGAACTGCAAAGAAACCAATGTACATTTCTGCCAATACACAGAAAGCCTTTGGGGTAGTAATCAGAAGGTGAAAGGCAACTCCTTCACACTGGCAAGTATTTTTTACCTGTAAATGCCTGAAACTGCACACAAAATGCAGATCATGAATAAACTAAGTTATCCTTGTGTAAAAGTGGTTTAGCCATCATACACAAGCTACGGTGTTGAAGCTTTTTACCACTTCACTTCATGCCTGAATTATTTTACCTGCTGTTTTTGTGATTTTACCCTTTATGGGTTTATTTGCAGCATTATAAAGAAGAGGTTACAATTCTGCAGGAACCTTCAGCAGTCTGACTAATGTCACCTCTGTACATACCCCGTGCAACTGAACTAACAGATTCTCACTCCCTTGTTTTCTTTTTCCGTAGAAAGGATTCTACAAATTGGTCTCTGGAAAAGAGGACACCAATATATTCTGTAAAGTCAAAGTGCTTCTAATGTAGTGCTGAGTCTGCAGTTTTTCTTTGTCCTCTACTTCCACTTTCTCTTATGCCAGATCACATTAAAGTAACAATCAATTTTTCTGTCTGGCTCTTTCCTGCACAGTGCAAGCACCGTCCCCTCCTCTATCCCCTCCACCCCCAAAATCTTTCAGAGGCTGTGGAAACTTGGCTCACAGCCCATGGTTCATCAATAAGCCAGCTACGTGGCTGGTGGAATAGCCTGGCAGCAGTTTGTCGTCTTTCTTATTATTATTGGCTTATATTCAAGCCTCGTGCCTAGTATGATTACTACAAAGATTAAAATTTGCAGAGACGCAAAATAAAAATAGCAGACAGACAACCTGGGCAAGGACGTGGCTGTGTTACCAGACAACATTTCACCTGAGTGACTGAGCAAAATTAACCCCGTTTTATGACTCCAGCAGCATACTTGATTTTAAATAAAAATGTTTCAAATGGGAAAAAAACCCCAAAACATAGAGAAACTTGACAGTACAGTAGGTACAGCTGAGGTGACCATAACAAATTTGCACAAAAGGTCCCAATTGTGCAAAATATACTGAAGCGCACAGGTAAAGTTGTTGCACATGGAATACAGAATAATCCCTGGAATCCAGTAATAACCACAACTCTGTAATGCAAATCACCTCGCCCAATGCACCTCGCTTTCCCCAGAAAATGGCCAATGTGCTACTCTGTGCAGTTTCTGTACAAATGTTTTTTTTTAAATTCATAGCTTTAAACAAAAGCTATTCAACTTCTAGATTGGCTGTGAATTTTTGTAAAGAAAATTAAAATTAAGTCTAGTAAATTGAAACTTGCACCATTAGCACTGCACTGACAAAAATACATTTACTACATGCATAAGGAAATAAGTAATCTCATTTCAAGCCTCGACTTTTCACTTGGAATAACAAACACATCAACCATGGCCACAGAGAGGTGTCCAGAACAGATCTGCTCTGTGTGAATTATGACATCAGTGGTGACAGCCTTGTGCCTCAACATACTTTAACAGTCAATTTTGAAAAAGCCTGCTGGGCTCACCAGGATTATTTCCCACTACCAAAATGGATTTTAGATCAGAGGAAAGGCAATAGACTCCCTCCTCTATAAACTCAAAGCCACTCTATCCATAAAACAAATGCTCCAGTAGCACAAGTGCCAGGCAAAATACCCTCAGCTACTCTTCGTTGAGCAAAAGAGGAAAATACAGTTCCAAAATTCATCTGGTCTCTCTCCTAAGCCTGCTCAGCAAGGCACCGGGTGCACAGCAGAGAGGGAAACCCAGTGTGTCTCTAAGCTTTGCTGATGAACCAAAGCTGATTATTTTAGCTTCTGCCAGAAGCTCGCAGGATTTTAGGGGAGGAGCACAGTGGTGCAGGTGTCTGTAAAAATAAAAGATAAACCACCAAGTCTCCTGGGAGGACGGACGAGAGGAGGAGGGAATTATAGTGGTTTAGAAAAGGGAAGGGGCTGGTCAAGAGAAATGCTATAAAAGCACCATGACGACAGAACAGGGTGATGGAAAGGTCAGTCCCTTTCAATAATGCTCTTTTTTTTCTTGTCCAAATGAAACACTTGGCCACGTCCATCGCCAGAGTTCAGTTGGAGGTAAATGACTAGACAGGGGGGCCATAAACTGTCTAGAGAAGCAATGCAGATTCTGCCCAGCTGGGACCTGCCCACCCAGCCCTTTCCTCATTCTTCTACCAAAGCAATTTCCACAGCAAAAGACTCCAAAATTGCACCAAACAGAAGGTGCTCCTGTGCACCTCACTGGCACAGAGTCGGACTGCAACTCCCATTTACCTGAAGCAAACACATTCTGATGCCTACAGCCCATCAGGAAGGATTTCAGGGGCAAAAAAGAGGTATTTTCAATACTGAAATAGTGATTAATCCTGATAGGCACGCAGCCCTTAGAATTACTTTTCAGCTGCCAGTGGTAGGTGGTCAAATTATACCTTTCCATCACATTTCCCACTATACTGCACATCTCCACAGTACATTTTCTCATGAAACACTGTAAGGATTCAGAACAATTAAACCTAACCACTGAGTAATTCCCACTCCTTTCCCCCCCCCCTAATATGAAATCATTCTTTCCAGTGCTCTAGCAAAATAAATGTAAGCTCTAGAGCTCCAACTCAGTATTAATATATAAAAATGGTGCATTATACCAAGAGACGCAATACAAAGATTTATTGTTCCACAGGAGTGGGTGCTCTGGCCAGCTGAATGGTCATTAAACTTTTCATCTACTCATGACAGGTGGAAATGCTTTCAGGGAAGAAAAAAAAGTATTATTGTATAGTGAATATTTTTTATATTATACAGAAAAGGACATTTCCTGCCCATTACAACCTTCCTTCAGACTGGGAGTTTTTCTGTTTGTTTTTTATTCACTGACAACTGATCCGTATTTATTTCTTAATAGCACATGAGTGATGGCACATAAGCAATCATGTCAGGGAGGAAATATATAGTCCTTAAGCTCCTCTACAGGAATAGACACATTCTGGAGTAAACCTTGGGTAGCTGATTTTACATACAATTCTTCATTCCTAAAGCCCTCTACCTCAACACAAGGAGTTTGTTTGCTTTAAAAAAGGGGATGAGGCAGAACAGTGTGATAATTTCTTATTCCATTGAGCAAGTTGTTTTCTATTTTATTTGTAATTTGTTTTTTAATGCTGTCCCTTTCACACACTCTTTTGGAATAGAATGGAGTACTTCCTTCCATTCCACATTAATTTTTAATAGGCATGACCTGAGAATTTGAAAAGAATATGCAAAGTCCTTTCTTTTTTTTTTTCCCTACCTCTTAATACTTCAGCTCCTCCCTGGCAAATTCTCTATCATACTTTTCCCTAGTGATACCAGCTCTCTTTTCATGGCCACTGCATTTCAGTTAGATGACTGTGCTGAGCTCATTAGGAGGAACTAAAGGGTTGCTTAGTTCAGAACTCTGTTGGCATTAAGGATCAATAATACAAAAAAGACTTTGCCATCAAGAATTAGAGTAAACACTAAACATAAAAATGAAATGCGGGGTGTTGTGGTTATTCTGCTTGGAAAATTTACTGACTAGGAATCTGAATAAATAAAAATGGAATGTTTTATAAGAACATTATGTTTGTATGGCTATGCCTACAGTTTCTTAGTTTACAGCCTGTTCTTGGGCTATTCTGAGTTTTGCCATTACAAAGGCTTTATGAAATGGCTGACACTTTTGCATGCCTGTATTTTTCCCTGCAATATTAGAGAATGTGTTTTCATGCATATATTTCATCAATACCATTTTATAACCCTGTCTACAACCTCTGCAGAAGGAGCATGAGGCTCTGAAGGTATTTAAAGAACAGCATTAACATGGGATGTCTGGATGTGCCGAGTAGTAAAAAAAGAAAAATAATAAAACAGGGAATGAGCAGAACACTGCAGGCAGGAATTGTTTTAACAATACCTTGCTGCCTTTCTAACTTTCATAGCATGACTCATTAGATCCTAACAACGCCCAGCAGATAGGAAGTGTCATTATCACTGTTTAATAAACAGGGGAAACTGAGGTAGAGGAATGGGAATGTACTTGTCCAAGGTCACATACCAAACTAGTACCAGAAGAAACAGAACTGTACCTTCTAACCCCCAGCCTTCATCTGAAGCAGTTACCCTTCAGCTGACAAACTGCTAATGCTGGATAGGTTGATGATATCCTTTCAGTAGCATCCACTCTGTTATGACTTTGTAAAGAGATCACCAGAATGGAAAAGAATTTGAGCTGTTAAATTACGTAAGTGTGTAGTCACCACCTAGCAATGGAGAAAAAAGGGCTGGATATTTTCAGTTACAACTAGATTTTCTAACCAGATGGCCAGAAGAACTGACGTCACTCACATTCCAAATTATAGAGCTGCTTGAAAGCTGCTCCAGCATGAAGGATGCAGACAGGCCTGCATTCTAAGTCCTTTCTCCAAACTCCATTCTGCAAAGATACCAATAGGGGTTCTGCTGTAATCTCTGCTAGGCTTTTGAAAATGTGCTTCTTCCAGGACACACCTGTCCCAAACTCCCTCAGGGATTTCACATTTTGTTCCTGCAATGAGGTCCCAATTCAGGCTCACATTTAATATAAGCTTCACAATACAGTTTAATGGAGTCCTTACAAATCCTTAACCTGGGTAGTTTTCTAACTTTCATTGAAAACTTCATGGAACAAATTGTTCACTAACATTGACTGCTCATATTTGAACACTGATTGCACTGCAGAAGAAAACCCCAGGCAACACACAGGAATCCAGGCAACAAAACACTAGGAAAAAGGAAACCTACCTGTTCTGAAGTTTTACATTGCAGCTTCAACACAGCATCAACCGAAATATTTCAGGTCTGCTGTACTTTTTGCTGCTTTTTCTCTATATCCCTTTTTTCTTTTTAAATTGAAGAGCAAAAAAGTCAGTAAGAAGCCAGCAGGAGCTTTGCAGCACAGGGAATGTTGGATCAGATTCAACTGTAAGAACCCTCTCCATCCCAGCTAAGTAAAATGTCTGAACAAGTTCCAAAAAAACATCAATCATTGGCTGGACATTTTCCCACCTTCAATGAAATGAAATACATAAGGTGCCTGCAAAACATTTTTAAACCAAGCCATCTCAGAGTTATGGGAGACCAAGTGAGAAAAATAGAAATATGTGAAACCACAAAATGTTGTATTTTATACTACAGCACCTTAAGAATCAGAAAAGTTACATTATGTTTTTTAAAATACTATTCCTCCTGAGATCTGATATTACTGTACTTCAGGACAGCTGGCCACATTTTTATGGAATGCTGATACTGACCAGCTGTAGAGTATATACAGATGTACCACATCCAACTGTGGCAGGACTAACATTTCTGTCTTTAAGAAGCCATTCACCAGAGCAAGAAAATTACTTCTGGGTAGTATACAAACATAGTTTAAGTCTGTGCTATGAAAAGGGCTTAAAAACAAAAGCAGAGCCATGCACTGGATGGCATTACCATTATTTTTCCCTTCACTGCATGAACATTTTAAGACCACCCATCAGGAGTCTGTAATTAACACATACTTGCCAAGTGTTCTGAGATCCACAGATAGAATTGCAAAGCACTACCACCATTTGCACACACAGAAAAAAGAGCAACAGTAAAGAAAGAGCTTTTCCACCAGCTATTCTCCTTACAGACATCCAAGAGGAATGTTAGTAAAAGTAATCTGTTGCAAAATACACAATTTTGAAGGTGGTAAATGAAAAGGAGTAACAAGAAGAAAATAAATTCTAGTACTTCTAGCAGGAGGTATTTTTCTTTAAATCAGCCTCCTGTGCAAAATAAGCCCAGTATTAGTTGTGTCTGGAAGCTGGCACATGAAAGCCTGCCAAGTTTCCATGCAAAATAAAACCCTTTATTTGTTTAAATTTCTCTCTCTCTCCTCCCCATGCAAAAAATTCATGGTTTGGCACAGAATGATGAATTATTATACAGTATAGCTTAATTATGATGAAATACACTAAGAAGAGATCAAAACTTGGGTGAGAGGAAGGAGAGAAGAAAGAAAACATTAGTTAAAGTAAGAAGGAAAGAGAAGGGAACTCAAGGAACTTTTGGAAAGCTGAGAAAGGGTAGGACGTGCTACTGCTCACAGTTTTAGAATAAAAGCCAAATAAAACAGAATAGGGAATGAAAGATGTACAATACCAGCCCTAAGTTAGACATCAAAATGCATCCAGAGCCTTGCTCACCCTGCAGGTTATTGAGCATTTGACAGGGAGAAATCCCATCCAGTTCATTTAGGAGCATGTGCATCCCCATAGGAAGTAACTGTGGTAACTTCATGGCCAAACCACTATGTGCAGATAAAAGTTCTCTGCAGTGGGAGACAAAAATCCCAATTATAGCATTCCATTATTTCCTTTTCTACAGTAACTGTTTGCTGTAAAAGGTCACTGTAACAAAAGGCACATGCCTCAACTATAAAAGTTTCGATCTGTCCAGGTAAGAAGAGACTAAGAAACACTCAGTAATGCCACTGCAGTCATTATGTCATTGGATGCTCTTCTCCACATGGATGCTGTATGGCACAACTGCCAGACCACTGCTTACCCAGGGCATGGGGAGGGTGTGTGGGGGGGTTGACTTCTTTCTCCCACTAACATCTCATACAAACATTCCCTTTCACTGGTCTGCTGCTTAGCTGCCAGGTTTTAACAATTTTATTTTCCAAAGTGTTACATATCACAAGCCACAGATATCACACACAATTTGAAAAACTTCTCAAGAAGGGAATATGACTCTCTGTGATATTCCAATGAAGTGCTGTCTTGCCTACTTCACCTTCAAAAAAGAAAAAAAAAAAAGTGGCAACCTCATTTCTACAGATTGTCTTCAAAGTGCTTTAGTGCTTTTCTTCAAATGGAATTTTACCTAAAAATGCAGATCAATTCATGTAATCATTCATGTAGTTAGGAAAGCTAAAAGCAGCTGCCAGTTCACAAGATCTACAGCTGACAATCGCAGGGTGGGGGGGCTGTGTCACTGGAACACCAGAAAGCACTGCTCACACTATTGTGATTGGCTGCTGTTCTTGCACAGAAACACAGACACACACTTTCATTACTCATTACCCACCATCCCGAGCTGAATGGCTTGAGATGTTCAGCTATAATAATGCTTCATGACTGCCCTAGTCTTGAAAAGGTCAAGTCTCATTACTGATGGCTCGTTATGTTCCCTTCTTAAGCTGGAGTCCCAGCAGTAAACACATAGGATACGACTCCGTGTGCTCCCATCACCAGACCTAACTGCAACCTGCAGAACCATCAATCACTACTACAGTATCACCAAGAAAATGTCATCTAAGTGCTTCTCAGAAATAAAACACAAACCAAGGTAGTCTGTTTACACTGAAAATAACTAGGAAAACATGTCAGCGACTGAGCAGCCTCGTGGTGGAAAGCACACACAACATCCACACTGCTCTATGATCTTCCCAAAAGCTTCCCAGGTCCCACAGCTGACTGTGGAAAAACTCTGTAAGTGACAAATCAACCCAGAAACTTTATGTATTTCAAATGCTACTTAATAGGAAAACGAATGCTTTTACTGAATAAAGTCATAGCATCCAGGGGAGAATTTCAAGACTTGCACTTCTAAAAAAAACAGAGGTACATTTTGCTCACCTCTGCCCCAATCTTCACCAGTGCCCCTGTGTGTATACTAGCCACTAACGGCTCCACAGCAAAAGCACCACCCTTATTTATAAACACAGGATGCCCCCCACACATCTAAATTCACCAGCTGTATTAAAAAGCAATACTCAAGTCACTTTATAAATACTTTTAATCAGTCAAAAACACTTATTAATTGCAAACCTCATGTACTGTAGATTGAGACACTTCTATAAACTCAAGAACTCTCCAAGGAACATACTGGGATTAAATAATAGTCTTATAGTCATTAAAGGCTCTTTGCATCTCCATGCATTGGGTTTTCTTGCACTAACTGGTATTTTATTACACATCAGTTGTCCTGGACAATTGATTATCTATCATGATCAAGGGAGGTGAAAAGGGGTTGTTTGACTACAGCTATTAAAGATCCATAGGGTTTGTTAAAAAGGCAATAATTATTCCATTGCTTTTTTTAGTTTCTCTTCACTCTCCCTTCCTCAGTGGTAAGAAAAGTCCATTTTCATCATGATCTGGGGCACAAGCCCAGCCTCACTGAGGAGTACCAGCCTGAATGCTCCAAGAACCACCACTCCCCCCCTGCCAAGCTGGTTGCTTCGTCAGCCTCCAGAGCCATCATAAATGTTAACTTACAATCAGTAGGTTAGTTAGAAAACAAAAAATGTAATACTAATAACATACGTTGTTCTATTTAAAAACCAAACCATGATAAAACCCACCTCTCTTATTATTAGGCAATACAAACTCAACTTGAGAAACAACAGCAAATGCACATGAAAGGATCTCCTCGAGACCCACCAGGCGTGAAGTCAAGGCTAACAAAAAAACAGGGGCACTTGTTTTCATACATGACTATTCCAAGGCCTGTTCCAGTGAAGACATACAGAGATTCTTAATGCCAAAGTAATTTCCCACATGCACTATGGGTAAAGGATTCAAGAACAACACAGAAGTCAAATATTTACCTCTGTCGTCTGTAAGCACAACAACGTCTCTGTGTTTGCATTCTATACAGAATGTATTTATTAGCACAAAACCAAACTAAATTAATGTGGGAAATAAAATCAGAGTAGGCAAAATGTTCCATAAATCCTGTTGGTAGAGTTAACTTGGTATAAAGTAAACAAGGAATAGGAAAAATCATCTTGTGACAGTCTTCAAGAAAGGACTTCACAGCTTTCCTGTGCAAGATCTGCCACCATCAGCTTTGAACTCTGAAACCCATGTTTTGAGTCCTCAGTAAAATGCCCAAGGTCCTCCATTATTTGTACCACAGTTTATTTGTTCAATTACAAAGATGATCATAGCTTGGCAAAGCATGCCCAGTTCATTATTTTGCCAAATTTGGGCTTTATTTAAGAAAATCAGACCCAAAAGACATAGTAATGTGGGGACTACAGGCATCTTACTCTCTAGAAAAGGCAAATTATTCTCTTTGAGCAGAACAAGAGCACTTTCTTATCCATGGATCTCAAGCCATTATCCTAGCAGGTAATTATTATCATTTGCTGTTTCACACATGGGTGTGTAGAAAAGGGAAGCAACCTGCCACATGGCAGAGCCAGGAATAGAACAGTGCTCGAAACCAAGCTTGGGAACATCATCTTTCAAGGTTTTAACAAACACACAACCTATTCCTCTCTAAATCATGTGCGGTCTGTGGAGCCGAGTCAGGTCCTTGAAAGAGGGAATATTCCAGACACACAGACAAAATAAACAGCCTTACAACCCAAACATCCAGCACAATTAGACTAAATTGTTGATCATTCCAACAGCCTGAAAAGAATAGATGATGAAGAAACATCTGTGTAAATTAAAAGGATACTTAGAGCCAGAGGAGCCTTACTTGAGATTGCAGGATGTACTATAAACACTCTGAGCAGTGTTCCTATAGTTTGTGCTAACTTCCAGACAGCTGGTAAGCATTTAGATTTTGTCAATATAGTTTACCCTTGCTATTCAGACTTACAGTGAGGTAGCAAATGCTTTTAGTATAAACAATCTTTTGGAAAAGCAAATGTTTTTGCCTAAATTCAATGTGAGCAGCTGGAATGATGGAATGCACAGATAACATAGGAAGTGAAAGAGGGCAAAGTGGGTATTATTCTTTTTAGTATTACATAGCTGAGATGCTTTAGAATTAATCTTTAAAACAAACAACAGCAAAAATCCAAACTCCAAGAACTCTGATTTTCCCATCCCTTCTTTCCTAAACATGAACAACTTCATTTCACAAAGTTTCTATTATGGAAAACGGTTGGGGCACGATCTCTCCAATCTGTGGAAGATTCTTTGCAGAAGATGACAGGACTGGTAGATACAGACTGACATTGTATGTACATGCCATCTTCACATGCAAGAGTGTTCACTGGATGGAGTCCTCCTGCTTGAGTTCATCGAGGAAACTTCTATATTGCTCTATTCAGACCTAAAATGATTTCAGGTAAACTGAAAGACTCTACTGGGTGAAGGGAGTTGATATGGCTTACATACATATATGTATACTTAGTATTGTGAGAGAACAATTGGGTTGCACAACAGCTATCTTGACTACTGCTACACCTACTCATTACCTTTGTCCTCCTCTGAACAGTCTCATTAATTTGCTTCATTTTCTGCCAAATTAGATTTCAAGAAGTAAGGAAGTAAATGCCTCTTGATGCATTTATAAAGCACTAAGCACAGAAGGTCATGACTCTGGTTTCCAGCCTCTACTATAGTATGAATAATAATTAATCTGGTCTTGGTACTGTGAAACGAACCCTATAATGACAATCAAGATCAGGAAGGGACTTACTACTATGTATTGAACGAAACAAATGTCAACACATGAGTGCCAAGACAATGTCAATGGAGCCATTCCAGATTTACAGAACTGTCACAGAGAATAAAATCTGAAACTTAGGGGAAAAAAATCAGACCATTCACTCACACAGCTTATCCTCCTTAACCACAAACACTCCTAAGTGGGAGAGGATTCAACACAAATTCAATTCTTTCAATTGTCTATCCAATGTCCTAGTTTGACATAAACCTGGAGTAATTCCAAATTGTTGTCAGGATGAAAGAGGAAAAAAAAGTAATTAAAAAGACTAGCTGAAACTCTTAAAAGTAACAAATTAACACAATAGGAAGACATTTCTTCTCTCAGGTCTTTACAGAATCAAGCTTAATCTGGTTGAGAAACTGCTTAAATTTAAAATTCTGGATTTTTTTTTTCATTTCTGAGGTCGAAACTGCCTATTTAACAAGGTCTCTTTGTTAATTATATATGCATATGTAGTTTACAAACTGAGTCAAGTGAGACATTTTGTGCCATTTTTGATAACAGTTCAGCAAAGACTTAAACTCCTATTTAGCACTCAATCTATGAGTCAACACTTCAGCAACTGACTCTCTAAACTGCTGGGTTTTTTCCTATAGCAACCACCATCATCACTCAAATGAAAACATTCTTGAGAAAAAGGAGAGGGGAAATGGGATTAAATGTTTGCCAGCTCAGTTTCTTCTATGACTGAATTAAAAGTAAAACCCCATCGTTACTAGATGGTGCACAGTTGTCTTACAGAACTGCATGGAGAGGAATGAAGAGACAAGGCTGGGAAAGGACAAAATCTAGCTCCATTTCTGTTCTCTATAACCTCTTCTTTCTTCATACCAGCAGTGGCTCGGAATGCTGATGCATGTGTCTTTTGAAAGTTAACATTTAACAGAGATTTCAGGTCTACTGAATTCCAAGAAATAAAAATAAACTCTTGCCCTGCTTTAGCTGCCAGCTGAGGCCAGTGTTTATTGAGGGGAGTGCTAGGAACCCAGCAGATTTTAGTGTGGAAGAGTTCCAGCAAATCTGCTGGCCTGTGCCCCCCTACCACATACACCATTTCCAAGCAGCCAGTGTGGACCCCCCTTTTCTCTGACCATGCATGCCTCCCTATCAAACTTCTTCAGCTACACATTATTAGTGGGGTTACTACAAATAATCGTATTTATTGTGGTCATGCACAAGGGTAAACTGAAGAGCCTCCCTGGTGAGTTCAGATTCAAGCTGTGATGCCCACTGAGGCATGTCCTCCAGCAAGGACAGCACAGGGTCATTATGCCTTCACCTACTAGTCCAGGGCCAGGCTGTTGAAATACAGAGGATTACAACAGAAATGTCTCACCCTCCAGACCATGCTGCCATTAAGATACTTGAAACTGTCTTTCCTGCAGTCAGTTTTTGAACTGTCAAAATAAAAGGGCAAATGTGGTTAGGTTTACTAAGCTCTAAACCCAGTAACTATTTGGAGAAAATCCTCATTTCCAAGGTTCTTTTCAATGATGAACTTTGAAATGCTAAAATGCTCTTGAAATTGACACTATTCAAAACTGTCAGGACATCCAACAGGAAGAGCCAGATTCCAAATAGGATATGTCTGGACAATTTAAAACAACAATAAATCCCATAAGAGATAGTCCATCTTTTTCTTACCACAAAAATTACTTGCCATTATTGGCCAGACAGATGATGATCCACTGCATGTGTCTATATATTGTCCTGTACTTCCACCTGTCATATCCCCAGGTAGAAATACCAGCATAAAACAGGCAGATGCAACATTCTTTGAAAATAAGTTAGTTCTATTTAGTAAAAAAGAAAAGATATATTGGAATACCTGAAACAAGCATGCATTTATCTTGAGATTGTCTTTAACATGGAACATTCCTGATGGGTTTCTTTTCTTTTTTAAAACAACCTTTTCTCCATAAAAATAATTTATAAAATAGAGCAGGTTTTGTGAATATTTCTGAGGATATTATCTCCCTATAAAAGCAATTATACTGAGCCCCAAGGTACAAATAATTATGCTCACAGAATACAAATTTTTTTCCTTGATTTTTCTTGAGTCCTAGCATATAATGTGGAAGCAAGAGGAGCCCAAAATGTGACACGCTTTTATCAGCACATGAAAGTTTACACAACCCAGAACTAATGATTTATTTTAAATGCAAAGATACCAAAGTTCTCTGACACAGCATTTCTGACAGAGGTACCTTTAGGTCTTAAAAAAAGAGGGAAATTCCTTATAATGAGGAACAACTGAATATTCTGCCACGAGAAACTGCACTGATGGGGATTTCTACTTCATCTATGTAAGCCTGTCTGCATCCTTTGACTTTTCTGATGTCAATAAAACCAAAACTCAGGGGGAAAAAAAAAGCCACAGAAATTCTGCCCAGTTTCTACACAAAACCAAAAATTGCTCCCAGCTTCCCTTAAACCCAGCTCTAGGTCTGGTCAGAAAACAAGTTTCTAAATCTCAGCAGCCTCAGTCCAAGTTTGAATTATTATAACGACATCTGAAGATCTCAGAATTTGCTTCTAGAGGTCTGGGACACCGCAGGGAAAGAACACCAGCTCTTGCTTAGGATTGCTTCAGTTTCTGCCATAAGTGCAACCAGGGTGGGGGTCTCACCTCTAGCTACACAGCAGCTCAAAGCTACAAAATGGAGGATCAAACCCTGCAAGGCTGCAGGATTCCCACTGAAGACAGAAACCACGTAAAGTGTTTACAAGGACAGGTTAGTGCTCAGACTGGGTGGAGTTGTTCTGTTTTACAAAGACTAGGGATGTAAACAGTTTCAGAAATCATCCAAACACACCAACTATGAAGGGATATATTTAAGAACTGACGTTTCTCCAGGGGATGGAGGCCAGAGTATTAATCTGAGGACAGATAATTTCTTCTTGATTTGTTTTGGTTCCTCCTGCATCCCGATCAGAACACGTAATGCCTTGCCACTTTACAGGAAGCTACAAGAACTCCCTGGAGTCAGGATCTTAAGAGATGTCTTCTGTACCAGGCAGATGGAGAGCAAGATGATAAAACCCATTCACTTCCATTAACAGAAAAGTTGCAGATGCTTTTATCTGATGCCAGAGATTGCTACTGAAACACTTGAAACATACCTACTGAAATGTAAGCTACAGAGCAGATGGAAAGAGAGGGGTAGCAGTTTGAACCTACTCCTAAAAATGAGGAGCACAGAGCTTGCTGAAAGTGAATTAAAAATCTAAGAAAAGCTTGGACAGAAATACAACCTAAAGCACCTCTGTGATCTACCATGAGTGAATCCTGGTCTGTTTCCCACACCACTGGACATACCAGCTGGGTTCAGCTATCAACTAAATTTGCTCCAGGGTCAGAAACCACCCTGCTGAAAGCACGCCTCTGGTAAAGACACATGTATTTTCAGTCTGACTTTGCAAGCTTGGAAAGACAAAAACCACCACGTACAATTCAATAATGGGGGAGAAGGGTGAAATCAAGATTTCCCCTTCAGAGCACACGAGGATCACATTTCTCCTCCACCCCATCCTCCCCCTCACCACGCTCCCCCCCTTCCCTCTTCTCCTTTTTTAATACTCTTCCAGGTCTGGCAACCCGTATGTTTTTTTTTCCCTCCATAGAAACCGACATAACAGCAAGTTTGAGCCAGCCTCCAGCTCCACAAACACAGCCTGGCCCAAGGCAGACTCAAGAGAAACACAAAGACATGGAAATAAATGTCCAGGATACCCACAGGCTGCCAAGCACATCTGATCCTTCAAGATATTGTTCTAAACCACTCGGGATAAAGGCAACAGTCCCATCTCCCCTGCACTGGGAGGCCTGTTCAGGAGAGTAACACGTTGTCGCCTCTACACCACATCAGAGATAAAATTTGCGACAGAAGTGTTGCAAACTTCCTACTTTTGGCCGCCTTTTGTTTTTTGTTTGTTTGTTAGCAGAAGAACACTTAAAAATGGAGAGGGATGAGGCACCCATATGTGGACTGTACGAGGCTCAGAGGGTCTTCTCAACAGGGATTATCAACACCAGCAGCTCCAGAATGTGGTTTTGTACAGTGGTGAGCTAGTACAGTTACTTTAATTTATTCTTCCTCTCTGATAGGGCAGAGCTGCCCACATCAGATGGCCTTGAGGAGCCGTGGAAACTTCCCTAGGACAGGCTGATTCCTTCTACCCTGTAAAAAAAGCTTACTGTTCATCTAGTTAGATTCATGTAACACTCCTGAGATGCTTGCTCTTGCAAACAAGCCGGAGCTCCAAACATTTCCTTGGTGTTTTTTGTATCAGCAAGCAATGACAGAAGCTGGCTGCTGACTGGCACTGCCCTTGCTCTGGGAGATGCTTACACAGCTCTGAAGGTTCTATCTGGACTCCAGTCTCACTGGAGGCCAACCCAAACATGGTAAATATTTATAATTTATAGTAAATATTATCTTCTCCTTTCTCACTTTCCCTTACAGTGAACTTAATGAGAGGTCAAAGGTTTTAATTTGTATTGTACTCCACTGACACAAGTACAGTACCTTATTTTGGAATTATTACTGTCTCAAGTCATCTTAAGAACAATTTTGCAATTAAAACAAAGAGTTTCATCACCTTTCACAAAATCATATACTTCTGCTATTTTTTTTCTACCTTCATCAATCTCTACACACCAATAAAAAGAACAACTTGCTCCAAAATCAAGACAGTATGGAAGAGAACTGAAAACAAAGTAAAAGTAGGTCTTTTGGGCTATCTGCTCCTCTGTTTTAGATCTTCAGAGCTCACTGGCCCCGGGGGGAATTTCATGGCATATCCCACTAGGACATCCCCCTGCTGCCTTTGAAGCAGTTCTGCAGAACTACTGTCAGAGCCTGTGCACAACATGACACGTGCTGCTACAGCCTTTCATAAATCTCTTTAAGCCAAGTATCAAAAAGGACACTGTAAATCACCAACTGACCTTAAATTGTTGTTTTATTTGGGTCACATCCTTCTAATGCAGCTTATAGCGAGTCAATGGTTCCTGCTAACCAATAACAACAGAATGGGGGAACACAGAAGATTTCACATCTTAAGAACAACATTTTATCAGCAGAAACTAAGGATGCCCGAAAGGACACGTGAAATGGTCCAATGTCTTGCAACCAGCAGACACTACTGGAGTTCCTTTTTCCAGCATGATGCATAAGCACAGATCCTTGAGCCGATCCAGCATATTCTCATGCATATATAAAATAAGCATAATAATATTATGAAACAGTAAGTATCACAGATAATTACAGACAAATTCAAATATGACAGAAAAAATAAAATGCACAGAATTGCACTAAATAAGCAGCAGTTTGTCAGGATAGTTTGCAATATTGCAGCACACGTCAATCACATAAAGCTCCGCAGACACCAAAAGGCAGACAAAAAACTGAGGCACTTTTAACTGACTTTCTGCAGTTGGAGAAACAGACATAAGAGGACACAATCATTTCTACAAAAAGCCTGTACAACTAAGAACAAAACTAAATTCTAAAATGCTGTTCTGCACCCTAACTTGCCATACAGAAATAAAACCAGCCCAGCTGTGTGTCAAAAGCCATGGGTAGCTATCAAGAGTTCTCCTTTACCTAAGCAACAAGGATTTGTGCTTGCAGGAGCAGAGGATTGTTTCCAATGTTAAAATGAAGTTCTAAGTGGAGAGACTGTGAAAAAATACCTTGCTGGATACTAATCTGTTCCATTATTGTACAGCATTTCACTGAAAAATTCCGCATACAACAAACTGTGGCAAGAAAGGAGAACAACAAAGAAGTAAGAAAGGGAAGAAATTATTTATCACAGTTTAGGGGTTTGTGCCATATCTTTTGCTTGCCTTTCCACGTAAGAAGCCCCAAACCTTTGAAGAAAAATATTTCCAAAAGGTCAAAGTAAGTGAACTCCCAGACTTGCAGTATTACAATTACTATTCTGCAATGCTAGGTAAGAAAAGCAGCATAGCTACTGAGTATGGAAATGCCAACTGAAAACAATTCCTGCTACCAAAAGAGGAAGGCTCCAAGCTCCCTTGCTGTTCTTTCCCTCCCAATTTGCAGGATACACTAGCCCCCACTGTGCACTCAGAAAGCAGTAAGGGACAACAGAACACACCACAGAAGGCTTACGAGTAGATGGCTAGAGGAATCCAGCTTTTTGGAAAGAAGAAAGAGGGCAAAGACTGCTCTCAGGCTGTACGCTGTGAAAACAGCACGTGCTGGGTAAGTTTGGTGACTCCTGCTTTTGTGGGGTCCCTCAGGGCAAATGGTGATTCCATCCTGGAAAGAAGGAAGTTCCAACACTCCCTCCCCTCTCCTCTCTGCAAGGATAGAGAGACAGAAGGCTGTAGAGCACCACCAGAGAAGCTGGCATTATACTAGACCCCATCTGCTCTTTCATGCTGTCAGAGAAAGAATATGGTTATGTAGTAAATGCAGAAACTACAGATTTGGGGAGAAAAGCCCTGGGACAAACAGCTGGATTCTGGGAGATGCTCCATGCCTGTGCCTTAGCCAGGCCTGCAGCACAGGGAAAACTCGCTGTGTGTTTCTGATGGCAGCTCTGATGAAGAAGATGTTTATGTAGGTGACTGAGTCAACTTTGCTGGTGGTGGTGACCTGAAAATTTGTGTCAGGGCATGAACCACAATCCTGTGTGTAAATCAGAGAGATGCAGACACACTCCGATGCAGAGAATTACATGACCAGACTCTCTGCTCCCCACCCCACTTGCTCAGGACGTTCTGCTACTTTTGTGCACTCCTTTTAACTGTAAAAAATACAAGGAGAAAAAGAATCAAACAACTTCTGTGTTTTGCTTAAGTCATATTGGAGATTCCCATCAATGAACTGCCATGTGACTTCCAGAAAGTCATCTTTGATTTACCCTAGCTCAAGAGAGGCTGGGATCAATCCAGCTGAGCTAAACTCCAGCTCTCATTCTGCATCTTCACCAGTGCATCACCTCAGCATCACAAGTGAGATCTCCTGCACCCTCATCATCCTGTTCCCATTTTTCCCCTTGCCTGCTGCAGTTCCCCTGAGACCCTCACACAGTCCTGCATTTGGTTTGAGTCCAAAATGCAATTGCACTAGCAATAAACAACTTTTCTCAGAATTTTATTCCCAACCCCCCTTCCTCATCCCATGCATTTTGTCTGAGGCTGTGGTTCAAAACATCCAGACAGAATTATTGCAACCCATCTTTTTACACACTGTGCAGACTGTCTCCTCAGCATGATACATTTTTAATAGGTTTTCTAAATGCAGACAACCAGGCTGCTAATAAAATGCTGCTTTTTTCCTCTCCCCTTTCTTTCCTCCTCCTTTTACTTTTTTTTTTTTTTTCCAACAAGGTAAAGCTGCTGCAGAGCTTTGACATCTCATCGCACCTTACTCAAAGGAACACAATTTATATGGCAAACAACTGAAAAATACACAGCAGTTGAACTCTTCAGACTGTAACATTCACCACTGGAAAGATTTTAGTTCTTGCTTGCCACCTCTGTTAGGCCCACCACAAATTTTGCTCTCACAATCCACAAAAAGTATACTATTTGAACATGAAGTGAGCAAAAGATCTTAGGATGCTGGGCACTGAACCACTGAGGGAGATAAACTCCAAATTTAGCATGCCACAGGCAAATCCCATCTCCTCCTGCAACACTTGGACGTTCTGGGGAGAACTCCTCCTTGTTGGACTGAGAAGAAGAAAAGAAATCATGCTATCTGGTTAGGACACCTTTTATCTCCTGTTCTATCTGTTATCTCTCCCATTTCTTTACTTTGCAACTAATCCCTATGCTTCCTTGGCAACTCATAAACCACAAGGCTATCCTTGTTTGATCAATCCCCAACTACCTGAAAAAGGGCTGATCCTGCATTGCAATGTACTGCTTTAATGTATGCGCAGGTGTGACAGGTAAGTTACTAAACAATAACAGCGAGAAGGATGGAAGGCAGTAAGCAGGAGGTTCTGGCAGTGCACGTGGGCGGGTGGATGGAGAGATAAACAAAAGATGGATAAGCAGGCAGACACTCCTTGCTATGAAAGAATAAGGCATCACCCTTCAGAAGCCTTCCTAAACCGACTTCATTTACAATCTTTGAAAGTAAAGGTGTAATTTAGCTTCACTTTTGCTGAAAAAATATGCATATAAATAAAAACCAGGAGCACTGATGTCACTAACTTCTTTTTCCCCTGCTTTTCCAAAATCGGAACTTTAAAAATGGGCCAAAATTCAGGAGAAAAGGCTCTACTGTCTCCAGAACTAAAATGTACCAGTTTGACTTGGCAGCTGAACAACTTTCCACTGATTTGATGCTTTCCCCCTCCTCGAATTCTCCCATCCAAATGCAGCTGGAAATGTCATTAGAGAAAAGAAGAGGCATTTCCTGTGCGGTTCCCCCTTCCCCCACCACATTCTTGGCACAAAAGGCAAGGGAAAAGCTAGAGAGACAGTGTGCATAAGAGGGAGAAAAGAGGGGCAGTGTGCAGGGATTTCTGGCTACTCACCAGAAAATGTACAACAGGAATTGCACGACTCAAGAGACAATTTACCCCCTTTCTCCGATGCTTTGAAACCAAGTTGATGAAGCACTTGGTTCAGTATGGAATAGTGGTCTGAGACATGAGCATGGCACTACATCCTGGAAAGGACACTTCCCAGATACTGTACAGTCCCTAGAGGAGAGATCAAGGCTACTTCCCATAACCAGCCACACACAGCTTAGTTATTTACACCTTAAATCCAGCTGCATTTAAATTTTTCAGTACTCCAAAAGTATAACAAACAATAAGAGGAGAGGGGCAGGGGGGGCATTGTTTTAATGCTAAGGTCTTTGGCCATATTTGATAAACTTTTTAAATAGCATTGGTTTGACATCTGAAAAAGTGACCAAGAGCATATACTTTGGGAAAGGCAACAATCGAGGCTTTTCATATGACAAGTTTCCAGCGTCCTGTTTCTTAGAACGTGTGTGCTCAGCACTTTGTGAAAATTAAATCCCTCTAAGGTATCCCAATCCAAGCACTCTAAGGGGCTGGCAGTCCTACAGACAGTCTGAAGAACCCCAAACGTGTTGTGACACTGGCTGCTGCCCAGTCATTTTGCGCTGTTGTGCGCTGCAGAAAGTGGCCATTGTCCCAGCTCCAGAATTCATGATGCCACTCCCAAACTACTTGTAACATTCAGTGTTCTTTGTGAAAATGATCCTGCAGCAAAAGCTGTGAGCTGGGGCACTGCAAGCCGACTTCCCCTGGTTTCACTTAGTCACTCTTCTCCAAAATGGATCAAAGCTCCACAAAGGTTGAGTCAATTTAAACATTCAGTTTGCTTCTTGAGCTGTGAATTAAATGCATTCTTTGGTGGCTGGGTAGGGATGGGTGACTCAGTCTGTATAAACATTAACTGACTCTGAAGATAATGGAAAAAGAAATATGGAAAGGAGAAAAAACAGAATCATACGTAACTCCTTGTTTCAGCTGGCAGTAAAACCAGATTAGGTTGGTGCACCATGGCTAAATGGTACACGGACTCTGTACCATTTAGCATATTTATTTATAGGTAACAAGTACACCCGTACCTTGAAGATTCTTTAAGTCTCAGTCCAATTTTCACATCCGTGCAGGGGAAGGGAACATATAAAGGGTGTGGTCTAATTACTTCCTTCTTTGTTCTGCAATCAAATAACAGTACTAGGCTATCTATACCCTTGCTTCCTCTTTGGCAGAGGGGAAGAATTCTCAGTGCACTGACAAGGCCTTACTCTCTCTAAAAACCTTCAGTTGATTCCACTCTTCTGGTACGAACATTGCAAAAGTTTTTACACATCTCAAATAAGAGCAGAGTAATAGAAACACGTGCATATCCTAAAGAGTTTACAACCCAAGTAAGAGGAAAAGAAAAGCCCCTTTTTACCGATCTGGATAAACATGATTTGGATCATGTTTAGAGAGGATTTATGTGGCAAAGGAATTAAATTTATATATCCTTAGTCCCAGCTTCCCCTGGAATGACTGCAAGACTCAAGTCTATACTCCTAGTACCACCTGCAAGACACCGAAAATTCTGTTTAGATACCAGCAAGAGAGACACGACACAAGCACAATAATGTACAGGCCACCTACACCACCCAAGTCCCACTGCCTGCCTCTGTTAAGAATGAGAGATGTCCTACCTGGAGCTGGACTGTCCCTTAAATACGAAAAAAAGGCAAAGGAACAGACACAGTGTTGACTTACTAAATGGGCACCGACACCTCTGTAAACACTCTGCCACTCCTCTGAGGGTACTAACCTTTCCTTATCTGCAAAGGGCTGCACTACTTGGAGCCGCAGCGATAATACGCACTTGGCAGGCGGCATCAGCAACTGGTTAATGCTGTTTGACTTCAAGATGATTTAGACGGTCAGCTCCTGCCGTTCTGTACTGCTACTGCATTTCACTATCATCTCTGTGTTCCATTAGAGCGGGGGAGAGGTGGTCCTCAGGAAATCAGCTATGCTTGAAAACAGCTGTTAATTTTCCCATTTGTGTGCTTGGAAGGTGGTGACGGACTGTGCAGCACGTTTTAAATTGCATTAAAACCTCTTTACAGCAGCATATAGGAGCCTCCAAATAAACAAAAAGGCCCTGTAAGAATAGATTTTAAATAAATGCTTTCTGCAATGATGCAAGTTCTGCTTCAGCCCAGCCACAGGTATAACAATGCACTGTGCCTGGGTTTGTACACTTAAGGGATGTCTATATGTACCCAGAAACAATATGACCGAACAGCCCTGAGGCTGTTCTAAAGTCCTAACTGACCAAGACAGCTCACCTTGGCATGGCTACTGAGGATACTGCTTGTGGATGTCCACTGCTCCACAGGCAGACATCTGTGTCTCCACATCCAGCATCCTCTGAGTACTCACACTGTTTTAAATAAATTCACAACTGAGAGGCGAGATGCAAAAGCTACGAGCCATGTTACTGAGAGAGAGCTAAACAGGGCCATCTTTGCCTCCTCCTTGCTCCACTAATTCCAACAGTGCTCCAAACACTGGCAACTGGACCTAAAGAACAGCGCACATATTCCTTCATGTAAGTAGTACAAACTATAGGGAAGCTCAGTAAGGCCTAGGCTTTGAGCTTTTGAGGCCTGTGCCTCAAAAATACTCCCTGCATTTGCCTGACCCTGGCTGCAGGCATGCATCAAAGAAAATTCAAAGCCTCCTAGAGTGTGAGACAATTTCATATACAGCTCTATATATCAAAGTAACCATTAGAGCCTTATATGTAGGAATGTTCTGGAACCAAAGCTAAAGCAATTCATTCTTATTAAACTGAGGTGATTTTCATATCTCCCCTTTCCACAGATTCTCCCCTCTGCCGCAGCACAGCTCAGTTTCTAAAAGCATATGGGGCATACAGGCAGTAAGAGTAGCATTTATCCACACTTTGCTGTTTTTCTACAAAAGGAAGTGAAAATGCAGTAACACAGAAAGAAGCTTAAATTAATGCTGCAAATCAGTACCATGCTGTCTGGGTGTCTCTTGTGGCCCTAGCATGCAGTATCATCAGGCAAATGCTTTGCAGACAGTCATGCCAAGACTATGTAAGCACTATTTTTCCTCTGAAAGTCCTTCTCCCTTTCCCTGCATATCGAGAGGCAGAAGGTATCTGTCCATCCACTAACCACCAAGCAGGTGCTGAAATGAAATCCAGAGCTCCACTGCACAGCAAAAGGAAAATATTATGGAAAAAGGCCACCCTGAGCTGAGAAGCATCTCCTAACATATCAGCGAAATTCTGGACTTCAAAAACTTAGAATAATTTAGACCTGCATATTTTCAGTGGCAAAAGTGGATGGAGAACACTTCAGAAAACTGTTGTGGAACAGTAAGGAACTGTAGGCCTCACTCAGAACTGCATGCTTACTTTACAGCAAAATCTTGACTTTACTAAGAGTTAATTTGAGCCATACCATGTATGCCTGTAACTCAGACCCCATCTGCATTAATAAGACCTTACTGCAAGTGTTCTGAGCCTTTAACTCCAGGTTGCTGTCCAGTGTACATGGGTAAAAGAGAGAGAAATGAACTGAAAGGACAAAACTGCTGCAACAGATTGTTCTACACACACTGCAGCAGGACTGAGGGGGTTTTCCCTGTTAGTCCATTTAGTGAATGACCTTGAGCTGTTTCCTCTGCCTCAGTTTTCCCACAGGAGAAATAGGGATAACAGTGACTTGTCATTATAATACACTGATCTGTGCGATATATAAGGCTTTGAAGTATTACTAACAACTTAATTTTTTAACTAGTTTCAGAGTCTGACATGCCCCAATCTATAAAGTCACGTTTGAGCAATGATGCCCACAGACACTGTTCAAAACTTACCCCAGTGTGAGTGAGGTGTGTTGCAAACAAGTGCTCTGCTCATAAAACAGATCTACACACGTTCACTGTATTACTACACCCTTTTTTCTTCCAAACTTACTGGTCTTTACCACGGCTACCAGTGTGGTTAGATTAAGTTAAGAAACCATGGTAAAATATTTGTGGTCATACTAAGTGAAAAAAAGGTGGTTGAACTTGGTGGGGGTGAACACAGACAAGGAGGAACTAAATCTGATAAGTATCAGCTTCTCAGACCTTCTTTACCTGAGCAGCCATGCCTACTTTTTTCTGGGAAAAATGAGGCAAAAAACTCTCCTTTTTATTGGCAAAACTCAGTGGTGAGAGCCAGGTATGCTGGAATCTAGCAAGCAGTGACATCCACATGCAAATAAACACTTCAGTTTTGTTGGGATGTTTACTCCTAGTGTGTGGGTATTACCGCCAACCACATTTGGATACTCCCAGCTGTTATACCATTATTTTGTGCTACAAAACTAGAAGGATGGAGACTTCCAAACTGCTAGTCCAGTATCAAATGGCAATGGATCTTTCTTCAAGTGAGAATTGCCACATGTTTTGCACCCAGTTACTGAGATTACTGGCCCAGGTGGACAAAAAGCTGCACTGTGTCTTCACACCAAGTGACAGGCTACAGCACTTTGGCCAGTCACCGCCCTTGCTGACTGATGAGTCTGACATGAAGCAGCCTGGCTGCTCTCCGAGCTGCTCTTTCGAAGTCCCTTTTGTTTCCCCACAACACTTTGCATACTCACTGTCTGTCTCTGCTTCCTCCTGCTTACCCTGCGGTCGGTGTGGGGAGCCAAGGGACTAGGGCCAATTAAATGTGGGAGCAGGTGGCAGCCAGGTGGGATTATGGGAAGGAGATGTGAAATTTCCTCTATTCTCGAGGATCTGCTCTCTCTGCACTGAGATCATACTTACAAAACAGGTGCTGCTGCACCATATGCCTCAGAGAAAGACACACTAAGCAAATCCTACTTGCAGCAGAATAATCCCTTTTTCTTTATTTTGCTCCCTCAGGTATCAAAGCCCTCTGGGGAAACTCTGAGTTGCTTATGCAAAATGTGCCAGGAGCATAATAGGTATTGATGAATGTAACAGTTGAATTTACATGTAATGACTTTTAGTCCATTACTGCCTTTCTGTATAAAAGATAAAAAGAACTTGGACACTGTTGTAGCATCATATCAACACACCGTAGAGACACATACAGAGCTCTTTTGACTTCGACTGCTTCTCTCTCATACTCTTTAGTGAATGAGTGGAAAAGTGGTCCAAAAAATCTCTCAGACATAATGATGTTACACTTTGTTAGGAACCCATTAAACAATTATTTGGTTGTCAGAAAGGCCTGACAGAAACACTTAAGTCATCTGCCTACTGTCCTCTCTTTCACCCCTATTCTTGGCCCTTCCTTTGGAGATGAGTATCTTGCACAAACAAAATTACCTTTGATTGCAACAGCTGAACTTTTGAGAGCAGTAAAAAGCATCTTGCTGACTACAGGGAGTGGGCTGCCATGGACATAAACACCGGAGAGCCGACCAGAAAAACAAGGTTTAATTAAAGCCACTTCTAGATAACCACTTTTCTCTATCATGAAGTTCTAATATATGTTTGAAGAGTGTGATACAACTGACATGTTACAGTAGCTGATTCAGTGATTGAGAGCAAGGTGGCAACGTGTGAAAAGCACGATCCTGTAAAGTGCTGAACACCTACAAATCCAAGAGACAGCGCAATGCAGCTACAGCAGGTCTCTCTCTTAAGACTCCCAGACTGAGCAGCAAGAAAATTTCCCTATTATTTTCAAAGCTCTAGGTGAAAATGCAGGAGTGGTGATACTGCTACAGCAGCACTTCAGAGGCCCCAGCAAGGTTCAGGGGATGCCTATGTTGCCATACTCATCCCTCTCAGAAAAGCTTATAATTTAACTTAATATTGCTGAAGGTGGAGGAGTCAAGGCAGCTTTTCAATGTCAAACAGCTGGTTAGAGCAAAATGATGTGTGGCTCCTGTGCCTCTAGCCCAGTGATTTCTATAGCCTGCACCACACTGTCCCAGAAGAACCACTAATTCTTAAAGAGAATTTAACAGCCCAACTTTTTACAACAAATGTTCTAAGCTTAATTGATGTAATATGAGAGAAGAATTTGGGGTTATTTTTAGCCAGTGGCTGCTGCTGTTTTTTATGTATAAATACTGAGCAGACAGCCATTACCAGTATCATTTTACATTATGCTCATGCATAACTGGATGTATGAACATTTTTAATGCATTCAAATATACACATGCATACACACTCACTGTCCCTACATTTTATGTATATTTTTTTACATAAATGCCAAATACTTGTATGTGCGTGTAGTGTATCATCCTGCTACTAGGTTAAATAATCCCCTTTAAATCAGTTACATCAATCTTTGGAGTCTTACAATTTTTCATCACATCAGAAGAGAGAATTTAATCTACAGCATTGTGAAAAAGAGCAAGCAAAATTAAAATTGCAATTCGTGGACTCATTCTTTTGTGTCAGGGTTTGGTTGTTGTTTTTTTTTGTCGGTTTTGTTTTGTTGGTTTTTTTGGTGGGGGGGGCTAAGGGACAAACTGATGTGATTTGGTTTTGAACCCAAAGAGACCAGCAAGCCCCCTTCCCAGCTCCCCACTGACACCCCCCAGCCCTTTTTCCAAGTGCACAGCGCCTGTAAAAATTCCTGCGCGCTATTTGCAGGCAAGGTCACTGTGAAAGGGCATGGCTGGGAGCCAGGGTGTTTTTCAGCGGAGCTGCAGGGAGGGGAGGGGAGGCTCAGGAACTCAATTATAAGTTTCTCCAGTCTAGCCAGGAGGCTGGGAGCCCAGACTGCGGCTGTTCCGTCCTGCGCTCGCACGCCCTGTCTGCCCGGCTCCCGCCGCCGCGCCAGCACTGACGCATTTCGCAGGCATTCTCGAAGCCGCAGCAGGGAGGCCCGGGAAAGAGAGGCTGTTTTCCCTTGATGGCCTGGTAAATCCATCTGTGGTTTTCCAGCGTGACATCCCGGTATGCGAGATGCGCGTCGCATGTCCTTTAATAGGCATTTGTGCTACAGGCTGCGGCCGGGAACGCTGCTGTGTGTACCTGGAGGCGCGGGGCGGGCAGTGCCAGCTCTGCCGGCTGAAGCCCTCGCAGAAACCTGCAGACCTCGCTGTGCAGCTGGCAGCGCAGTCCTGTGCCGAGGCGTTCACTCCCCCAGCCTGCAGACACAAGCTACTCCTTTGTCATTCAGAGACAAGCAGGGTCATCCCCAGCGAACAGATCATTAATTCTCTGAAGCCTTATTTGTCTCAAGGCAGAGCAGTAACGCACACAGGCTGGATAACGCACACAGTGTATTTGAAATACTGTCGAATGTCACCCAAGGGGAACCTTTGCCCTAAAATTGTCACACAATTTCCCTGGCTGGGACTATGTCCAAGGCAAATCCATTCACCAGCACCGCATGACTTCCTCCCGTGCCTCCAGGACAGGCAACCCCCTACCAGTGGTTTAAAACAGCATTTGCATGGAAGCAGCTTGCTGCTTTCTGTGCTGCTGTGTGTGCCAGTGTCCCCGTGCTCCACCCTCAACGTTACCTTCAGCTTCTTTCAGGTTTCTGACCTGAATTCTCAGCCTACGAACTAGCAGCAAAGGCTGTTAGATAGCAAAGTTCTAGCACTACAAACTGCCACCATAGTGCCTGGGAACAGAATCATTAAAAGTGTGTTTGGATCCCATAAACACGGTGCCTGCTGCTTTTCAAAACACCATGGACAGACACCTCATGTGGAAAGGTTACTCACACTCAATATACTATAAATCCCTCTTCCCCCCCATGTTGGTTTTCTAGTTATATGTTGTAAATTCAACCAATTTGGCACATCACCTGGGAAATGAAATGGCATCCTTAATCATCCACGGAATGTATCATACATAGACTCTTTTGAATATATACCCACATACAGACATTCACATTCTCCAAAATACTCACTCTGCTTGCTGAAATACGAGTTTAAAACTTCTAAATAGGGTTAATGGACCAGCAGGACCTTCTCTCTTGCCTGCAAAGTGGGCAGCAATTCCGTAATTGCACAACAAACCCTCCACTAACAGACACACTGTGCAGAATATCCAGAAGCCTGAATTTGCTCTACAATGCAAAGGGATTTTTTTGTGGACAGATTCCGATCTCAGCAAGGCTCGTATTGCTCCCCTGAAGCCAATGCATACCAGTGTATCTGAAATTAGAATCCATTTTCTGAAGTTTTTAAGGTCATGTCACCTTAGATTTTTTGATAAGGGCTGAGTAGTGCTTGCCTGAGAATAAATTCAGCCAGTCCTCAGAGGCGTTGTTGCATGCCAACTGGAGGAAGTGATTAAAAATTAATGCAAGCTAGGAGATAGTAGAAACCTGAAAGGGTGTGCCCGTAAAATACACTTTCAATCTGTCTCGTCAGCAAAAGAGAAATCAGATTCTTATAATACCAGACTCTTGGGAAGTGGTTGGGGCATGAACTCTGTGTTCTTTTACAGATTCACCTCGAACAGTTAAGAACAAGAATCTCCACATTACCACAAAGATGTTTTTTTCTTACTTTCCAGGTGGGGATGCTGGAAGGAGGGGGAGGAGAGCGTGGGGGTGTGGAGGTACAGCTGTGGGTGGCAATTACACTGCTCAGATGTGTAATCTCACTAATTCTATAACATATGGAAGTGAGCTGTCCTTGTACTATTCACTTCTGGCTGCTTTATCATTATTTTTATTATTATTATTGTTGTTGTTGTTTAAGATACATCATTAAACTGGAAGTAATACAGAAGCTGTTTCTCAAGGCTTCTCTGTTTTGAGCTGCTAGGGCACAGAAAGCAGAACACATGCAAAGCAGGAAGAGGAAAGACAAACTTAACAGCTTTTCAGGAAGCTGAAGTCTGAGGTGATTTTGTTGTTTTACATTATCTTAATGCAAAAAACCTTTGTTTAAGATACTTAAGTTTAGCTGGTAAGGAAGGTCTGATGTACCAGCAAAAGAGCAGAACCTTTGATTGTCCCTAACAGGAATGTTTGTTCTCAAAATGGAAATGTATTAATCTTTCCCAGAGTAAGCAATCCTGTTTGGAAGTTTCATGGCTATTTGGATTTTAGTAATTTAATTAACAGATTTGGTTTCTTCTTTGGTGTCCATGAAACAGCAGGATTCAATGTTATTCTCCTAAACAGACTGAGTAGTTTTTCTGGAAGAAAGTTAATTTCTAGTTTGGAAAAAAATGAAGTAGGAGAAGGTATCCAGTTCATTGGATTAGCAGCAACATCCACAATTAGGCTTCATGAGGCTTCACATAAAGCTTGGGCTGCTATTCTGTCCCAGTCTCCTTACTTTCTCTACTCAACACTAAAAACCCCAGTAATTTCATTAACAAGTTCAGACTGCTTCTGTTTGTCCCACTAAAGCATCTTAACCTGTGACCTTTGCCATTTTCAAGCCCTCTTGACTCTTTCAGGCACCATCATCTACCCCTGGGATTTCGATGTTTTACTGCTCCCCCGGCTTTACTGGTAGTGTAATGAAAGATGGAAACGAAGAAAAAAGCAACGATACTAAATGTATGGCCTTTGTATCATGACAGAGCTTGTATGTTGTGTCAGGAATACCTTGCTATTGCTGCCATCATGGACTGGAAGGCCTTGGAAGAATGTTAGCAATGGGCTTCTGGGTCATGACCTTATTACCAGGCAGAGCTGCATCCCAGCACTGCAGCTATTAAAATAAATACATAGATTCAGCAGTATCACCAGCAGGCCACCTCACAAAACCACGCAGGGAGAAAACATTAAGGTCTCTAACAAACCTGTCATTGAACACTGAGAGTATTACCAGAGCAAAAAACAACAACAAAACCAACCAAAAGACCCCAAACAACAGCAAATGTCATTTGGTAGATGGAAAAAAATAAAATCAATAGAGAAATGGTCCCCCTCATCATTTATTCTCTTGATCATAGAGCATACTCTTCTTAATTATTCCTGATGTTCATTGTAGGTTGCATCATTTTGGAACACCGACGTTATCATTTTTAAAACTCTGGTTGCCATGGCAGCACAGAATGTGGCTCTTAAATGTACTAGCTTGCACATTCCTCTGAGGAGAGGCTGCTTTTCTTTTTTTTTTTTTCTTTTTTTTCCTTTTTTTTTTTTAAAGGAAAAAAAAGCATCTCCACTGAGCAACATGATATAATGACAAAAAAAACCCCACAAAAACCAACACCCTGGAGAACAAGCATAGGAAGAAAATGGTGGCTTAAAAAATGTAAGGGGAGGAGAGGGCTAGGCTTAAAAATATAGCCAAGAGGACACTTTACTATTAAAGGCAGAATCTAAGCGGTGCATTTTGGATTGTGTCAGGAAGGTTGTAAATTCAAACCAACCAAGCCACTTCCTTAGTGACAGCGTTTACAGCACTGTATTCAGCCATTGTTTCCCTGTGTAAGGTCTTGTGCTGGACCAATTACTCAAACCCAGAACTTTAAACCTTGAGACACCACTCAAAAAAGTGGTGGCAGGTGATAAGGGACAGGTTTCTATGAAACCAGGCAGACACTCCCTTACCTCAGCTGCTACCCCTTCGTAACCCTCAACTGTCTGCAGGAGCTCTTGAGGTCAGAGCAGGAAGTGGGCAGGCCAGAACAGCCCCTGGTAGAACAGACTTTACCCATACCCTGTAACACCATAACTATCATTATCAGTTCCAGTGTGATATAAAATTCTTCATTGAAATATGGAATTTATAGAGATCAGGAAGAGTGAACTCTTGACATCACCATCAAGTTCAGCACTCAAGAGAAACTGGCACTAATAATAATGATCTCTTAACAGTAAATTTTCCATCTACCTGTGAATAGTTTTCACTGCCCTGTACACTTTAAACGTACTGTATAGAGTCCTAAGATAATTTTTTTCTGGTCATGTCTCCACTTCAAAATCTGATAATTTAATTAGGAATCTTCTGAGCAAGAGCCTTAGCTCAAAGTAGCATGGTGCTGAGCCTCCCTATTTGAAAACGAATGGACGAATAGAGTATTTTTTGCACCTCACAGGACTGTGTCTCCTTCAACACTAGTAGCAGGGTTTAAAACTCAGTTTAAATAAGAATGCCATCTTGCCAGTGATCCTCCAACCTTATTCTTTTAAAACATGGGTTGCACCATTTTTATGGGAACTGCTGCACTCCCTGCTTTCCATGAGCCCTAAAAGTTAAAAAAAAAAAAAAAAAAAGCTAGTGGGACTTGATTTTTGAAGTACATCTCCCCTTCTGGCTTTCACTAGCAGCAAGAGCGAAAATTTACAATAAATTTCTCCAAATGTGCAGTGCAGTCTAGTTATGGCACAAGCACTCAAGCCATTTTATCCTTCCCTAACAAGCAGCCTATCAAAAAAGATAACCCTCTAAGTGCTTCATCTAAGTCTATAAGCAGCATTATCTCAATTTTTGCAGATAGGTTAACACAGGCAAGGATTTCAAGTCCATCACTCAGCAACAGACAGAAATAGAAACCAATTATTCTGACCTTCATGCCCGTGTCCAGTTCCTAAGATTACAGTATACTCTGACCGTAAGAAAATAAATTATGTCCCAGGTCAGAAAATCAGCTGCAATTATGTAAAAAGGAAAGATTCTTAGTAAATTAGACTGACATAGCAACCTCCTGATTTTAATAAATCATGAGATGTTGCTCCAGGTAGAATGATCAAATAACAGTTCTACCTGTAGTACTGGTTTAAAATTTTGAGAAAAAAAAAATATTTTATATGCCCTCATTTCTGGGGGCAAGAGTGAATTTCAACTAAAATCAGGTCCTAAAATCAAGATAGAGATCCAATTTTCAACAGTCGTTACTGTCTTAAAAATCAAGGCTCACAGGCTGTCTTAGGTAACCCACCCAAATTCACAAGCAACTTTTGGAAAAGAATGGAAATTCCTGGATCTAAACCTTACATTATTTCATTTTTTCTTGCAGATTTTCAAATAGCCAGTGTTTCCACATTTCAAATACCCCCTACTTCACTCTGTGACCATTATAATTAGGATACAACTATGATCCAAAAGTAAGTCTCATCCTACTTCTGTGTTACAACCATTTTAATTCCTTTCTAGAATCTCCTCCAAGAGGTTTTCCTCACATAAAATACTTAAGGACTAGCAACCACTCGTGTGCATATGTTTAAAGAATCAAAGTTTTGTGTCTGAGAAAACAAGACTCGCAAGCCTACTCATTTGCCTGTTTTTCTACATGGGAAACTTTTTCAGAACTTCACCATGAGGTGAAATTAGGAGGAACTAACCATAACAACCCTGAAAAGGAAAGTACATTAACTTGCAAACTTAATGGTCACCAGTAGCATTCCCAGTGACATCAGAAATGCTTCTGTGGACACCTTCCAATGATTAGCTATTTCACAGGTCTGTTTTGCAGCCTTTGACAAACTGTTGGTGGCTACAGTAAAATGAATTCCCCGGTCACATTGAGCACAAACATTAAGGTGGTGGTTCTGTTGTTTTTTGTTGTTAGTTTTGTGGGTGTTTTTTTTTAAAGTACCTATTCTCTTAATGCAATTTTTAACACAACTGTTCATCCATCTGCAACACTGCAAATGCTGAGATATACACAAATAGAAATGAGCAGGGGGGAGTGGTGACAGTGTCAGAACAATGATAGAACAAAAAAAACCACACATCAAACAAAAAACAACTCCCCTGCAAAAGAACTAAGTTTCATAAGACAGAATTGACTATGCAACCTCAGAAGAATGCTTCCCCTATTATTATTTTTTTTTTACCCTACTGCTTTATGTGCTTCAAAACTCAAGAATAACACAATACCCCTCCTTTGCCTTCTCCTCAAGTGTAATAGCCTACTTTCTTTATTTGACCTAGGCAAAGGGAGGAGCATGTCCTGGCTCAGACAGCTGATGCTGCTTTTATTGCTGGAGATTAACGTATAAACTGGATTGTGCCCCGAGTTCAGAGTTCAGCCTTATCTACAGAATCCTTCCCCTCTTTACACATTCCAAGGGTTCTTACAACTTCAAGTCACTCAAGCTTGTAATATTAACCTGTAAACAAGCTTTCACAGAACTGTATGAAGGAAAAGCAAGTTTGGAAAATTTTTGACAACGTATTTTTAAACACTCCAGTTTGCAGAAATGAAACAATTTTCACTTCCTTCAGAACGATCCATATGTCCGGTTTTGTGTCTGTGCTATTTAATGCAAATCACCCTGCTTTCAAGTTGTATCCAAATACAGACCAGGCAGTTGTCATTGGATACACCAAAAAAGCAAATAATCTTGTAAACTAGTTATGCAGCCAACAGGGCCACCTCCCTTGTGACCCTTCCTTTTTCATATTTACTCTGAAGCACAGCTGGGAATCAGATAAATTCCACATTCAAGCAGTGACAGGCAGATTTGATGTGATCTGAATGTTGCAATATCATTATTTGCTGGGACACAATGCCAGTGTGCTCACAATGGCATCTCTGCTTTTTGCAGTTGGTAAATTGCTCTACCCTGATAATCAAGCAAATGGAAACCAGAGAGTATTTTTGGTTGTTGTTATGACACACGTACCACTGCATATTGGGGAGTGAGGTTTTCTTCCTCCACCTATCTGCTGCAGCCAATTAGCTTTCTTTGGGCTTGTGTACTAAATTTCTCAGGAGTGGGAACATCTATTCTGTCTTTAGCACCTCCAATTTCTACCATAATACAAATAAACTATGACTAAAACATATGCAATGATTGAATAACATTTTGTGGAGCACTGCATGACATATCTACAAACCTGCAAAAGTGCTCATGGCTTCCCAGAAATTGAACCCTTCTGAGGTGGTTTTGGTTTTTGGACAACCAAAACCAAATACCCACTTCCTCACTTTCAACGTTTTGTGAGCAAAAGGGGAAAGTTCACTAGCAGTCAACATACTGAAATTTGATTGTGAACTGCTAAGCAAAGACAGCAACTCATTCCACCAAAACACTACCAAGCAGCAGCTTGAAAGCTCTAGATCAGCTCTAGCCCAACAGGCTATCAATGACTTCAGGAGGAAAGTTGAGACATGACAGACATTAAGTTGATCTTATTTTCATCAGTGGGGGAAAAAAAAAAAAAAAAGCTTACTTTAAATACTTCTGAATTAGTGTATTTAAAAATCTGAAATCAAAGCATGCAGAAAACAAAGCTCCATCTGGTCGTGGTAAACCCCAGAAAAGCCCGTATTACAAGCCCTGTGGCCTGAAGGCAACCGACTTGCAGCCATGCTCCACAAGAAAACTGGTTACAATGAGAAACCAAGATACCACAACACTCAGGTCGTAGGGTGCAATACAGCATGTGTCTCTCTCCTTTCCCCAATGCTGCTTTTTAAACAGCATCTCAGCAAACCCTTTTATTTCCATGCCATCTGCAAAGCACAACTTCACTGAAAAAGAAAGCCAACCTTTCTAATCCAGACAAGTGAGGTTTCCCTTGAAGTATGAGAAGGGAAAACAACAATTCAAACTGAAACTGCAGTATAACTCCCTGCTTTTCCTATGGAGATCCTTATTTTAATTCAACACAACTTCATTTTTCTGCCTATTTGGAGCCTTAATTTTTTCATAACTCAATGAGCAAATGCTTCTTTTTGGGCCTCGTATTTCTTAAATGATAAAACACTATTCCAAAAACATTAGCCTGTTTTTAAAGTGGCATATGAAATGTTAAGACCTATTTCAATATTTAGACTATTTTCCATTACCATTTAGTTAGGCTACTCAGCAAAACACTTTGCAGGGTTTTTCTTAGAAGAGGATGATACCAGTGAATTATGAAATATGCAGCTGGGGAACAAGCACTTCTCTAACAGTCCAACCTGGGCAAGGTAATCGGTGCTCTTCCATATTTCTCCATATAAATCCTGAAACAGAGAAGAGCAGCCTTGCCCTAGTTTTGCAGAAAAATGCCCTTTTATCAACAAAGCCCTAGAGGAATCCATTTGGAAAATATTGTCCTATACTGTTTACAAGGAAATGAAAATGTAATTTGATTACAATGCATAGGAATGATTAAGACAGATGTCTTCTAACAAGAATAAATAATAAATAGCTCTGGCATTCCAGTGCTTCAATGATCATTTGTTCACATTCTGTTTGCTTGTTTTATAAATTGGGAGAAGCAGAACTAAACTACTTCTATTACAAAACAGAAGTCCCCAAACCACAAGGAATCCCCTGTGAAACAGCAGCAGATATGCTGCACCTTTCAAAGGTCACGGTAAGGACAAAGCATGTCTTCCAGTCAGAAAGCAAGACATTTATCTGGAAAGAATCTTCCAATGCTAACACCACAATTTAAACACAAGGCACAAATTATGCATTATTTACCTATTCCACCATCCAGCACAGACAGAGCAACTAGAAGATGAGGATGGGGGATGATTCTTGCTCCTTGTCCCCAAGCTTGTTCATTTTTAATCAGAATTTAGGTGTATTTTCTCTGCCTCTCTTGTTGTACCAAGTCACATTTCTCAGAATTAAGTTTCACATTTGTCAAGGGCAGGAGGGGTGGAATCCTAAGGGGCCTTTAAACAGTTTAT
The DNA here is from genome assembly GCF_020740795.1 of Apus apus. Lineage (NCBI taxonomy): Eukaryota > Metazoa > Chordata > Aves > Apodiformes > Apodidae > Apus > Apus apus. The sequence goes on from NC_067301.1 coordinate 1,816,606, forward strand.
GAACGTCCTGGCAATCAGTTAGAAGTAGTGTACAAGCCCTTCACTGGGAGGATTCCTGTTGCTAGAAAAGAGAAGCAAAAAAGATGCATAGCTGTTTCTCCCCAGTTCTCAACCCTGCTCTTTCTCCTACACTTAGGCTGCTACTCTAGGCAGCTATGAAGTTTCACAATTGCTTTGGGTTTTGAAGTTTTTGTCTTAAAAATAAGATAAACACTGAGCTTCTCCTGTTTTAAACATTGAGAGCCAGTGTTATTTCTAGAAATTTCAAATGAGCTTGTAAGAAACAAGAAGAATGACTACTTCTTCTAAAAAAAAAAAAAAACATCCAAGAGTCATAAAGAAGGAGATAACACCTCTGACCTGCCTGATGCCCTGGCCAGCACTGATGATGGTCACGAAATGGGACTCTTGAGAACTAAATGGAAGGTAATAAACACAACACACACACACACACGAGCTATGACCTTTTGAGCTTTCGATCTATACAAAGGTATTAAGACAGGATAGTTCCGTGGGGAAAAGATGCCTGGTAGCTGCAGTGGCTACAGCTCCTTTTCCAAGGTTCCTGGGTTTAGAACCAATGGGCGAGGTAGGCAGAAAAAAAAACAATGGCCCTGGACAACTAGGCTACAAACTACCATTATCTTCTTAAATTATGAGCGATTTAAATGCCAGGTTGGATGCCAAGGTAACCTGAGAGGCAGGCATACACTAAAATGAACAGCCTGCAAACAAATTAATTACCAGGAGGGGAAAATTCAGACTCAAACAGATTATCCCCTAAATTACCTAAATAGGATGCTAGTGGATTATTTTAGCTACATTATGTGAAGTATCACCTGCATCCCTCTGCTGCCCTATACTATCATCCTATCAGGAACAACTACACCAGCAGAGTTTATAAGCAAGCAGATGGTCCCTGATGGTCCCTCCAGCAATCAAGAAGGAACGGTTTCTTCCTGACCACTTTCACACTCACTGTCAAGTGACAGGCACTAAATCCTGACATAAATCACTCAACGCCTGCTTCATCTACCCACCTGCACGGCAGCTCCTAAATGCAAAATGTGCATGTATCAGTCTATTTCCTACAGAACCACCCTTCCAGTCTCCTATTTTACAAGAAATCATGTGTCCTCTGCTTTTTAACATGCTTTAATAAACATTCAGACTAGCCTTTCGTGCTCAGCAGTTGATTGATAGCAATTAGTTGGCACTGACAAGGATATTGCTTGATGTGACAGACCAACAAAACACATCAATTTGTGCCAAGAAGATGTGCTCAAAAAAGGTGGTACATCTAGAGCTCTGCAATAGGACTCCTGCAATAACAAAAAAAAATATAATTAAATATAAGTTCAGTATATAGCACCTCCCTGCATGGGTGTATATGGATTTAGGAAGCTGTACAAACTAGTGCTGTGGGACAGGGGTAATTTACTTTTTTTAAAAAATAAAACATCACTGTAATAAGACTGTCAGGGCAAAATTCAGTTTTATGCTAACAAGACAACTTCATATTACCTTGTTTTTATCTCTGCACCTAACATCACTTTCAGCTAGGCCAAGTAATTCAATTCAAGTGATTTTTTATATGCCAATAGTGTTGTTAAATAGCCAGCAGAAAAAGACACAGTTCAATTGTCATGCATGTCAGGAGTCTGGCAAATACTCAGTTGGAGATTTAAACTTCCTCTTTAGAGGAGAGCAATTAAACTGTGCATGAGGAGAGGAACACTGACACCACTGCCACACTGGAAAGCTGCACGAGTTTCAAACTAGTCTGGTGTCAACTGCAATGGACTCCTATTTTGTGTTCATTATACTACATTCTAAGATGATCCTAACTCACACATCTAAACAAAAGGACCATTCTTATCAGGTCTGTTTGCACACATACCAAGTACAGCTCCACTGACTTAGCCATAGGAGTCTGAATTCATCCATTAGGTTAAGTATTACACAGATTTTCCACGTGGACACAGTATGTTGTGTAAAATCCTAGGACCTGATTCTACAAACTACTCACCACTTTATGCATGTTCAGTGCCCACTTTGAGCTTCACTGTCAGCTGGGATGCTTAACAATACTATTTTCTCCTCTTAGGTAAAAAAAAAGAAATAAATAAAATGTGAACTCTTCCTTTATTTAAGGTAGGCTTCACAGGAGCTCTTGTTATCATAAGCAGTTATGCTACATATACAGCTCATACAGCTCATTATTTACTTTCTTTTCCTTACGTGCACCTCTTATAACCCATACAAGCATTAAAATTACTAAGTTGAAATATTTCAACTACCACATGAAAAAAATATTGCAGAGCAGCTTTTATAAGCAGAATAAGCAAGGGCCTGTAAATACTGCTTTTTGAGGAAAGCAGAGTGTGAAAGATGGCTTTTCTTTTGTAAGGTGAAGGTGTCAGAAATTCCTTTACCTCTAGGTTCTCTGACACATCTAGAAAAATGGGGAAGAAACAAAAGGAAGTGTTTCTCATATCTCAAACACAACCAGGGAATTCATTGGCATGAGATGTAGTGGATGCCAAGAGCTAGTAAAAGCTCCAAAAGCAATCAAAGGAATTTGTGGAAGAAAAAATAAATAAATCCATCAAAACATAATTAAAAGGCCCAGGAAGTTCTGGATCTGCATGCAGTATCTAGGAAAGGTACACTGGGAAGGTATCACTTTGTAATAACTGTACCTGGAGCATCTCCCTAGGCACTCTTAGGAACAGACTATGCCAAACCAACCTTAGGTCTAAGTCTGCCCAGCCAGTTCTTGTTGAAACCAGAAGAATATGGCAGTTTTGAAATGGCTCCTGCATCCAACCATGTGTTTCCACACTTAGAGCAGGATGATGACTTCCTGAGCTGCCACAGCCAGAGCTGCAGGCATCTCCCCTGAGGCACAACCCAGTAACAGGAGGGCAGGCACCTTTGTCTGGAGACCTGGCCACAGTCCTAAGTGCTGCCCTCCAGACACTACACATGCCATATTCCAGTCTTGTTCAACCACAGGTACTTTTGCCAAGCGACCAGCATGCCAGTCCTGAGCTTCTAGATGTGGAGGAACATCCTGCATGCCCTGTGCTGCTGCTTCACCACCCATGCACCCTTGGGCAAGTGAGCAGACAGAGCACCTTGACATCAGCTTGATATCCTTTGTGTACTGAAACTGAAGGAAACAGTCACCCAAGGCACAACAGTGACAAAAGCCATCCATGATAGTCACACCTATTTGAAAACATTCAATTTCTTCTAGCCATCTGCACAGGAACTGTAGAAGTCTTCCTTCATCTCCATGCAAATATGCCCCTATTGTGAAATGAAGGAAGCAGCACTTGAAGAAGATGAGCCACCTGCAGCCTCTCTATCCATCAGGCTTCACTTCTGTAACAGCATTTTAAAACAAACTAAAATGACAATTTATGCCAGAGTGGGATATAAAACTTCACACAGTCTGTAACAGCTCCAAGATCTCCCACTGGACGTGCTGAGTAATAGAAGGTGGTACTTCGTATGAGGACATGCAGCATTGCTGGACAGGAAAAAAACACTTGGCCAACAAAGTATGTTGTGACTGGATGTCTGCAGAGACAAGGTAGGGTTTGTGGTTTTCCGGCAGACAGCTGGGACTGACACAACACTAAGAAATTAGCCCTCCTTCTTCCCCTTCCTGTCTTATAACCTTTCATGCCACTTGTTAAGGTTTTCTGTATGAAAGAATTCATAAAACATGCTTTTAGCTGGAAATGCAAATAACTGCCTTTACTCAGTTTTAGTTCTTGAAAAACACTGTGAAGTTTTTTCCTAATCTAGCCAGAGTACCAACTCTTCTACCTCTTGAAGTATTGAGTTTTGCTAGTATTTATTTCCAACTTTCTATTACTAAACATCTGCCCAGTATGTCTAGATGAACATGTGTGGTGTGTAAGAACTTTCACAGATATATGTTAACCCAAATTTAACTGAGCCAAACTTCTGGACTTAGAGTAACACTTTTAGACTCAAGTTCTGGAAAGCACTGCTAGTCAGGTCAGATCACTATTCTAATGTGAAGCATCTTTAAAGCACACAGTAAATCTTAATCATTTTAAGTCCCTAAGAGAATTATCCTAAGCAACTTCTAAAATTATGTCCTGAGAATTGGGATTTCAAAGTAAGCATTTCTAATCTTCCATGCATCATTAGAAACCCTCCAGCCCTCAAAACTAACTCCTGCCATGCTCCCCTTGGCTACTATACATTTTGGTTTAATTCCCCACTTTTAGACTGTAAGTCCATCAGGAGTACTAGCTTAGTCTAGGTAGTGATATTTTAATTTCCATGTAATTCAGGTCTGCTGCAGCATTCAGGCAAAATGGTGGTTCTAATTCTAGCTTCCTTAGTGATCCACTATGACTATTATAGGCAGGGCTGTCAAGATGGCAGCAACAACAGGGTATTCCAAAAAGAAAAATGCTAGCACAGACCAAAACTGGGCTAGCATTCACTTATCACCTAGTACACTGGTTACTCTCAGCCCCTGGAACTTTTAACAATGGGACTGAAGCTGTGCGTAAGTTTTCATGGTATTCTGAGCTCCTCAGCAGGACACTATACTGAGCATAAACTGACTGTTTTAATAAAAATTGCTTGGCAACAGGGGTTTTGTATAATACAAACATTTCTACATAAAAACCCAAGGTAGCTTTCTCCATGTGATTACAGCAGAGTCCACAGTAATGCAGACCAGATGTGCATTCTGCATTCCAGCATATTTGTTAATCTGGAGGTTCTGTGTTATGTGGGGGGAGGACGACAGTTTACAGAATGATTCACATTAACTATGCATGGCTGTTTTACAGTGAAAATTAGTCAAGTTCTCTTGTTTATAAGAAGCTCATATATCACCTTAAAAGTGTTCCATTTTCACAATTTAACCTCCCTTGTATTTTATACTCGCTCCTGGTTTTCTGACATTTCTGTCTGAATTCTGCTGCTGTCATTATTAATACCTTAAGCCTCATTCTGCCTGCCCACTGATCCTGCAGTGGGTGTGCTGCATGCATTGATGCAGCTCCTCATGCTCCTTATTTTCATTATGAGGAGAAGAATCAGGCTGGTCAGTCATGACATTCATTTAATGCACAAAGCATATCTGTCAGATGTGACTCCTGTCACATATGGTAAACTGGAATTTTCACCCTGAAAGTGAGGGTGGCTACATCCCTGGAGAAGTAGGCAAGTGGGAGGAGCAATAATCACATCCAACATGCAAGTCAGCAGTGGAGAAAACCTTATATAGTTATTCCAACTTTTACTTTCCTATTGTATAATTAAAAGTAGTATCAGATCTGCTGAATCATCGACCAGTTTTCCCCTTTAATGTCCTCTGCCTTGTGATAGTATTGCCCAGAAGCACTCTCCTGACAACGCATCATCTCTTTCAAAAAGACTGTCTGTGCTACTCTATAAACAGCAGTCCCTGAAATCTTCAGCATCTTGTTTTTCCCCAAGGTCTGGTACAGCAGCGTAACAACCTTTTATAAGCTACTAATTGTGTTGAGGAAAAAAAAAAAAAAAGAAAACTAACCGAAAAGCCTGAACTTGCCAGTCCATTGTTTGGGAGGCTGCCTGGCCGTTTCATCTAACTGCAGCATTTTACAAAGTTCAAGCTGTGTTTAATTTCTCTGTTCCCCAAGTGCTCCAGCAACCCGAGCCTGCGCTGCCCAGCCTCCACTCACAGCCCAGGCAGCGCCATACGGGAGAACGGAAGAAAGGGGAAGGAGGGGCTAGGGAGGACAAGCCATTTTACAGTCTCTCGGCATTCCAGTCCCCTGCCTAATTCCCATCTTTGGAAGAAAAAAGAAAGGGGAGAGGACAGCCTGAACTTTTGACCTGTAGTGCAGACACCCAACCAGAACAGAGAAGAGTCATAAAGGTGTCTGTGCAGGGCCGTGATCTCAGAACAATCGTCTGCAGCTTGCTTCCTCACCATCCTCCTCAAAAAAATGTTGATTACTTGTTTTATGATTGCCAGATGGCAGATTCTACTGAGAACCTTCTTCCATCCACTGTGACTGCCTGACCCCACATAAAACTGGAAGGGGCCAAACCCTTTTCTACCCATCCAACCCAGGGGAGGATGCAGAGACCTTCAAAAGCCCTAAAGAAACAGATTCCATTTGCACCAATGTGTTTTCAATTCCGCGCAAGGAATTCACACCCAGATTTAGGATCAGCAGCAGGTTAGCTATTCATAAAACATTTACTTTATATCCAGAGTATATAACATGTTTAAGAGGCAAACACAAGATGAGCTTCTCCATGCCCTGAGAGGTGGATTTAAACTTTGAAATCGCCATGTAAACAAGGGCTCGTGACACTGTCTTAGGGAGCATTTTGCAGCTACTTCTCTTGACTGCTGTTCAACGGATGAACACAAATTGCAAGATTGTGATTGTAAAGATACTGGCTTGTTACACACAAAAAATGCAACACCTACTCCAGAATGGCTCCCACCTGGATATGGTACTCTAGAATAAAGGCATTTTATGCCAAAATGACTAGTGAGCTTCCACAGCAGAGCTCTGGAATAGAGTCATTTTTATTCTAGAACAGAAGGCAAGGAGCTGTTGTGGAAGATAACACCAGACTCTCACATTTCTTGCCCTTGCATTCAGTAGTTTCCATGCGTGGGCAGGCTCTGGACTTCTAACCACACCTGCTTGTGCTAAGACTAAGCAATACTGCAGAGCCTAGGGAAGGGAGGGAAGATACTCCTGTTTCTACTTCACTTGCATACAACTCTTTATTCTTGTTTTGCCTTAACTGTCCAGATTCTTTTCCCCAAATCCTTTTTTCCTCTTGCCATGACCCATCATTCTGCCACGTAGATACCAATGAAATTGGAAATCCTTCCCCCAAGCCCCCCAAAATCTCATGAACTCTTTTCCCAGAGAACTTGGAGCTAGGGAGACAGCAGATCCCTCCATTTTAACAAATTTGGTTACCAGTACATCCTAACCATGTTCCTCCGGACATTTCCTTGCCTAAACAGTGTCATATGCTTCTTCTACTTCAAGGGCTGTTGCAAATCAGCACAGCTTCTTTCAATTAATGCAACTGCATAGATCTTTTTTTTGCTAACAAAGCATGGACACCTAAGGTTCTTCCTACAGGGACAGACAGGATTATGAAACTAAAGTAACTACTATCACCAGTTAAACCGCACTGAAGCAGGTGGGTACACCAATATCCCATGAAAAATGCCACGGGGGTGATACAGGCAAATATGTTTTGTTTAAGATCCACTTCTAATAGGCTAGGACTTAGGTATACCCAATTGCTTATCACAGCTCAGCTGATGATGAGTGTGACAATTCAAATGCCAGTGACTGTTTGTATATAACTTGACTTGCCAGTTCTCAATCAGAGACAACAACATTGATAAAATGGTATAGAGACAAACTCAAGGAAATAAAGTTCCTTAAGCCTATTAAAGACAAAACCATAACTTCCAATTCAGGAAGCCCTTAAGCCACACACAACTGGAGTATGTACTGGGGAAGGTGTCTCTGCAGGCTTACCCTAGTCTCTCCTCTTTCCTTCAGCGTCCACTGTTGTCCACTTTCCGAGACAGGATACTGGGTTAGATGGATGCACAGAATGGTCACTCTTACATACCACAGTTAATAAGGCATTTTTTTTCCTTCTAATACCAGTCCACAAGCAGCTCACACTCAGAGCTGAGTCACTTGGCCTTCTTCTGTTATTTCATTCCCTCCTTCTTCCATTACTTCCTCCACCATTTTAACTGATAAAAACCCAAAGTTCACAACCTCACTGTCCTAGGATTCCCCTCAGATATGGTACCCTCCCCCCATCAGTGATAAAAAGATTTACAGGAATGCTGACTGCATCATCCTCTAATCTCCCCCCTCGACATACCAACAAGCCATAAAGTTTAGTGTGACCCCCTCTCTGTTGTTGTTTACAATACAATCCTGCTTTAGCTTCTGTCTTGAATAGCTATCAGGAAGGTCAGTTGGATCTAATTGCTCTGGGTGCCTCCTAATGACCACAAATAGCACCTTTTTAATGAGCAGAGAAGGCGGAGAAAGAAAGAAAACGAAAAAGAAAAGAATTCAGCCTTTCAAAACCAGAGAAAGCCTCAACACCATGCTTCTCTCAATTACACGCATCTTTAACTTCTCATGAACTTTACTAGAAAATGCACAGACAGGAGCTCAGAGGGTATCTAAATTTTTACCACCTAGATTTAATTAGGGGATTGATTCTCCTTTCACATACTTCAGTTAGGTGTCCTTGTTACTTCTTCTCCCTTAGATGTTCCCTTTATTCAGTGTGGTACAGTACAATAGTTGTAACACAGAAGCACAGACACAGATCCTAGCAGGATGCCACAAACAGGCAAAACGAGTACCTAGGGTTGGTTTAGGTCAAATTTCTTATTTACATGCAGATCTGTTCAGGTTTAACCATCACTTCAGTTTTATTTTTCTTGTATGGATTCATCCTGGTCTGATCTAATTTTCTACGTGAGACACAGTCCCAGGAGACTTTGCAGTATTTATTACTTCTCTTTTCCTTGTGATCCTCATCTTACTCCTGCTAACTTACAAGCCCAAATGCTAGTAAGGTAACAGATCAGAGTCCTTCACAGAACAAACCTAGACAGGTACACAGCATGTTAGATTAGACAACTTCAAACAAATTTCTGTAGGTTTGATACAACAGAATGAAAACTAAAAATAACTCCTGAATGAGTCCCAAAAAAATGTATCAGTTTGATGTCAATGTACTCCAATATTCAGTAATGAACAGAACCAAAGAATACAAATATGGATTTCCAACTGTTCCACTTGGGGATGAACATACTTTGCTAATCTCTTAAGAGGTATACATTTTTTTGGAAGGGAACATTTATTTGTCTTAAAAAATGAGTATTGAGTTCTTTAGGAAATTCAGCTTCATCTTGGCCGTACTTCCAGGGTCTCCAATTCTGTTCCCATGATGGGAGTTCTTATTCCCTCCTTTGTCAAAGTATACACTCTTTGGGACACACTGAGTTATTTGCTGTTAAACCTACATGGAGTTGCAAAGTACTTCTTAGCACACCTTTTTTCTGCCACTTTTGGTTTAGAATTTTGTATTTATTTTTCTTTTCATCTAACATCTGGTCAGCAGAAGGACTGATACACCTCTCTTACTGCATGCATGTAATTTACATCCCAACACCAAACAAAGATTATATGAATATTTCCAATGCTGCCAAGGAGTCCAATACTTCTAAAAACTTTTTTAAAAGCAGGAAGTTATTTACTGGATTTAACACACACTTGACCTATAAATAAGTTAACACGGGGGGAGAATGGGGGAAAACGGGTTTTTCATAAATTAAAACTGTGCTGGGTACCTTTTATAGTGGCACCTGAATACAACTTGACTCACTGTCTTAAAAAATATTAGGAATTTACTCATACACCCCTATTTATTTTTTTTCAACAGTGACAGATCATCCATGAAACAGTCCAACCTAGAGTAAATGCTAGCCAGCCAGAGTACGTACAGCTGAAGAAAAGGAATATTAATTCAAGGCTTATTATAAAGCAAGATATGCAAAGTTTCAGTTTATTTACAGTCAATTCTTGCTATAATTAGGATTTTGGAATATATTCTCCTCGGGATATTTTAGTAGGACTCTATTTTCACAGTGCAAGGCATACATACATCTGAAAATCAGACTCAAAGGAAGCAGCCCAAGGCTGAAAACCCAAAAACTGAAAGGGAACAGGGGGAGATGCACAAAGGGGACAACAGGGGACAGAAGATGGCTGTACTTATCAAAGCAAGTCTGAAAGTTCTAGGGAGGGAACCAAGTCTCAGGGCAGCTACCAAGTCTCCACTCTGTTAATCTGAAGCTGCAGTGGTTCACTGGAAGCTGGCAGGTCAACCTCCCATTGACTGCACCGCTTCCTCCGGGCACTCACAATGCAGCTTGCTGCTCAAAACAAGAGAGGGGTAGTCACGGCTCCCAGCTTTTCTTCTCAGGTCTGGAGGTACAATAGGGAGGTCAGAACACCACACTGGAGGTGAAGACTCGCTGGTCCTAGGCTGCATGCCAGGAGGAAGAGCTTATCAAAAGTCATCAGAACACAGCAGAGCCTGGACTCTAGGGTTCTAATTGCAGGTCCAACAGATAACTTCTTGTGTGGCCACAGACAAGCCACCAGGTTTTTCTCTATCTCAGTTTACTCCTTGAAGGAGCAGATAAAATAAAACTCTTTGTCACAGGGTCACACAATGGCTGTTTAACATATGTAAATGATTCTAATAGTCTCGGGCAAAGCAAGCAGGAAAGGCAAAGCACTGCTGGTGGTATTGCTGGAACTGCAGTCCTGGCAGCGTGTGATGTCACTGGGGCAGCCCATTTGAATGCTGAGCACACAGAAGTTTCTTTAAATGCAAAAGCAAAGCACTGTGAACGGACTGTATTCCTAATCATGCCTCCTGTCACAGCCCTGGCTCCTATTTGCCCTTAAATACCAGTGCGGCAGCACAGTGTGCAAAAGTGCACGCCTGCCTGGCCTCTCCTTTTGACAGAAGAATCTAACAAACCCTTCCAGAGAGGAGAGGAGAGGAGACATGACCAGAGTGACACAGCCACCTGAAGTGACCCCTCTTCTGCTTCAGAGAAAGCTGCGTAAGCCTTGTTCAGGTGTGGGGACCAACAGGAAGACAGCATGACATGCTGAGAAAGCTCCTGCCAACAGGTTCCTTTTAGCTGATTACAGCAGGTACTGCTCCAGTCCCCTCTGATGCAATGGACCTGCCCTTTAAAAGCAACATTACTATCAACTGGCCATCCTACTCCAAAAAGTGACACCAGAAATGTAGGAAGGGACAGATTTCACAGGGAAGTAAATACCCCTCTTCTGCATATGAGACCTGAGAATTTACACCATAACAAAATAAAGCTCACTGAATTTTCAGACAGACCTGAAGTATCCCTCAGTCAGTCAACAGGAAGCCCACTGACAGAAAAAAATAAATATCTACAGTATCTTTATTCCTGCTCCTTTAGCCCAGGTCCTGTGCCTAAGTACAGTGTTTAAGAAATGTTGTCCAAGGGACTGAGGTACTCACTGAAGTCCTGTACTAAGTAAGCATATGCTCTTGATTCAGGGAGTAAAAAAGCTACCTGGAAAAACTGTGTCAGGATCAAAATAAACTCTGGGGGGGAAAAAAGTAACACCTTTTGAACTCATCTACACAAGTAGAAGTGAACAGGCTGGACTAAGACTTACCAAGAGTTTTGGTTTATTCATTTTGGTTTTTGAGTATCTCCACAGTCTTAATGGAAAGTGGCAGAGGGCATTCTGAAGATCTTATACACTCTTTCTCCTGTAGCGACCCAAAATAGCATCTTGTGATGTACTTGTGAAATTCTAAAGAAGCCGCACAAAAGCCTGAAAGCCACAGGCAGTGGAAAATGGAGCACAGCAATGCAACTGATGATCACACAGACCACAGGAACATACATAAGAGGAGAAAAGAGACACATTCATTCTCTAAATGAGTAGTGAATGGGAGCCTGGGAACTGCATGTTTAGAACTTTAAAAGGGACTTTTAAAGAAGGGGCACAGGCTTTCCCAGCACTGACCTGCCACCAGTAAATCACTGAGTTTGCTGGCTTTTTACTACCACTAGTATCGCCCTGTTTGAGGGCCTCAACAGTTTTCACCAGTATCTGATTTTAATTGCAAGCTGCTCCCAGAAGATACTAGGGCATAGATGAAAGAGTACTAAACACTTTTAAAGGCTTTAGCCAGAGACCTGTGCTGCGGATAATTTAATTAACAGTTCAGCATCCAACACATGACTGCAGCCAACTCTGACATTGCAAGTCTTCAGTCCCTTGGAGAATGACCTCTGAATACTCCAGAAGAGACAACACATCTCTTGCTTACTGACTGTTCCTAGACAAGGTCACTGAGAGAAATACCACTGAGCTTCCCCTCCTCATTCTTCTAAAAGTTTTCCCTTTATTACACCAAAGAAGTGTCCTCTCCCCCCAAAGATGGTCCTCAGAGGACTCAAAGCAATGTTGCATTGCTGCCCACCCAGCTGCAGCCATCCAGGCTCTACAATATGAAATTAATACTTGATGTTACTCAGATAGGCCCTGAAACACCACAACACTTCTGGAAATGTTCTAAGAGTTCGTGCTGAATCATGACTGCTTACAAGAATAACTAAGTATTTCTCAATATTTTCAAGTAGTTTTCACTAGAACCTGCTGACCTCTCCTCTTACAGAGGAAAGAGCAAAATATGTCAATAAAAGAGGCAGAGGCTTCTTTCCTGCTAAAGGCTTTTTTTGTGAAAGCAGAACTGGCTCTTTGAATCTGCATTCAGATAAACCGTATGAACAGCCTCTGTGGATCCACAGAAGAACCATCTACCAAGGTCCTTCAAATATCTTTAGATGAAACTTAATTTCTCTATCATCTTATTTAAACAGATGATACCTTACCCCATCCCATCACAGCCATTTCAAAGAACCACCAATCCTGTAGAACAGGCTGAAAAACCTGATAGACCTTGCCCTGCTCTCAGCTATCCATAAGCACACCCATTCACATCAGCAGAAATTAAAGTGTCAGAAAGAATAAGTTTGGGCTATCATGGCTTATCAGCTGCATGTTGCATCTAGAAACAATTCCAAAGTTTTGAAAAAGTTATTTGTATCTCAAGATCGGTAAATTCAGAATGTACGCATTTTGTACCTTCTGAAAAGCAAGTCAATACCAGACATGTCCAGATGTGCACCCAAACTTACAAGGGTCTTTTGAAAATCATAGGCAAAGAGAAAATTATGCTCTAGTTATGTCATCACACATCCAAAATCAGTGGAGTTACAAAGGCTTCTCACTGAGAGCAGTCTCTGCCCTATTTTCTGTATCAACCGCACACAGAGCACAACTGACATCTTACTGGCAGCAAGCTGAATGAGAACATGCCTATCATAGCTAGGATTCAACACTGCAGATACATGCAAAGATGTATTTCAGAGTCACTGTTGTTTTCTTTTCCCTCTAAAGAGCAGAGATTCCCCATCCCCCACCCTCCGCAACCCTCTCCACCTCATTTCCATCTGGCTGACACTGCATTAATGCTAAACCTCCAGCTGGATCCCACAGTATTGTCTTGAACATTGTGTTCCAGCAGGGCTGAACTCTAGGAGACTCTCGGCTTGAATCACAAATCACAAGGCTTTATGTACATACAAGAGCAGCCTCTCAATAACAGACTGTGCCCCTGGTACCATGGCGGACAGGCTGGAAATAGGGCTAGTTCATGGAAGGAGGCCAGTTGTTGTGCTACGGGGTTTTTTGTTTTGGTTTTTAGACACTGCCTCTTTTCACATAAAGCAGACAAACAGGGAAGACTCTCCTTCCCTAATGAGAGGGGTTTTAGTCTGTGAATCTCCAAGCCTTCCCAGACTGTGGTTTGAAGGTGGGAGCCACCCTCACACAGTGTTACACCAACACAGTATTCTTACAGCAGGATTAATTGAAACATGTAACTGAACTGGAAGAGCCCACAGAACTCTCTGGCCCAGGTCAGCTGCATTTCAGGAGAGATCAGCTAGACCAGGCTCCCACATCAGTTACCAGAAAACATTTGTAACAGGCAGTACCTTGCAGGTAGGAGGGCAGGTAGTTTCGTCAAGACTACTTCCTGCAAAAAGCTTCACGCCTTGCAGTAAAGAGTTAAGAGGACTGGGCTATTCTAATACTTCACCCTCATCAAACATGGCAAGAGGCCTCCCATGCTGGAAACTCCTGTGACCCAGTTAAAAAAGACACTGACCCAGTTCTGTTATGACAGGAATGAAGCCCTTCTCATTTCCTCAAACAAGAACCATTTCAACTAGACAATTCCATTCCATTACAAGCACCCCTCTCATAGAACAAAAAATTTGCAAAATTCCTTTTTTATTGCCATAGACTTACAGTGGCATGAATGATGCTGTAAGAAGGTATCTTCAAGTGCTTTACAAATTAAGAAAGCACATTTAATACAGAATAATTGCCCATATTCAAACTCCCCTCTTGCTTTCAAAGGTAAAAATTACAACCTCAAACCAGAACGAGACCTTTCCAGTAACCATCTGCAATTACGAGAGGTACTTTCAAGGCAGTATCACTCCCAGTAAGAAATATACAAGCTATTTCTCATTTGCACTAAACTCCCTTTGTCACTCAAGTAGAAAGGTAATGCAAAAGTGCCATTAGATGCGTGTATGTGTATCGGAAAGTATCTTTTGTACTTCTCAAACAGATACTCTTGATGAAAGCTGTCTGACAAGACCTTGCATAGGAGAATCAGGTGCTAAGTGAAACACATATCTCACTGCAAGTACGAATACGACGGAAAAGTCAGCCACAAAAGCGGAGAGGAAGTGCTAATCAGTGCACTTGTGTTTAGAAGAAGGAAACAAAGTATTTGCTTTATGTGAAACTTTTTTCTATTGTGGAAAGTTCTGATTCACACAAATCCTCAACTTGAAGCTACTGATGATGCAATTTTAAAATTAATTAGATGCATAAAGACTTTTCAAAGCTATCTTTACAATACAAGCCAGAGAGAATGAGTTGAGGGGGGAGGCAGGAGGACAAAGGAATCTTTTCTCAAATATTTCAACACCACAAATAAGGCTCAAGGAAATCAAGAAACCTAAGATGCAAAGTGCGCAAGGGACAACTCTGCAAATGAGGCAATGACTGCATGGAGATGCTAGCAAGGGATGTTTCAGGGGGTTCATTTGAAGACTGGACACTATTTGATTGTATGAAGCGTTTCTAGTTTACAGCTTCTGTGATTAAGTTAAAAAACAAAAGCATTTCTGTAACTAAACTGAACCATCCCCACAGCAGCCTTTACTGTAAGCCTGGACTGAAAAACCTCGAGTGCACAGAACTCCTCTGGAAAGTCTCAGCTGAATTTGAACTGAAAAACAGTGGCAAGAATGAGTCCCAGAAAAGGGACAGAGAGACAGGTAGCCATGCGTGCCTGAATATTTTCAGCTAGTATAGAAATCCACTCCTGTAGGGGCTTGGGGAGTTTTCTGGGGGAAGAGTGAGCACCAATCATTTTACTAGTATAAGTAAATCAAATTATTTTATCACAGAACTCCCCTCCACTCTGTGAAAATCCATTGCATCTCTTAAATCATTCAACTTAATAGGACTTGTGGAACAGACAAGGCTGTAACACTCTAGAAATTTCTAACAACCTGCTTAAGCCATTCTTCATGTTCCAAGTTCACTTTTTAATTCATGACACCCGCAAAGTGTGCAGTTAATACGGTGAGATTTTAGAAATGAGTGTTAACACCCTGGCCAAAAAACACAAACTGCAAGACATCAGAATGGAAGGAAGCACAGTTGTTTATTCAGATCAGATCTTTTGACAGGCTTCCATCTGACCTAAACTTGCCTCGCCAACATAGCAGACTAAAATCTAAGCTTGCTGGCTCTAAGCAGGGACAGATGTTATCTGATAGCTGTCATTATACAACTGACTCATATCACCTGAGAAGACCTACAAACTACAAGGCTGGAACATTTATTTTAAAGCACTTGGTATTCACATATGTCTGTCTTTCAACAACTTCAACCCAAACATTGAAGTCCTCTGACAACTCAATGCAAAAAGGTGCCTTTTTTTTTTTTTTTTTAATAGGACAACAGAAAAAGAATGAAATACTGGAGGAGCTCAAGTGTTAAGATCCATAAAATCTTTTTTAAAAATCACTAATTCTTCACATGGCATCTGGGACACATATATACAATAAAATAGCCAGTGTTTGGCTGTATGGGCACCAGCACCACTACAAATCAGTGCAGTAGTTCAGACTAAGGTCATGGGCCATACCAAGTCACTCTGAGCCACATTTCCATCCTCAGGACCTTGTAGCTTGCAAGAAAAGCATATAAGGAGAGCTCGTGGCCATGGGTTTCAGTTTCTGCCAAATAAAATTCTCCCTCAACAACAAAGGTCTGCTACGGTCTCCTTCACAATGTTCCTGCCCTATTTCCCCTCTGTTTAAAAGGTGAAATGAGACAAGGATCACATCCCTCTTTCCTTTACGAACTGGAAACCCTACCAGCTATGACCAGGCTCTGAAAGCAGCACAGCTGCACCGTGGCACTGATTAAAAGAGGAAGTTTTCCTTGACATCACAAGAGTGACACCCTGGAGACATTGCTTGTGCAACCTACTCATGGGTCTCTGTGCTGTTGATTCCCCTGTCAAAGCTCTGTCAGGATTCAAAAATAAATCTATAGCACAACATTTCACCATCATTTCTACGCTTCTCTCTCAGCAATATGAGCTGTATTGTAGGATCTCACAAAAACATCTGCAGAAAACTACTACATACTTAGTTTGACAGGAGCATTTCTAGGCCCTATCCCCAAAATGCTACCAAAAGGGCTGCATACTCAGAACATGTATTTTTTCCTTTTAACACAGTACTAATTAGAGAATGAGAAACTGGGTTTGCCACTCTCTCTTCTTAGGATGTCAACAGCTTCTGAGGACAACACTCCTTGTCTCTTCCACTAGCTAAATTCAGAGCAACCACAAGCCTGTAATGAATTGTATGTGAAGGCCAAGGTGAGGTAGTATCTTAGCAGATTCACACATATTCCTAAAGAAACAACAATTCTCGGCAATAACACAAACCTGTATATATGTAAAATGCTTCACAAAAATCCTCTTAACACCCCTGTTAGGCAGGCAGGTAAACAGTGTTATTTCATAGAGAAGTGAAGTAACTTGCTCAGGGTCACCCAGTTAAATGGTGTCAAGAGCTGGGACTATAAAAATATTCTCTTGACTCAATCTTCTGCTTTTGTACTAAAGCAGTATTACCTCCCTGAATATTTGGTAATAACAAGGGAATGATAGTGCCTTCCCCACCACCCATGAACAAGTTATACCTAGCAAAAACCAAGTAGTTCCAGAGGAAGAATGAATTAACTTCTATGTAGTTAATTCCAGGAGGTGGTCCAGTCCAGGCATGCCCACAAACAGAAGGAAATTCCCTCACATACACAGGAAGACAGAACAAGAAAAAGAAGAAAAAGAAAGACAAAAGTCAAGTGCTACGTATAGAGTAAAGCTTTGTAATCTCTGAATAGGAGATGAAGCAGATTGACTGCCCCAAGAACTAAGCTACTGGAATAGGGACACAATCTTTCAAGTACATAAATTTCTTGCTAACCTGAGTTACCCTGCAAAGCCAAGGTGTGCTTGTGGCTTTAAATATTTCTTGTTGCTGCTTTGAAGGCAAGAACAGACATGATATCCAAAGCATCCGCTGATATGCAGTTGGAGGTAGGGGGAAGGAGGAGGAGGTGAATACTGTAGCTAGCTGAGAACTGTCAGGTTGTGTTTGCCATCAAGGAATGCCATTTCCCAATGCCTGAGTTTAACTCTGGAATGAGATGCATGCTGCTGCTGACCCCTCTGCTGACATTCTATAGACTCCCTTATCTCATCAGTCCCTGTGCATCCCATCCTCACTCCTCCGCGTTCATGTTCCCAAACTGTCAATCTCTCTGCAATGACTCACAAGGTTCTGACCCCACCATTCGCCTCTATGAGTCTCACTCTTTTTTCATACATGCCCTTCTGGTTTAGATTGAGAGGCATCTTATTCTTCTTTAAAGTTAAAAACAAAATTTAAAAGAATCACTGACAGCAGTATGTCCTCAGCCCAACAGCCTCCCTGAGAGCATTGTGTACTTAAGATAAAAACCACAAGAATCTCATTCTGCTCTCCATTTAGAGAGCTGTAAATTAGGAATAATTCTACCAAAGTCAGTCAAGCAACTATCATTATAACAACCACTGTGAGCAAAAGCAAAGCAGGGCCTGTCTGTGGGCAGATTTCAGGACTGAAAATGGATTAGAAAATATATTGCAAGACTGTACTCAAGGTTAGGTCAGCTTTACTAATTCTCTATGTACTCCCCTTACAACCCATTTAACACTAGAATCTTCTTTACCTACATTATAATCCTCATCATTATATATGACAGTTTTTTATGCATTTACCAGATTAGATATTCAGAAGCAGTGGTGCAACCACCACCTGTGCCTTACTAACACAGTTCTGAGGAAGGTGGAGCAGTTCAAGGTGGATGCCAACCAAAATACCAATCCATTTGTCATACCTACGTGGCATGGATGTGTCATCCCCCATGGATGGCTTCAGTCACCTCACAACTCAGACTATCCCATAGCAAACCAAAGACTCACTCAAGATGGCATTTTTAAAACTGGTAAAGTTGGACAATTGGTAATAGATCTGTTTAAATGCCTTCTCATCCAATCCCACTGCACAGAGCAGGAGGAAAAGAATTGAATAAAGTAAGATAGATCCCCCCCCCCATATTTATTTAGATGCTCTGATACTCCTTAAACTACCAAGTAACTTGACCAAAATGGAAAGGGTTAAAAAAAACCCTAGATACTTATTTTTCAGAGAGCACAGAACCAAACACAAACATGCACATCCATACATTATTGGATTTGCTGGTTTAATCAGCAAGTACCAGTGACTCAATTAGCCTCTTAGCAGTGCCTAAATGCCACTAATTCAGCCCGCTGGCTGCTGCAGCATACACACACAAGCTTGTCCCTTCAGATTTAGCGGTAACAGCACTGCTATTCTTCTCCTGACAGCACTAGGGGCCCAGACAGTCTCCTTCTCTCTCTCTCCTTTTCTTTGTTCTGCCAACCACACAGAAAGAAAAGACCCCAGGGCTGACTGTGTGTGAGCCTTGAGTAGGAGGAAAAAGGAAGAGGGAGACACTATTTCTATTCATTTTACAGCTTCATCCATCAAAAGCCTTTCTAAAAAAATGAAAAATGAATTCCCAGAAGCTCCTGGTTTAGAGCAACAGCCTAATAAGGTGTTAAAGGAAAGACACTGACCTAATCTTCATAGCCACATCTACTACTATGCAAAAGTTTAACAGATTGCAGAAGCTAGAGCTGAAGAAGTACTATTTAAGTCTCTCACCATTGCTAGTCTGTTCCTTATATAGTTTGTTTTTTGGATAAAGGATGAAGCACCAACATGTAAAACTTTTAACTGAAACTTCCATACCTTTGGTTATCTCAAATAATAACACATCATGCCAGTGAACAAACCAACCAACCCTGACCTGCTTTCTGTACACGCAACAGCACATTTGTTCAGTTAATTTTTATGACTGTCCCTTATATAATGACTAATTTTCAGGCAGATTGATTCCCTGGTGAGTTGTTGCACGTTGTGCAGCCATAAAAGCACTAGTGACAGTCAAAGAAGGTGACAGGAACAGTAGGCTGGTGTTAGGGTGGAAGCCAAAAGGAGTTTTGGCAGCAACGAGGTATATGTCAAACTGAAGTGACCAAGCAACTACAGCTTCAGAAGTATTGACTCAGTATGAACAAAATGTGCTGTCAAAACACAACATGTCAGAACTGAGCCCATCAAATGTATTTTACTTCATGACTATACATAGAATTACAGGTCAGGAGGAACATGAGATCCCAGAGGAGAAAAAACTTTTGCTAATTAACTTACAATGTGGAAAGCAGAGTATTCTTACCCAGAAAAGAAAGCAAAAGACACGTGAGTTATTCTCCCTCTTCCTTGTAATCCTTGGCATCATTTAAAAATGCAGGCTCATTAAAAAATGGTCAACGCTGCATTCACTCTAGGTTTGAGAGCCACAGCATTTGCAAAAGAGGCAATATTACTTTAAATCCCTCCAAGCAGCTTCCCAGCTGACAATCACTTGGCATCCAAAGGCTAGGTAGGAACTTGGCAACCACACAGGATTTCTACAACAATATTTGCAATATAAAATGAAACAAACAAACTGAAAAGAATACCCCTTTCAAGTATTAGACAGTAAACAGGCCTTGCTCTCCCACTCCCCTTTCTCCATTAATATTCAACAGTTTAAGATCAAGATGTACCAAAAAATCACCAGGGAATCCAGGGAATTCATTAAGTCTTCACTATTTCAGTTCAACAGTCTCTGATTTCCAATCAGCTGAAACTGGAAAGTCATTACTTCAGCTGCAGCCTAGGTCAGAGGGAAGACTAATCTCAGGCTCACAAAGCTGCCAGATTTCAGGTTCAGGATGAACACAGGGTGGCTTTGGAATTATAAGGGGCCAAGTAGAATGCAGTAACTTAATTAGGAGAACCAAACAATCTGTCCCCAGCAAACAAGGGTGTATACTCAAGCTAGCATAAATCAACGTTTCTTGGTAGAAGCCACAAGATCCACACAATACGGAAACTGTAAATAGAACGGCAAAAAAATGACCAAGATTCCTATTGTTTTATATACACTTGTATTTCACACCTCATTTTGAGAGATGATAAATGTATATATTTTACATCTCCTTCACACCTACCCCCCGAACCCAATCACGAATACCTAGCTATCATCTTGATACAAACATAGACTGCCAAGACTATTCCAGAAGCTACACTAGCACAGTTCATACTGCAGAACTCCTCCATGCACAGAAGCCCAGATCATCTTTCCTGAACAAAGTGAGAGGAAATTGTTGCCACTTCAGGGAACTCCATGGGAAGAGTGTGCAAAGGCAATATCCTGCTTGGTGAATCTTAGCAGCCAAGCACAGCTTCTAAAAATGGTCACAGATCTGTGCAGCAGCTCTCTCTGTGTTGCTGTATCCACTGCCCATATCCCTGCCCATCTGAGAAATCCCTTTATACACTCCTAAAGCCAGCTGCTCCCAGAGCACCCCATCCAGCAGCCCTGTTGCTCCTCCTGCAACTTCAGCTTTACAAAAACAGCAGAACAAGACAAGCAGATCTTTGTAGCAGGCTTTTTGTTGTTGTTGTTGTTTGGGGGCTGGGGTTTCGTTTTGCTTTAGTTTTTAATAATCAGAGCCCAACCACACAGGGGTGTAGGTAAATTTCAGTATGAGGATCCTTTCTTTTTTGGAAGCTGCCACAGAAATTATAAATTGCAGCCTGATACTTGGGGTAAAAGCTGTATTTCCCTCAATACTGGAGTGAGCAGGCCAGAAAGAAGTTCTACTCAAATGAAGAGAGATCAGTCAGATAAAATGAAACTGAAGACTGTTCAAAAACGTTATCTTGAGTAGGTGATGTTACTGCAGCTTATGGACATTTTGTCTTCCCTTGTCAGAAAAGCTGGCTTGCTAATTTATGGGCAGAGTGGGAAAAGCAGAGGGATACAGACAGACACAGAATACTTAAAACTGGACTCAGAATGGAGACAAAGCTCCCCTTTCACCTCCTGCTGCTATTTACCATCTGGGATCCTGAAAAGAGGGTGATGGGTAGTTTTGTGATAGCTTTGGCAAGGGGCAGGACATTTAGGGTTTTCTATGTGTAACGAGGTCATGTGTCAGCGCCGTCACAGCACATGGGAACACTATCCAAAAGAAGGTTCAACAAAAGGGTTACCCTGGCTGAACTGGAAAGAAATACTATTTAAAAATATACTGGCCCCAATGCAGGGTCTTATTAAAATTAATAATGAATTTGAAGAAAGTGCCTCCAGAACCTTGTTTTGAAAAGCACTGAAAAAAATAAAGTAACAAACAAATAAAATGTGTGGATTTTATGTATTTACTACTATTATTTATTATCATTACCTTTTTAGAAGTGGTATGATAATTAAAAGTGAAATGAAAATTCTGAATCACAGCATTTACACTTCTATTTGGAAACCAAACAGATCAGTTTACTCCATGTGTTTTGTTAACTTTTGCTTTCTTAATCCCCTTACATCACTATTAGGAAGTAAAACCTCAACAGAATTATATAAAATGTACTGCAACTCTGTGGAAAGGGAGAAGTACTTTGTAGAGCTTCAACATTTCCACTAATATTTGGGGTTGGAGTGGCAGAGATACAAGGACTGAAAACCTAAGCGTACGAAGTGTAGTCTTTTTTTTCTTCCTTTCTAGCATAGCTTTGCTTCACAAAAGCAATTTATAAAAAGCAGTTACATGAAATGAAGCTTTGTGGTTGAGATAAATTTCTTTTGTTTTCATAAAAATAATTATTAATAGGGTGAATTTCCCATCATATGGTGCTACAGTTAAATCTTCAAGCTGAATCCTTTAACCAAAGGACCTGAGGGAAACATGAGCATCCTAACCTTTAGCCCAGACTGGATGTCTGCTGACTAAAGTAATTCTAACAACACTTTTACTGCAGACAGTAATCTGTGCATTAAATTAAAACCTACACTCTACAAGATGCACAGATGCAAGAACTAGTCACTAGAACTAACTCAGTACTTTCTTATCCATGTTTCTCAAACTCCTTGTTGGTAGAAACTCTATTTTCAAGTCTAAGAGTTTTAAACTGAGGATGTCACTACTATAACATCAGCTATCAAAATCAAAAAGCAACATCAGATCCTAAAGAACAGATCTTTTAAAACAATCACTAGACAGTAACTGTACATCTGTGGCCCAGTGGCCTGCAAGTGAAAATTTTGCTCATTTCTCCCCAGCCTTGGAGGACTGATCCAAAACTGGGGCCAACAGGCAGCAAAAGGAATCACACTCAGCATATTGCTATGACACAAACAGATGGACACTTTTGGTCCACCAGAGAAGGGCTCTTCAGTGTATCAGGGTTTACGACAGCTCAGTCCTACAGCAGTGGAGTCAGGCTGCCACGAAGACCCTCTGCCCTTGCATCCTCAGAAACTACTGGTGAAGTCACACAGCACCAGGAGTGTTCCTTCAGGGAACATCTCCTCAGCACCCTGCCAGCCAATGCTCTGCTTCCCTGGCTTCCTAGGTATTCCTATTGTGTCATCTCCAAACTGAAGAATTTAGCAGTGGTTGGCCCTAATGAGAATGGGGTCCTTTAAAGAGCGATGGCATTACTGACTGCACACTGCAGATGCTACAAGGAGCGATCTTCATTTCTGCTTAATAATGGCAGATTTGCATACACACCATCAGCATGCAATGTAAGCACACTATGCCAGCTCTTAAACCCCTTCACTATCACCTGACTACTGGCTAGGGATACTTTTAAAGACAGAGGAAGCAGCTGTTTCTCTGAACTTCTGTGTAAGGGGCAACATTTAAAATAACACAGCTGGGAGGTCAGAGGAAGCTTTATGTACCAAAGCAGCACCTTCCAGACCAAATGCTGCCATACGGCATGGTGGTTGTTGGCTACACATCCTACAGACCTTTCACAAGTCACCACTCCTAGCTGTTCCTGTGCATTTATGGTGGCATCCTGGTGTTGAGAAACTTCAGGAGAGGAGGTGGGGAGCGAGGAAGAGAGAAATACCTACAGGCTAAGTGTGTGTAAGTTAGCCAGGTTCTTATCTGGAGCAGATAATAAACTTTGCTTTGCAATTCCTATCTGGCTTTGATATATCTGCTGTCATAGGGATAAATACTAATTGTTTATGAGATTGGGTATCAAAACAGCAGAGCTGCACCCGGTTATACTTAAAATTGGAGTTGGACCATCTGGCTGTGCTGAGCCAAAGGAATGGTCACATACTCCTATCTGTCCTGGGATCCATTCAAGTGTGATTTGGGGTTATTAAGGGAGGAATTTATAGAAATTAATCTAGTTTCCTCTGTTTCCTAGGTTTTTGCCTTAATTCTACCATTCCCAGAGATTTTCACATTTGGGGCAGGGAGAGGAGGGAATGAAAGAGAGAAAGGAAGACAAGAGCCAACATCTATCTGGAGTCTAGATGTTTTAAATCAGATGATCCTTGGCCAGAGTATGACAGGATCCATTTGAACTCAAAGTAATTTCCTTGTGATTTCCCAATCTAACACACACCCTGGGCCTTTTGAACAAAGTGTTTTCTCAGAAACAGTCCTTCTGCTTTGGTTATAAGTTCAAGAATACAAAGCAATCATCAACATAAAACTGAGAAGTAATAAAATATGAAGCTAAAGCAATCGATAATCTGTCTTACAGTCTTGATGTATATACAAACCATATAAGTGGTGATACAGTTATGGGTGATACCACATCATTCCGTAGCACATTTTCCCACCCTTAATGTTTTAAGAAACCAAACACGAGGCCACAAGACAGCACCACCCCGATACATAACTTGGAATGGCAGGGATGGCCTTTTGAGTATCACAGAATTAACTGCTGCCACTCACATGCCCAAATATTCCAATTGAGAAGATATGAAACAAAAAAGCCACCATGTTTTGCACCAGCACAGAAGAATTCTTATTTGTATTATTACTGAGTTCCTTGCATCACTGCAACCTGACTAACACAGCAACATCCTGACATTCTGCAGTGGTGTAGAAAAGTAACTTGTCCAGACAGAATGTGAAACAAAAGCAACCATTTAATAAAATGCATGACAACCATATTACATAGATCCTACTACACTGGTGTAATCTAGCTACAAAGAACAACAAATAAAAACCCTGGCACCTTCCACTCCAAACTCTTAAGTCCAAAAATCTATTTTTTTTTCTTTTTTTAATGTATCATTCTACTCTGAGACAATAAACATAGTTTTGCTTCATCTCTACAGCTATGAAAAGAGCTTTATAAAGAGAGGGATGGACACACACACAGCAGCACAAAGGTCACATGCACAGGACAATACTGAGTGTTTGAAAATGTTAACAAAAAAAAAGGAAAAAGAAATCACAGTTTTGATAGTTCTGTGGGAAAAAAAACTTCGCAAATTTGCAACAAAACTGTTAAGTAATTAAGGCAAGACACTTCACACATGAACTTAAACTGCTAATTAAATCCCCCCTGCTTAATTGACTAGATTTGCATATCATTCAGTGAGGAATGGGAATGGCTTGGGCATTACACAAGCTCTTCCTTGTGCAGAAGGGATGGGAATGATGCAAAACAATGAAAAAGATTTGGGAAAACTTTCAGACCTGTAGCAGGAAAAAAAAGTTTTACTTTAAGACCAACTACAGTCAAGAAAATTTTCCCATCTGATTCTTGATGAAACAATCACTGATTGGAAAAAAACAAAAAATTTTGAATTTACTGCTCCCAGCTTAGCCACATTATGTTCAGATCAGAAAAGCTACTTTTGTCTTTTGCTAGATCATTATTAGGCCAGGCAGGAGAAATTTCACTGCAATCAGAATACACACAGCAAATACTGATGTGAGCAGCTTAAGAATCAGGGACATTTTTACATTCAAATCTCAAAAAGAAGAGAGTAGATCCTAACAACATATCTCGCTGAGCTCATAACTCTGTTGTGGAAGGTGATACCACATCAGTTGATAGCACATTCCATTCACAGATACTAATAAGGAGAATTTTTTTTAATCCCAGCTTCTATCTTGGGGAAAATAAATAAATAAAAATTTCCATCTTTTATCTAATTTTTAAAAGGTTCTGTAAGTCTTTGGAACATTAATATTCCCCCTAACAAAGCCAGCAGCTGCTCTGCCAGTCTGTGACATGGATGGTTTTGTTAAAAGGTTTTCATGTGGGTTTTTTTTTTTTCAGTTCAGTGTGCTTTGCATATGAAACAGGACATTTCCCCACCCTCCACCCCCATTCCCTCCTAATCCAGAAGGGACCTTACTTCCTCCCTCTCAAACAAGCAGCTCATTCAGCAAAAGGGAAATCCCAAGATGCACTCGGGCAAGAAGCCTACAGAGGAGCTTGGAAAAAAACAACCACCAACAAACCAAACAACAAAAACCCCAAAAAAAGCTACCAGTGTGTCCCAAACAGCAGGAAGGGGAGCAACTGAGCTGGTAATTATGAACTTACTTCTGCAAACTACTACTTTAGGACATGGATCTGTCATGCCAGACATTTAAAAAGTTTTTCCAGGGTAGCAATTCAGTTTTGGCCCAACAGTAACAAAACCCACAGAACTGCAGCTCTCCCCTGCCAAAATACAAATTACAGAAAGCCAGTTTAGAGAATCTTTTACATGATTACTGAGGCAGATTTAGTGGGGTGAATTTGAAGCAACTTAATTGTTACCTTGCAATTATAATCTAAAGCAATTTTTTTAAAAATTTTAAAAACAGAAAACAAAAATCAAGCAACCTTTTTCAAAAAATTTGTTTGAAACAGCATCCATGTGTCTCCATATAACTCCTTCCTGAGACCTAATGCTTACTTTGTGACATCCAAACTGTCGACAGCAATCAATTCTGATGACACAGGGGATTATAATTTTGACTGAAGGAATGAAAACTTCAAAAGGGGGAGGTTCTAATTAATAAAATAGGTTTTTCAAGAAAAAAAACCCCACACAAAAATAACAGCAACTTCAATGTAAGTCTGTCAAGATATGATCCAGCTGCTCTTTAAGGATGTTCATGAATGAATATTCCTCTTAGAAACAAATATATTAAGTTTCATTAGTGTGAATCTACTGAAATAAAATCAAGTAATAATGAGATAAAACTGCACCAATAAATTAAGCCAGCTAACAACGGTAAATGTGGTAAATTTTTACAAACCTAAATTATAAATCTGCATGTACATTTTTAAGAGTAGACTTTAAATGTAGAAATAGATTTCTGAAAATATAACCTCCACTGCAATCTCATTAATTATTCTTTTCACTTCTAAAATCTCAGCAGAATTTGACCCTCAAATTATAACGAGGAAAATTTGGCTACATTCAGAAGCTATGACAAGTGATTTCCCCTCTAAGATGGATTTTGATAAACTTGGACCAAGTCCATTGATTTCACTGGAGTCAAACCACAGAGCAAAACGTTGCCTCAACAACCTTCCCCAAATTAAAGCAAGGCGTTAGCTCCAATTATGCCTACACTTCAGGGTCTTTTTCAAAGAAGCTCCTATTTCTTCCATTTACTTGAACCAGTTCCTGGCATGGCTTGCATGAGAGCACAACTACGCTGATGTCAAGTGGATTATTCTGACTGCATACCAGGCAAAATAAACTGATTAAAGACCCTTAAGGTCTAGACCACAGAATCATTTAAATTATCTCTTTTCTAGAATGGTAAAAGTTAAACCTCATATACGAGTCTATAAATACATAAATGCAACTCTACACACTACAGCTATTTAGTAACATCAAACGAGCTTCTGTTGTTCAGACAATCCCAGGCAGTGGCACCAGGAGAAGACATCCACCCCAAGCTGTGATAGTGGAGCTTCTCCTATAGCTACACTTGCACAGATGGACCTTTACAAAATAAACCAAAATCAAATGAAACAGAGAGAATGCTACAATTCTCTCTTAGCAATTTCTGTTTTGTTGACTTATTTTGGTTTTTAAAGACTGGACTGTCCTTGGTTCACAGAAGTAGAAGCTGCTGTCAGAAAAACAAAACCCAAGTCAGTTGTGCAGCACAGCAGGGAAACTACAGGTGGGGCAATAATCCATAGGCTGCTCCTGCCCATGATATGGCTGAAATGTGGAAGCACAGCTCATCCTCCAGCTCCTTCCTGCTCTGCCAGGGAAGTGAATAGGTCACATAACTGAGGAAAAGATATGTAACATTTTTCATCCTGAGCACTGAACTGCTAAACTCAAAATAAAATAAAGCAAAGCGTGACGATCTGTACAAATGCAAATGTCCCAAATGCCAAGACTAACATTTCTAAAACCTAATTCAACTCTTTCATTTCTTAGCTGCAGGCCGTTTACTGCCACTCCTTTTTTCCACCCAAACAAAAGACGAAAGGGATGACTCAAAGCAACTTGAATTTCAAGCTAAAGCCACAAAGCACTGAATGCCTGATCTTTAATATTAAACAGGTGTGCAGATGATATGCATTCAAGCCTCATCACTGCTAGGTTAATTTTTTAAAAAACTGAAAAAAAAAAGACCAAATTTACTTAAAATAAGCATGGGTAAGTTAAACAATGCTATAAATAATGATGAAAATCATATGGTAAAAACAAGCAAATACTAGTTGCAGCATTGCCAACTCCCTCTACCCATTTTTCCTTCCAAATCACTAGTTTGTCTTTTTTTTCTTTATATTCAAACAATTTTAAATAATAAAATTATAATTACATATTTTTTCATTCAGAATTTAGTAGTATTACACACACAATCCTTGCTCTAGACTCAAACCACACTAGAAGGATCAATTAATCCATCATGAAAAAGACTTTCACATAGATATGTTTCTAGAAATGAAGTTTTTAGAAAAGGAAGTACTAATTTGCTATGCTGTGAGGGCCCAGGCCTTTGAACAGTAGTTCTGCTAATCCACTGAATAGTATAATAGAGAATTTTACACCGTTTCACCACTTACATCACTATCTGCTGCTGAATATGGCCCAAAGATTATTTGGCTTC